>NC_134105.1:60719500-61036250 GCF_040939455.1 Microcebus murinus | reverse complement strand
ATTATTTTTAAGTGCCAAAAAGTAGAAACAACCCAAATGTTCATCAACTATGTAAATAGATTAGGAAAATACAGTATTAATATATCCATAGAGCAGAATATTATTCAGCAATAAAAGGGAATGAAGTACAGATACATGCTACAATGTGCATGAACCTTGAAACCATTATGTTAACTGAAAGAAGCAAATCACAAGAAACACAAATTGTATGGTTACATTTATATGAAATGTCCAGAATAGCCAAATCTAGAAAATAGATTAATGGTTGTTGAGGTCTGGGATGAGGTAGGAGAGGGGGGACCGACTGCTGATGGTACAGGGTTTCTTTTTTTGGAGTAATGAAAATGTTTTAAACTTAGTGGTAATAATTGCATAGTTCTGTGAATATTCCAGAACCATCAAATTATACACTTTAAAAGGGTGAATTTTGTGGTATGTAATTTTATCTCAATAAATATATTTTAAAAATTAAAACCACCCGTTTCTGGCAGAGATGCTAGGAAAAAATGCTTGTGTACATTGTGGGCAGATATATGAATTATTCCTACCTTTTTAGAAGGCCAACTGGCAACATCTCTTCACATTTAATATACAGACGCTCCCTGACTTATAATGGTTTGACTTAAAATTTTTCAACTTTACTGTCGTGTGAAATGGTAGCAGTTTTGATGTAATGGATAGTATTCAATAAATTACATGAGATATTCCACACTTTATTATAAAATAGTCTTTGTGTTAGATGATTTTGCCCAACTGTAGGCTAACATAAATGTTCTGAGCACATTTAAGGTTACTAGGCAAAGCTATGATGTCTGATATGTTAAATGTATTAAATTCATTTTTGACTTACAATATTTTCAATTTGCAATGGGTTTACAGGTACCCCATCATATGTAGAAGAGTGTCTATATATGCACTCTTCTACACAATGGTTGCACTCATGAGAATCTAGCCCATGATTCTAATATATAAATAAAAGTGGTCATATGTAAATATCTCAGTACGTGATATTTATAGCAGCCTTACTGTGGATACAACAAACTGGAAACAATGTAAATGCCCCTCAGCATACTTGATAGAGTGAGTATGATTTTTCAGGAGCCGTAATGCAATAGAGCAAATGCATGCTTTTCTTTATTTTTTTAAAATTGGATTTATTTTCTTTTCAACTAACCTTCTTTCCTTTCCCTCCTGAGAGCAGAAAATTTAATGAAGTCACTTTTAGATAAAGTCACTCACACCCAGGGTTTTCTCCCTCTTCTGCTTCTTCCTGGGATGATGGAATCACAGCTCAGGTATAGGGTATAGTTGACATGGCTTCATGGCACTAAGAAATCCAGTCTTCCTCCACTGAGATACATTGTTACATTGTATAGTTTTAGATTGGCATCTATTCGGGTAACCACTGAGATGGCTAGTGTGCACAGCACATGTGTTAATACTTGACACATCATTTCTCCATACATGGTTACATAGCTCTGGCAAAATTAGAGGAAGAGAACAAAGTAGGTAATGGTAGAGACCAGCTCGTCATTTGGTATCATTCCTTAGCTTCCCCTCCCTTCTGTCTTCTGACTCTCACTTTTCTTTCTTCTCCTTTCCCTCCATATTTCCTTCTATTTCATTCTAGTAAGTCAAGGTGATAGAATTCTTCCCAAATATTGGTTAATTTTATTAGTATTTTTGTTGAACAGTAAATTAAATGGAGTGTTTAATGCATAGTAGACACTGGATAAGTATGATGACTGTTGATGTTGAATTTAGGCTTTTTTGACATACACTGTTTGAGAAGCAAAGAGTTAAGGGATCTCTATAAAGGTCACCAAGAGCTTATTGACAAACCTGATGATGGTACTCAGACTCCTTTCATAGCCAACAATGGTAGAATTTATTAAACATTCCTGAAAAGGTATGCAAATTGTAGTATCCGTTATATAACTATTTAGGCAATCTAGTGGTCCTGTAGCAAAGTATAAAAGTACAAATCATGAGAAATATAAACTGCAATTATTATTATAAAGGACATTACTATATATGAAAGTACAACTAATCCTTTAAAGATTTATTAAGTTCTTAGGACTTAGAATATTATGTAGAAATAGCAGAAAAATATATACAAAGAAAGTGGTTTGGTTGACTTTGCATGAATATGTTGATAATTTCCCTTTAAAGGTAATTATTTTTTCTCTAGATCTGTTTACTAGGAAGGGAAGTAAACAAAAATAAATCCAATTAAATAAAAATAAACTAGGAAGGGAAGTAAACAGATAGGGAGGTAAACTAGTTCTGTAGAACTAGTTTGTCTTATTGAGACAGAAATAGAGACATGTGGATGATTTTTCCATGTAAGTAAACTTTACATTTACTTCACAGATATAAATTTTAAAATTAAAATACTTTTAAAAAAAGCACTTGAATTTTGAATTAAGATTTGAAACTTTTGAATATAATTTGATATATTTATGGAAAATTGGTATTTTTTTCTTTTTTTGTAAAAAGAATCACTGGCAGATAAGTCAGGTAACATTTTTCTTTTTTTACAATTAGTAGGTTCATTTCCCTTTAATTTGTAAACATTAAAAGTTGATTAGCACCATGTAGTGTTTATTGAATTATAAAATGACAGTGACTTAAAAAATAGACACAAAAGTCTTTTAAAAAGAGAAAATATGTATGTAGTTATTAGTAGTGTATTAGTAGTGTATTAGTTTCAAACATAGATGTCATTTAAACTTCTTTGAAGTGATATATTTAGAAATGTACAAAAAATGAAAATGTCAGTAATAAATATATTTATAATTTAGCTGTTGTTATTATAACACTTTAGTCTCATCTAGTCAGGCATGTCTTTTTTATTTTTATTTTTTATTTTAGCGTATTATGGGGGTACAAGTGTTAAGGCTACGTATATTGCCCATGCCCTCCCTCCCCCCTCAAGTCAGAGCCTCAAGCGTGACCATCCCCCAAATGTTGCACATCTCACTCATTGTATTTGTAGATACCCATCCCCTCCTCCTCCCCCCACCCTCCCGACACCCGATAAATGTTATTCCTATATGTCCACTGAGGTGTTGATCCGTTAATACCAATTTGCTGGTGAGTACATGTGGTGCTTGTTTTTCCATTCTTGAGATACTTCACTTAGTAGAATGGGTTCCAACTCTAACCAGGAAAATACAAGAGGTGCTATATCACCATTGTTTCTTAAAGCTGAATAGTACTCCATGGTATACATATACCACATTTTATTAATCCACTCATGAATTGATGGGCACTTGGGTTGTTTCCACAACTTTGCAATTGTAAATTGTGTTGCAGGTGTCTTTGAGTGCATGTGTCTTTTTCATAAAGTGACTTTTGATCTTTCGGGTAGATGCCCAGTAGTGGAATTGCTGGATCAAATGGTAGATCTACTTGTATCGCTTTAAGGTATCTCCATATTGCTTTCCACAGAGGTTGAACTAGTTTACAGTCCCACCAGCAGTGTAGGAGTGTTCCCATCTCTCCATATCCACGCCAACTTTTATTGTTTGGGGACTTTTTGATAAAGGCCATTCTCACTGGAGTTAAGTGATATCTCATTGTAGTTTTGATTTGCATTTCCCTGATGATTAGAGATGTTGAGGATTTTTTCTTATGTTTGTTGGCCATTATTCTGTCTTCTTTTGAGAAGTTTCTGTTCATGTTCTTTGCCCATTTTTTGATAGGGTCGTTTGATTTTCTCTTGCTGATTTTCCTGAGTTCTAAATAGATTCTAGTTATCAGCCCTTTATCGGATGTGTAGCTTGCAAAAATTTTCTCCCATTCTGTGGGTTGTCTGTTTACTCTTTTGACAGTTTCTTTGGCAGTGCAGAAGCTTTTTAATTTTATCAGGTACCATTTATTTATTTTTGTTGCTGCTGTGATTGCCTTTGGGGTCTTCTTCATAAATTCTTTGCCTAGGCCAATGTCTAGAAGAGTATTTCCAACGTTTTCCTCTAGAATTCTAATAGTTTCACACCTAAGGTTCAAGTCTGTTACCCAGTATGAGTTGATTTTTGTGAGAGGTGAAAGGTGTGGTCTTGTTTCAGTCTTCTACATGTGGCTATCCAGTTTTCCCAGCACCATTTATGGAATAAGGATTCTTTTCCCCAGTGTATGTTTTTGTCTGCTTTGTTGAAGATTACTTGGCTATATGAGGATGGTTTTATATCTGAGTTCTCTGTTCTGTTCCACTGATCAATGTCCCTGTTCTTGTGCCAGTCTCAAAATGTTTTAATTACTATAGCCTTGTAGTGTAGAAGTCTGGTAAATTGATACCTCCTATTTTGTTTTTACTGCCTAAGATTGATTTTGCTATATGGAGTCTTCTCTGGTTCCATACAAAGCATAAAATTATTTTTCCTATATCTGTGAAAAATGATGGTGGCATTTTGATAGGGATTGCATTGACTCTGTAGGTCACTTTGGGTAGTATAGACATTTTAACAATGTTGATTCTGCCGACCCATGAGCATGGTATATTCTTCCACCTGTTTACATCCTCTGCTATTTCATTCTTCAGTGTTTCATAGTTCTCCCTGTAGAGGTCTTTTACCTCCTTAGTTAAATATATTCCTAGGTACTTTATTTTCTTTGTTGCTATTTTAAAGGAAATCGAGTCTTTGATTTGCTTCTCACTTGTACTGCTGTTGGCGTATATGAATGCCTCTGATTTCTGTGTATTGATTTTGTATACTGAGACTTTACCAAATTTATTTATCAATTCAAGGAGTCTCTTGGTTGAATCCTTGGAGTTTTCTAGGTATAATATCATGTCATCAGCAAAGAGTGAGAGTTTGATCTCTTCTGTTCCCATTTGGACGCCCTTAATTCCACTCTCTTTTCTGATTGCTGTAGCACAGACTTCCAGCACTATATCGAATAGAAGTGGAGATAGTGAGCAACCTTGTCTTGTTCCAGTTCTAAGTGGGATTGCTTTCAATTTTTCCCATTCAGTATGATATTGGCTGTGGGTTTGTCATATATGGCTTGTATCATTTTTAGGTAAGCCCCATCTATGCCTATTTTGTTGAGCGTTCTTATCATAAAAGGGTGTTGAAATTTGTCAAATGCTTTTTCTGCATCTATTGAGAGGATCATATGGTCTTTGTTTTTGCTTCTGTTTATATGGTGAATTATATTTATAGATTTGCATTGTTGAACCATCCCTGCATCCCTGGGATGAAGCTCACTTGATTGTGATGAATTATTTTCTTGACAAGCACCTGGATTCGATTGGCTAGGATTTTGTTGAGAATTTTTACATCTATATTCATAAGGGATATTAGTCTGTTTGTTTTTTTGTTTCATCCTTTCCTGGTTTTGGTATCAGGGTTATGTTTGCATCATAAAATGTGTTGGGGAGGATTCCATTCTTCTCAATGTTGTGGAATAATTTCTGCAGGATGGGCACCAGTTTTTCTTTGTAGGTGTGGTAAAATTCAGGTGTGAAACCATCTGGTCCAGGAGTTTTCTTTTTAGGAAGGTTTTTTATTGCTGTTTCAATTTCAGTACTTGATATTGGTCTGTTCAGGCGTTCTATTGCTTCCTGATTGAGCCTAGGGAGGCTGTGTGTTTCTAAGAAATTGTCCATTTCCTCCACATTTTCCAGTTTGTGTGCATAGAGGTTTTCGTAGTATTTATAAATTATATCTTGTATGTCCGTGGCATCTGTTGTACTTTCTCCCTTATTGTTCCTGATGGAGCTTATTAGAGAATTTTCTTTTCTGCTTTTTGTTAGTCTAGTGAAAGATGTGTCAGTTTTGTTTATTTTTTCAAAGAACCAACTTTTTGTTTTGTTAATCTTCCGTATGGTTTCCCTGTTATCAATTTTGTTTAGTTCTGATTTGATCTTAATGAAAAGAGCAAAGCCTACAAGAGATGTGGGATTATGTGAAGAATCCAAACATGAGGGTTATAGGGTTACCCGAAGGGGAAGAAGAAAACACTCAAGGGTTGGATAAGCTATTTGAAGATATAATAGAGGAAAATTTCCCAGGCCTTCTTGAGTTTAAGAAGCTCAAAGGATCCCCGGGAGATTCAATGCAAACAGGAAGACTCACGACATGCAGTCATCAGACTAACCAAAATATCAACCAAAGAGGCCCTTCTATGAGCTGTAAGACTAAAGAAGCAAGTAACATACAAAGGAAAGCCAATCCGAATAATGCCAGACTTCTCTACTGAGACTTTACAAGCAAGGAGAGACTGGGGCCCCATTCTCACTTTTCTGAAACGGAATAATGCCCAGCCTAGAATCTTATTCCCTGCAAAGCTAAGTTTTGTATATGAAGGAGAAACCAAGACATTGTCAGATAAGCAAAGACTGATGGAATTCACCAAGACAAGACCAGCCCTTCAAGAAGTACTCAAAACAGGCCGGGCGCGGTGGCTCACGCCTGTAATCCTAGCACTCTGGGAGGCCGAGGCGGGCGGATTGCTGAGGTCAGGAGTTCGAAACCACCCTGAGCAAGAGCAAGACCCCGTCTCTACTATAAATAGAAAGAAATTAATTGGCCAACTAACATATATAGAAAAAATTAGCCGGGCATGGTGGCGCATGCCTGTAGTCCCAGCTACTTGGGAGGCTGTGGCAGGAGGATTGCTTGAGCCCAGGAGTTTGAGGTTGCTGTGAGCTAGGCTGACGCCATGGCACTCACTCTAGCCTGGGCAACAAAGCGAGACTTTGTCTCAAAATAAAAAAAAAGAAGTACTCAAAACAGTGTTACCCACGGATCAGTACAGTAAACACTCACAAATGTAAATCTACTCAAAAGCTAAAGATCAAAGCCAAGAAACCACAATGGCTCAAGAGACAAAACAAAGCAACAAAGTTCAACCCAACATAATGAACAGAAATCTGTCCCACCTGTCAGTTATCTCAATACATGTAAATGGCTTCAACTCCCCACTCAAATGCTATAGGCTGGCCGAATGGATGAAAAAATACAAACCAAGTATCTGCTGCCTTCAGGAAACAAATCTAACCTGCAAGGATGCAGTTAGACTAAAGGTAAAGGGGTGGAGAACAATGTTTCAAGCAAACGGAAGCCAAAAAGAAAGCTGGCGTGGCGGTGCTGATTACAGATAACTTCGTTTTTAAATAAAAAAAGTAATAAAAGACAAAGAAGGTAACTATATAATGGTGAAGAGTACAGTTCAACAAGAAGACTTAACAATTCTAAATATATATGCACCTAACCTATGTGCACCCAGATTCATAAAGCAAATTCTACTTGACCTAAACAAATGGATAAACAACAACACCATAATAGAGACTTTAACACCCCACTGACAGCACAGGACAGCTCCTCCAAACAGAAAATCAATAATGAAATAATGGACTTAAACAGAACTCTAGAACAAATGGGCCTGACTACAGGACATTCTACCCCAAAACCACTGAATATATGTTCGTCTCATCAGCTCATGAGTCATTCTCTAAGATTGACCATATCCAAGGACACAAAGCATGTCTCAAGCATTTTAAAAAAATAGAAATCATACCATGTATCTTTTCAGATCACAATGGAATAAAAGTAGAAATCAACCGTAACAGGAACTCTCATTTCTACACAAAGTCATGGAAACTAAACAACCTTCTGCTGAATGATCACTTTATAAATGAGGATATCAAGATGGAAATCAAAAGATTCTTTGAACTAAATGACAAAGGACACAAGTTATCAAAACCTGTGGGACACAGCTAAAGCAGTCCTGAGAAGAAAGTTCATTTCCATAAATGCCTATATCCAAAAGTTAAAAAGATCACAAATAGACAACCTAATGAATCATCTCAAAGAGCTGGAAAAAAAAGAACAGACCAACCCCAAAACCAGCAGAAGGCATGTCTTTTTATTTATTTCACTTTGCATCAAGAGTCAGTTTTAGCTATCCTTGGCAGATATTAAAATATTCAAACCAGTACTATTTAGATATGGAAGGTGACACTAATACAAAAATATAGGTAGATCATATAGGTAGGTAGAGCAGAACATATATGAGCAGAATAGGTAGATTACCTAGGGAACCTGGAAACCCTAATATGTATATGGTTTATATAAATGATAAAGATGCATCGGAGATCAATGGGAAATTAAAGGATTATTCAATAAATGATGCTGAGACAATTGATTAACTATTAAAGAGGGAGGAATACTAGTTTCTTACTTTCTAACACATGGAAAAAGTACATTCCAATTGGATTATAACTTAATGTGAAAAATAAAAGCAAGACATTAGAAAAGTGTACTGGCAAATATTTATAGGTAAGGATTTCTAAGCATGAAAATTGTAGCAAAAACTACAAAGGAAAATTGATATATTTGACTTTGCAAAAATGTAAAATTTGTTTACATCAAAATGCAAAGGCAGATACTTAAGTGGAAAAATATTTTTCTTACAGAATTTATATCCTTATAATAAAGAGCTTTTATAGGAAAGTTATAAGGAAACCTATATAGGAAAGCTATAGAGATAAGGAAAAAATTGAACACCCCAATGAACTTACACAAAGAACTTACACATGCCTCAAAAGTTGAAATACAAAAATGGCTAGTAAACTGATAAAAACATGTTGGTGTTCATTAATGATCTAAGAATTGTTTATTTCACCCAGAAAGTACCATTTTTTCATCTCTTAGATTAGCAAAGATATGAAAAGTAATAATATTCAGTTGTGACTACTGGAGGAGAGTATAAATTGGTACAAATTGATGTCATTTTGATAATTTGTTCCAAAATATGTAAATACATTTATAAACTAGTTAAACATGACAGGCTGAAAATGCAGTGAATTCTTTTCCTTCCTAACAACCCTACTAAAATGAGAATAAAGACATCAAATATATAAACCCCAAAAGACAAAAAAAATAGAAAAGTAGAAATAGTGGATGAGAGCAGCAACAAAATTTGGAAGAAGAAAAAGTTACCATTGGACAAATGATAACCAATTTAGCAGAGTGGAAAAGCTTAGCCCTACCCTCCATCATGGAGAGCCCTGTAAGAAAAAGCCAGTTTGTACTACAGAACCTTGGAAGGGTAGGTACTAGGCACTTCAGAGATTGGGTCCAAAGTAGAGCTCCCTCTTGTCCTCCCAAGTGTTCTCCTTCTATTTCACTCTCAGAACACTGACATTCAGGCTTACATTTTATTAGGCAGAAGACTGGACAATTCCTCCCTGAAATTTCCATTCTAATATAAAAATTGTGTACATTTTGAAATTTGCAGCACCCCTGTTTCATAGCCATGTCCCAGTCTGTTTACCCCATTTGTAAGCCCACTGGTTGATAAGCCCACTGGTTAATGTACAAAGAGCTTATGATCAGCTTTTTATTGCCTCACTCTTAACTATGAAGATACAACCAAGAGTCATCAGACTTTTGGGGAATGTATTCTTACAAAAGGGAAAGATCAAAATAACAAATGGAAAAAGGGGACTTAGCAAACATGGACAATGGTAGGAACAGAACACAAAAACAATAGTAACAACAACAATAATAATCTCAGAAAGAAATGAGAAGGTATTTTATTTATGAAACAGGATACTTACCACAAGAAATATTCAGAACACAAGCAAAACTTGAAAATTAAAACAATGAGTAGAAATAATAATTTCAATAGAAGAAAAGTTTGAAGGCAAAGTTGAGGAAATTCCTCCTCAACAAGATAGAACAGAAAGACAAACAGAAGGAAAATTGGAGGAAAAAGTTAAGAAAATTAGAGGAGTAATTGTTGGTAGCTAATTCTTCATGAGTCTGTCACATTTCTTTACATCTTGTGAGCAGAGTCACTAAGAGCCTTTTGTTCTGGACTGTCTTGTCAAAGGTGTTTGTATAGTGAACAGACTTGAAAGATAGAGATAGTGACTCTGTCTGAGGTAAAGGGTAGATTTGGCTGCTCTCCAATATAATGAAGATAATCTCTACAGAGCAAAGTTGGACAGGTTTGTTGCAGGCTCTTATAAAAAGGTTTGAGGTTTTCTAATCTGGGATTCCTTGTCTGTTATTTAAACCTACTGTGTACATAACATCTACCTGGGCCCACCACTGCATTGCCGCCATGGGACTTGAAATGCAAGAGGAATTGACACAAATATGAAGCTTATTGACACAAATATGAAGCTATTATTCAAGTTACCTTGAATAATAAAGTTCTTTTTCTTTGACCCAAAAGTCTCATGTCTTCTGCCAGTATCCATGAAACTGTGCTAGGCCAGCTTGTGAGCTTGGAAATAGGGCAAAATTTCAGATACTTCACAGTTTTAGACAATAACTGATGAGGTGCAACATCTGACTAATGGAAGTACTAGAAAAAGAGAACAGAGAAAATGGAGGAGAGAATATATTAAAGAAATAAAACAAGAAAACTTTTCCAGAACTCAGTGGTTCATTAAGTGAACAATGAGTAGCAAATATGCCATACACCAAGGAACATAATTTTGAAATTTTTAGAATAGTAAAAAATGGAAAACTCCAAAAACTTCAAGAATAAAAATAAAAAAACCCAAAGCCCACAACCAAAAGAATAAGAATTGGAATGTCATCAGACTTCTCCATAGCAACACTTCAAACAAGAAAGCAGTGGAATGATGGCTTCAAAACGATGTGAGAAAATAATTTCCAATTTAAGGTTCTGTTCACTGCCAAATTATCCTTTAAGTATCATGACATAGGAAAGACATTCTAAGCCTCAGTAGCTATCTTTTCCCTATTCATCTTTTTCAAGAAGTTACTGGAGATACGATTCATTAAACGAAAGAGTAAACTAAAAAACCTGAAAAGATTTCATCCAGGACACCAGAGATTGTTCCATCAAGGTGAGATGTTAGTGAAATTTCCAGGTTGATGGTGAAGTGAGTTTTGGGGTGACAGTTGTGTAGAAGTTTAAAGGATAAAGAGTACAGATTGGAGCAGGACAATGGAGAGCTTCAAGATAGATGTCTGTGATGAGTGGAATGATGATGAATTACTTGATGTGTTTGATCATGCAAAGAGAAGTTTTAAACTTAAGAGATTTAGTTATAGCCATATAGAAAATTAACTCAACAGGATAATGAAGTAACTATTAATTTCAGGAACAAAAGTACAAGAAAAGATATATTATCAGAGTATATTTTGTGGCTCAACTCAAAGAATAGTTACATAATGAAACAATTGAATATTTAACAAAAATTTGCAACATAAATATGGTGACTACATTATGCTATGATAGCAACAAGGCATGGTATGAACTTGGTAAATACAAAGTACTGAATTTAAACCTCTCAGCAGCCTCTCTGTTCTTGGTTCTGAGGATTATTTTCTGTTTATGAAAGTAAATTTATCTTTATTATCTGGGGCCTGTTCCTAAAATAAGCAAGCATACACACACACACACACACACACACACACGTATGATTTAAGCAACTGGATTACAGACCTTTTAGCAGATGCTCACCTGGGGTTTAAGATGTGCGAGAGATTCAATTCTGGGACTGAACATCACGAGACAATTTTATCTTCATTAATTCAGGTCCCTCTACTACAGCAAAGGGTCTGTGTAAACAAAGCCACAAACCCACATATGCTTTAAAAACTTCAACTTACTCAACTGTTGTATACCAATGAATACTTTGCCTTGGCTAAGAAATATTATCTACTTCTCCCCTCCCCCACTGTGTTCTTACCCATATTCCAGGCTTTCTTTAGATCCCTTATTTCAGCTACAAGGCCTCTTACAAATCCTTTAATATTTTGATAAGATTAGTAGGTTACAAGGTTTCTATTTATTAATGCTTCTCTGCACACTGTACGTGATCATGGTAGAGTGTAACCTTACTATTCTCTTTTATTTATACAAGCCACATAAAGTCGAGAGCTATGTATCCATTACAGATTTAGTTTCTTGGAGAGAAATACTAGAATCTCCTGCTAGGCCTTCACTTAAAACATAGATTATCTTGCAAAGTCTTGTTTCATCTGTTCTTTGTTATTCCTTTTTAGTCCTAGACATAATTTTTTCCAGTATAACCAATTCATATGGTATCCTGGTGTGTTCATTGTCTCTCTTTGGGGGCACTCTTGGTATTTGGGTGGGACAGTTCTAGTTCTATTATTGTGCAGTACTGGGCAGTGCATTGCAGGATGTTTGGTATCTCTGGCCCTTCCAAATATTGGTTGCCATTGTGACACCAAAAAAATGTCTTCACCTTTTCTGAACTCCTCCCCTCCTGTGGAAGACAGTACCACATCAGGATGAGGACCATTTGCAGGTTGTTATTTGCAGTGTCTGTCGATTGAACCTGTTATTTGTATAATCTAGCCTCTTACTGTTATAATTGTGATGTTTCAAAATATGTATAATGGAGAATCTCTTCTCACTTTTCTGCATTCTGAAAAGTTGTCTTGAGCTCTGCAATTCTAGCTCCTGTCATTAAAGACATATATTAGGCTAATTTTTTAGTTCTCTGTCCTTGTTTATCATTAACTCTTCATTTTGTTCTATAGCTATTTTGGTATTTTAATGTTTTTTTAAAATTGCAGTAATGATTACCCCAATATAGCTAAACTTTACTAAAGATTGACTGAAATATCTATCAAGTAGAAAATCTCTGACACCTTTTTTAAAAAATGAGCCTATTGAATTATTGATATCTGGAAACTCATCAAAAGGGTGCTGAATCCGTATTACTCTCTCTGCCTAGAAACTGATTTAGATTGCTTCAAAATCTTATAGACCTTTCTCCCTGACCATAGCAACTTTAAAACTAATGTCTAGTGAAAAGTAATATATTGTTCATTTATTTTTATTCCAATTATAAGGCAAGTAATGAAAATTAAACTTCTTGAAGGTCATGTACATCAACTGGGATATGTTTTTAAATTAATATAAATTAACTTCAGCTTTCATGTTCTAACTTATGATAATCACTTCTAAGAATGTCACTTCTTGAGGAATAAATGAAAGTGGAAAGCTGTTTGAAAATAACAATCAATATTTCAATAATGATGTTTCATCAACTTGGTGTAAATTTGAAAATTTTTGGCCCATCTATAAATTTATCATTATATCATTTCTGATATATTAAATTTTTATGATAAAAATGAAAAGTGTGTCACTAATCATAGATATTCCAAAGCAAAAACAGATACTTGTTTTCATCCAATTTATGAAGATTTTAAAAATGAGAGTAGTAGTTGATGTTGACGAGGAGGCATCTGCTCTTTTCCATTTTTGTTGTGCAACTGTGAACAGGTACAAAACATCATATTTCACAATTGATCATAATCGTCATCAGAAAATAGTACCATTGAAGAAGTTATCATTTCCACTTTGCACGTGAATAAACTGAAGTTCAGAAGAGTTTAAATAATTTGCCTGTGGTCGTCTATCTCATAAATGGTAAAGCCAGAATTTCATTCTAGGTCTGTTTGACTTCAAAGTCCATCCTCTTAACTACTGTGCCATTCATTCTCCTTACAAACATTTAAAATTTCTTACAAAGAATTTTGTTCCCAGAAACTTTTATGAATGAGGTGTCAACAGGTGTAATGTATGTTCTGGTTAATTGAAAACATATTTTGGAAGAATAAATATCAACAGATTTAGTTCAATATTCTTTAGTAGATGAGTATCCATCTCTTTATAAAATGGCCAAAAAAGAGTCATCCTCTTCAAAATTTTGTTTCTGATTTCCTTCTTCACCCCAATTTTACTTGGCTTCCCAATGAGGATTTGAGAAAGTAGAGATCTGAAGGGATATGGTTACAAAAAGTGATAGGGGAGGGTGCCTTAAATTAGCTTTGATTATTTAAAATTTTACCTACATATTACTCACTTGAAAAGAGAGAAAAGTTTTTGCTATGTGGTTACTTATTCGGAAGTGTACCATATCTAGTTCAGATTGTTCAGCAACCTTAAGGATTTAATAAGCTTTTGTGAATAATCCAGATAATCTAGCCTCTATTTATAACATGATCTTTAAGGACATTATTTTTTATTTCTGTACAAATGATGCTAAAGAGAATGTTTAGAATATAACTCACTCAGTGGTTGAAGATTGCATGTACTAATTTTTTATCTGTTCCCCACTACTGTGAGCAGCCTAATAAATAGTGGAATGTCCAAAGTTGTAAGAAAAAATGAGTGTCAAAGAGCCTTAATGATCATTAACTTATAAGTGGACCTGGAATACTTGAGAATTAGCTATCTATACACAGCTAAAGCAGTCAGTAATTAAAAACAACTAGACAAGTACACATTTATTTCACAAGTCAAAGTAATTTAGAGTTCATCACATTTAGAAAGCAGACATCCCTAATGAATATTAGACATTTGACCCTTTGTATTGCTTTGAATATTAAGATACTTGGTAGTAATTAACTTTACTCCCTTTGTGTTACAGCTTCTTCATCACAGTTACTAAGACAAAAGGCTTTTTCAGAAAAGTTTTTGGTGCTTCTTCACAAAGAATATATTAGAAATTTTTTTCTTCTTTTAAAATATTTTTTATGAATAGTAAACACTTGTTAACATATACTTTATAATAGATTTTCATTTTATTAGCAGGTACCATGACTGAGTCATAATGGCAGTTCTAAATTGAGTTTTGATCTTTTAAAATTCATTGCAATTTCATAAATATGCCAAATATGAAGAATGTTTTCTTTTTCTGTATTCCATTCTGATGTATTCTTAGGTTTTCTGGCTGTACTTGTTTTAAGGTAAAGTATAGACCATAATATTAGGGGCATAAATGTGCTTTGGTAGAGGATTATTGGTTTTTTGTTTTTGTTTTTGTTTTTTTTGAGACAGAGTCTCACACTGTTGCCCGGGCTAGAGTGCCGTGGCATCAGCCTAGTTCACAGCAACCTCAAACTCCTGGGCTCTAGCAATCCTTTTGTCTCAGCCTCCTGAGTAGCTGGTACTACAGACATGCACCACCATGCCTGGCTAATTTTTTCTGTATATTTTTTTAGTTGGCCAATTAATTTCTTTCTATTTATAGTAGAGACAGGGTCTCGCTCTTGTTCAGGCTGGTTTCTAACTCCTGACCTTGAGCGATCCTCCTGCCTCAGCCTCCCAGAGTGCTAGGATTACAGGTGTGAGCCACCTTGCCTGGCCGGATTATTGGTTTTTAATAAATAATTTTCTAGGGGTTCAAGTAAACAGTACTAGAAGTGAGGAAGTGGACCCTTTTCCAGCTTCAAGAAATGGAGAAGTGATGCTCGTTGGTTAGTTCACTAGCTACATATTTTTACCTACTTTTAATGTAGAGAAACTGTACAGGGAAGGAAAAGTACATTACACAGTGAAGGAAACAGAATCATACCACTCATGCTCAGTGCAGCCTATGCTTCTAGTGGGAAGGGTTTAATTTACATTGTAATAAGGTAAATTAACATATTAATTTAAAAAGAAAAGAAAAGGAATTGAGGAAAATACTCTGTTGCTTTTATCAAATGACTGTCATTTTTATATGCCCGTCTTAATAAACTTGTCATCAGTCAAACCTAGGGATCTACCAAAAACAGTACTAGAAATACCAGTGGACAAAGAAGAAAATAAAGCCCCAGGGGATCTCTTTTTATATAGATGCAGAAATTGACTGTTTAGATATTAATTGACTGTTAGATATTAGACATATTAAACATAGTTCCCTTCAGCTACATGCAATATACTTGGCAATATAGTTAGAGACTGACTTGCAACTGATCGAAATAGTATAACCAGGAGTTATTTAATCTGTCATCTAAATTGACCTGAAATCACCTTAATGTGCTTCCTGTTAAGAGTTGGGATTATCATTCACTTTAAAATTTATTATTCACAGTGAAACTGGTATACATAGACCAGAAAAGTTATTTTTTACATTAAAGGAATCAATATCTTTAGTTACACATTTTTAACATTGAGGATTAACTTTCATTTCATTGCACTAATCATGTTTAGTGTGTAATTTGTGTATTATTATTTTAATTTTCTCAGATTATAATTTCTGATCATTTTTAGACAAGCACAGATTTTTCTTTTAAAGATTATTTATTTTACTTTAATCTACACTCAGATATATTTATCAGTGTCTAATGTATTTAATTGTTTGATTTTGTTTGTCCTTTTTTTTTTTTTTTTTTTTTTTTTGGGATAGAGTCTCACTTTGTTGCCCAGGCTAGAGTGAGTGCCGTGGCATCAGCCTAGCTCACAGCAACCTTAATCTCCTGGGCTCAAGCGATCCTACTGCCTCAGCCTCCCGAGTAGCTGGGACTACAGGCCTGTGCCACCATGCCCGGCTAATTTTTTCTATATATATTAGTTGGCCAATTAATTTCTTTCTATTTATAGTAGAGAGGGGGGTCTCGTTCTTGCTCAGGTTGGTTTCGAACTCCTGACCTTGAGCAATCTGCCCGCCTCGGCTCCCAGAGTGCTAGGATTTCAGGTGTGAGCCACCAGGCTGGTCTTGTTTGTCTTTTTTTTTTTTTACTAGTTCTATAGCCAAGGTTAATACCTTGTGAAAACAGAATAGTATCCATGTTACCTAATTTTGATTAATTAAGGGGTTTCTAGTTTAAAATGTGCCAATAGACATTTTAATCTTGTGAAATAATTAAACATGTACACTTTTAAGTAGTGTTATTCAGTCTGTAACATTGCTAGAGAGAGATGTAATAATTATAAGTGGATAAATTAGGCACTAATTAAAATTTTCCTCCTGCTAAATAGCTCTATCTACTATAACTAAAATTATTAAGGCCCATGATAGAGTAGTAGATTTAATTGATATTTGAACAATTAATTTTTAGAGCTGTCACACTTCTTATTTTACTACTTCTACATCTTAGTTGGCTGTTTTGGCCAAAAATAAAGTAAAATAATAATTGTTATAGACCATAAACCTTAACCTGCTGTCTTCATCTAGTATAGAAGTAGAAAAGATCTGTTTCAGAGCATTGTCATTGACTAAACCACAGAGGCCTTTATGCATGGGAAAGATCATTATAAGTGGAGTATGGGAAAAATAATTATAATATTTGTTTTTTTTTGTACAATTTTCAACATTTTTATGTTGATTATCATGTCTAAAAGGGACTACTTCTGTTAAAAATACTTTGTCAAACTTTACATAATTTAGTAAAAGAATTTAAAAGAATTTAGTTCATGATCTTTGATATAAGCAAATAGTGTTCCAAAAAAAAATGAATTTGACTAAAATTAACTTTTTTTCTCCTAAGAATGATTTCATTTAAGCACAGTGGGAGAGGCTTAATGATTTGTTCTTCAGACTATCTCAAAAGAGAAGATGCCAGTTTTCAGACTTTAACACTGGAAAGCATGTGATTATTCTCTTGGGAGACCACATTAAAGAAGTTATAGAAATTCTCCATAAAAACAAGGAGTTGGAATTTACCTTTTGTTTAAACAGCAAAGTAACAAAAGGTCATTATAGTACTTAAAAATTTTTTTAAAAATTACTTACCCATTTAGGAATAGTTGGACAATTGAAAACAAATATTATTCATTATTGTTATGTTGGTGATTTTTCTTTTGATACTCCATAAGATTGATATAGTTTTAATATACCTTTTGGATTTTCACTTGGTACATATTCCCTAGAATTCAAGGTTAATCGTTGTTTTTCTTTCAGTACTTTAAAGATGCCTTTGCATTGTCTCTGGCCTCCATGGTTTCTGACCAGCCCATCATCAATCAGTCTTTCTTTTGTTCCTCTGTAGCAGGAGTCTATAAACTTTTTCTTTAAGGGGCAAATAGTAAATACTGTAGGGTATAGACCACATGGTCTTTGTTGCAGCTACTCAACTTTTGGAAGTAGTATGAAAGCAGCAATAGCCAATATGTAAATGAATGAGCATGCCTGTGTTTCATTGAAACTTTATTTATAAAATCAGGTGGCCAGTACATGTCCTGTAGTTTACAGATCTCTGTTTTTGTGACTGCTTTTAAGATATTCTTTATCATTGTTTGTCAGTGTTTTGATTACAATGTCCCTGTGTGTGGTTTTCTGTGTTTCTTCTGCTTGGTATTGAGCTTTGTAGATCTGGTGGTTTAGAGTTGTCATGAAATTTGGAAAAATTTTAGCTGTTATTTGTTTTAGATGTTTTTTTCCCTCATCACTTGGGACTCCGATTGCACAAATGTTATCCCGCTTGATGTGGTGCTGTAGCTCACTTAGACTCTGTTTATTCTTTCTCTGCCTTTTTTTTTTTTTGCCTGTGCTTCATTTTGAGTAAATTCTATTGCTATTTTATTAGTTCTCTGATATTTCTTTTGTAGTGTCCCATCTGTTGCTAATTCCATTCAATGTATTTTTCATTTCTTATATTTATTTATTTATTGAGATCTTATATGGATCTTACTTATATTCTATATGCTCTCCTTATATGTTCATGTTTGTTTTTTTTTACATTCAATTTAAAATATCTGCTTTCAGATCTCTGTCTACTAAATCTGTCATCTCTTTCATTTATGGGTCTGTTTCTATTAATAGCTTTTTCTCCTGGCTATGTCATTTTTTTTTTCCTTCTTTGCATGCCTTGTTTTTTTGTATTTTTATTTTTATTATTGTTAGCGGCTAGATTTTGGATTTTTATTTTATTTATATAGTGAGTGATAAATTTTGTTTTAGGATCAGTTTGATCTATTCAAGGATTGCATTTAAGTTGTTTTAGGCAGATCCATAGTAGTCTTTTTTTTTTTGTTTTTTTGAGATAGCACCACTATCTCTGATTTATTTTGATTTAGCTTCACTATAAGTTGTGACCTGATTCTCTGTATAGTATAAGCTCTGTCCACTTCTGTAAGTACGAATATGAACTATCCCCATCCCTGAATGAGCACTGGGAATTGTTTGGCCTTTTTATGTTTGGCTTTGTTTTTTTCTTCTATTAGCTATAGTAAGTTTCTTGTTATGCATGCACATATTAGAACTCTGCCAAAAATTCAAGAAGACCTCTCTGCAGATCTCTGGAGCACCTTTATGTTTCTTTTTTTGTGTAGCTCCCTCTTCTCCAGTAGTCTACCCTGCAAATTGTAACCATCTAAACCTTCCTGAATTCTAATTTGTGTCTCTTCAACTCAGCAAGACTGCCAGGCCCTGTTTGAATCTCCCTCCTTGTGCTACAGCTTGGAAACTGGCTACAGGCAATAAGCTTGGGGCAATTTAAAGGACTCATCTTACTTGTCTGAAACTCCCTTACTGTTCGTTTCATTTTCTAATTGTTCAGGATGAGCAGATAATTCCTGTAGTGTTTACTTTTTCATGGGTGGAAGCATAACTGAACAGATGCAGATAGACTCTATTGCTAAATGAAACTTCATTACTATTTGAGAGAGCTATGGGTTATTTTTCATAGTTAAGAGCTAAATAATAGATTTATTTATTTCAAACTTCAAATTGTTTGTGCATTTTTAAAATTATGATTTCTCACTATGGATTCCTAAAATAGATTATGTCGATAACTGTAATTCTTACTGTTTCCAAGAACATAAACTAATAAATTAGCATTTAATATACAATATTTGTATTTGAATGTTTTATATTTCTTTTTTGGAAAGGAAAATAATATATGACTAAGACAAATTGATTACCATATTGTATTGAAAACTTGTGAGAGCTTGATCAGGTTCAGCAATAGGTATCACAAACAGATCAAAATGTAGTAGAATTACACTCATAACTTAATCAGTATGTGAAGTCTAACCAAGTATCACTGGTGCCCAGATAAGAAGAAATTATTTCTTACTACGTTATAAGAACAGACTTCACTTGGAGGTGACATTTGAGCTAGTTCTTAGAGAATAAATAGGTATGAAATAGTATGACAAATTAGACTATTTCATTCTCTTTATTTCTGTTTTTTTAAACATAAAGTTAATATCATAACTTCAGGGGTTATTCCACTGAAGGAATAGGTATCAGATGTAATAAATAGCTTTATGTATTGTTAATATATTGTTTATTTATCCAAGCTTGTCAAGTTTGTGAATTAGTTTTCTACTGCTGTATAACAAACAAACTTTGTGATTTAAAACCATTATTATCTCACACTTTCTATGTGTCAGGATTCCAGGCATGGCATAGCTGGTCATCTGCTCAGGGTCTTACATAAGGCTTTAATCAAGGTGTCAACCAGGACTGCAGTCTTATCTAAGGCTCAGGGTTTTCTTCCAAGCTTACTAATTCTCAGAATTCAGTTCTTTGTCATTATAGGACTCAGGCCCTCAACTTTTAGGGACTGTCTGCCATTCTTTTTTGTGGTCCACTCCACAATGTGGCTCTTTGATTCTTTAAGACCAACAGGAGAGCATCTTAACTGCTTCTAATATATTTATCTGTCTGATTTCTGTCTCTCATATCTAGGCCTTCTTTTAAAGAGCTCACCTGATTAGGTTACACCTTCCTTCCTACCTTGGCACTCCCTCCTGCCCCATAATCTCTTTTTTGAAAAACTGAAAGTCAACTGATTAGGGACCTTAATTATATCCTCAGAATCCCTTTATCTGTGCCATATGATGCAGCCTAATCACAGGAGTGATATCCCATCATATTCACAGGTCTTATCCACACTCAAGGGATAAATATTATGTAGGGCATATACACCAGGGCGAGAGAATCTTAGAATTTAGATTCTAAGGGGCTATCTTAGAATTCTGCCTACCACAGTTTGACTTATATGGTAATATAATTTGTAGAATGCAAATTATACTTTACATAAAGAATTTAGATAGACTGGAAATACTAATAAGCTACCACTGATTAAATAGTTGAAAACAGCTATTTTCTAAAGTAATTATTACTATAACCGTAGTATATTGTTTTTACTTTTTTTATTTCCTTAAAATATAGTTTAACTGAACTGATATGGTCATTATACATTAAGAAACCTTGGGAATTTTCCATTTGCTTCCCAATAAATATGTGTAATTTTGAAAATCCTGAGTTTCCTCTTTTTACATAATTTTAATACTTAGATCTGTGCTCTATTAACTATTTTGAAGTGATATGGTAATGTTCTCTTAGCAACATGAAAGGGGAAACTGAATGCTGTTCACAATTGGAAGTGCAATGTTGCTTAGCTACCTATCTTTTTAATTTTAAATACTAGGCATTTCAATAATAGGGTGGCCCTTAAGCCTTTATGTATTTGCTCATAACACATTGCAGTGTTTTATGAATGCTTTCACCTCTGTATTTTAACTGTTATTGTGAAAGTTTAAGAAAAAAAGAGGAGTGTATTTAATAGCAGTCAGTAGAATACCTTAACTACATAAAATCAGTCATTTTTTAAAGAAGCTCTAATGGACACAAATGAAATTACAAGATGTGCTTTAGTATGAACTTACCTCAAATGCAGCTCTAGTACAAAATGTAATAATTATACCAATCTGTCACTTGATCTTGATTGTACATAAAATTATTATAGAATGTCTAAAATGTTATGTATAGTTATTTTAAAAACAGTAATGTTGTTATATGGCAGCAATATCATTAAACACATACTGAAAAAGCACTTTATTATATTGCTGTCATGCTATTCATATTACTTTTTCTTAAAAGGATATCAAGTGCTAAACAGTATTATTGCAGTGCTTCTCCTGATTTGGAAAAGAATATATGAAGATTCTTCTAGGTAGACTCTTTCAATACAAGTTTTTTCCTGTGTACTCTCCTTCCCCCCAAAAATAACTAAAGTAATAATACACATTGTAGAAAACATTTTCAAAAGTATAGATAAGTATAGAGAAGAGATTTAAAACCACTATAATCCTGCTTCCCCCAGAGAAGTACTACTAAGACTTTAGTATATTTCCCTCCTTTGAATATTTTTATAGAAAAAGATCATATTTCATATTCAATTTGTATCTTGCTTTCCTTTTCTTATTATTGTAGTGTAAGCATCTTTCTAAATCATTAAAATTGTCTGAAAACATTTTTGTTGACTAATATGTGGATATTCAATATTTCCTGTGTTATGTTTATATAGATTGTTTCTCATTTTTTATTATAGATAACACTGAGAAGAAAATCTTTGTGCAAAACCTTTGCTAGCATTTCTGAGTTCCTTAATAGGGATTCTAGAAGTGTTACAGGTCCTAGGAATGAGATGAACATTAAAGGCCTCTGAACATGTTAGTGGATTACATCCCCAAGAAGTTGACCATCCTTATTAACATGTACTAATTTAATTTTAAAAAGAGGAAGAAATAGTTAATAGTTTTTGTGATTAAGAAGAATGAATTTTTAAAGTGCTAGCCATTTGTAATTTGTGATGTTTTTCATTTCTATGTCCCATTTATTGATAAACCTTTGTATTTTATTGATTTTTAGGAGACCATGTACTGCATTCATCCCCTTTTCTGTCATATTTTTCCATTTATTTGCCTTTTAATTTGATTTATATACCTTGTGAAATAGAGATCTTTCAAAAAATTCATTTTAAAATCTCTCTACCTTTTTGTTTTCATTCATTGCTTTTAGGCTTTAAAATCCCTTTACTGTGCAGATTCTCCTACATTTTCTCTCTCTTTTGTTTTTCTTTCTGTTTTTAAATTTATTCTAAACCATGTAAAGTGTATTTTAGTTTTAGTGTTGGGTTAGGAACAAAACTAATTTTGTTTTCAAATCTAATCCATTGTTAGAGCACCAGTAAGAATAATATTTCCTTGCCCATTGATTTGTCATGGCTCTTTTATCATATACTAAATTCTGAGATACTGGGCTGATTGCCTATTTTTTATTCTGTTTTATTCATCTTTCTAATCTTTTATCAGAACCACATTATTGTTTAGCATTTTCATATCTTTTTTTTATATTATTGATTGTTTACTTCTCCCTTTAGAGTAATATAAATTATTTACCTTACCTTTCATGTTATGGGTAATTATAGTTACTTTATGTTTTTTATTGCTGTTGTGAATGAAATTTTTTTCTATTTTCTGACTCATTTTATTGAAATATGTGAAGGATATTGATTTTTTAAAAAATATATACCTGAAATCTGAGCACTTTATTCTCAATAATTAGAAGACTTGATTTTGTAGAATTTGTTGATATCTAATCATAATATCTATGAATAAATGAAAATTTACTTTTCCTTCCTAAAACTTATGTCTGGATTAGCCAGAAATTCCAGAATAATATTAACTAATAATGTTAATAGTGGATATTCTTGTCACAGGAAAGCTAAAATCATGGTTAAGGGAAAACTATGGTCAACTTTCCTTTAAAACTAAAATCATAGTTGAAAACAAATCATCCTTGATTATCCTGGGTTAGATTAACTGCTTTGCAAATTTACCTTAGATATGGTGTATAAAGATCTTGGGCAATGTTCTTTCTCCAGCATGGTGACAATGTCTAATGACTATTAAATGGTAACTTCAAAAGGAAAGGAACCAAACTTCAGATTTAGACTTCAATTGGGAGGAGGAAAACTAGAGGGAAGCTAGATGAGTTAGTCTCTAGGAGGTTCTCCCACTTCATTTTCTTGAGAGCAATTTCTGGCATGATGCTGGTGGGTTCTCTCTGTTTCTAGGAAGACTATAAGGGAGAGCTAGAGGTGAGCAGGGCTGTGCCTCTCTTAAAGTAGGAGAGTGACAACATTTATGGAATTTACTTCTAGAAGATAGCAGAGCAGGTATTTTGTTTAGATGGCCTTATCAGAGTCCAGTGGTAAACACTGTTCAAGTGAGACAGGTGGCTGTGGAAGTCTACTTTGTGGAATTTAGCTCAGACTTCTCGGATAACAGGGCTAGATTTCTCATTCTAGGAGGGTCAGAGGGGATTATCTTGATGGACCTTCTCTACCCCAGCAAAGTTCATGGTGGACAAGAGATTGTTTCGCTGCCCTTCATGCTGTTCTGACTTATGCCATTGTTGCAGAAACCTGAAGTTACATGTATATAGATGGGACCTTTTTCTGTTTTCTTACGATGATAAAGGATCAGGGTTTTTCCTTTAAATTGTCACATCTGTGGATATATTCCATAACTTTTGATGCATAATGAACCACTCCAGGACTTAGTGACTTTATTAAAACATCAATCATTAATTTAGCTCATAATTCTGTAGGTTGGCAGTTTAGGCCGAGTTTAGCTAGGCAGTTCTTCTGTTCTTAGCTAGGCTCCCTCATGAGTCTGTGGTCAACTCTGGATTACTTAGGTAGTTTTACCTCTGGGAGCTGTTTAGTTATTGGCTGATGGTACCTTAGCTCTTCTCTAGTTAATGTTTCTTTCTCCAGAAGTTTAGACTTTTTCTCATGTTGATGGCAGAAGCAAGCAAAGCCTCTTGAGGCTATAATCAGACCTGGGACACTATTATTTGTGTTGCCTTCTGTTGGCCAAAAGAAGTCACAAGACCAGCTGATTCTAGGGTAGGGACATAGATTCTACCTCTTGATGAGAGCTGCTATAAAGTCACATTGCAAAGAGTATGGACACAGGGAAGTATGAAGAATTTGGGCCATGTTTGCCAGCAGTCTAACATAATTGGTTAAAGGATGGACTCAAAGATGTGCTTAGAACACTGTTCCTCGTCAATGTGGATTTTAATTTGCTATTATAAAATTGTGTCATCCAGCTCCCTTTTTATCTCAGCCTGTTGTCTTTGTATTTTTTAATTCTTTTTACAGCATTCTTTCATTTTTGGTTACTTATATATCTTTATTCAAATCTATGCCAAATAAAAATTTTCTAAAATAATCTTTTGGCTTTTTATTAAATTTTACTCAGAGATATCTTATCTGAATTTTCAAGATGTAATTTCTTTCTCATGTGTGAGAGTGTTTCTCCTCATAGAGCCCTCAGTGGTTTTTCTTTTTTCTTGGGACATTTTTGGTATTTGCCAACAGAGTGTGGGGTTCTTTTCACTATCCACTCAAGTTTAAATGCCTTCTCAAGTATGTATCTGAGGAATAGGTTGTAATATGGTCCCATGAGTGGCAAACATTCATAAATGTGGCTTTGCTGAACTAAACTAGGATTATCTGCTACCATGCCACTTACATCTGGTTTTGGGGCACTTTAAAAAGGTGAAATATATGGAAAAAACATATTTCTTTAACATGCTCTACTAACAGGATTTTTCCTTTATTTTCCCTTCTCTGCATAGCTTTTCATGTGATACTGAAACTTTTAGGATACAGTGAACCATTTTCAGTGCCCCTCTGTCATGTTCTTTACTGGGAATTGTATTTAAAGTGGTAGGCCACTGGGGAGTTGGGAATGAGTTACACAACTCTGGCTGCCTTAAAGCTATCCTTCCACTACATAAGCACTGTATCTCTTAAACAGCAGTCAGGAAAAGGGAGCAAGCTAAAGTCCCTTTCTCAACTGACAGAATTATTGTGTTTCACAGAGCAGAACTATCCTTTTCATAGTGTGTACCAATCAGAAAACTGGGATCACCATTCATTTGTTTCTAGTCCTGGTTTTCTGGGACTTTCAGATGGTGAAACTATCTGAAGTTTCTCATCAGAGGTTAACTTAATTTTGGTAGGCTGTGCTGTTGTCTTTTTCTGTGCCTTTGTATGGATTGTGGTGAGAAGGCGGGACAGGCTGGACTGGGGGATTCTATTTAGATGCCATCTTAAGCTGAGTCCAAAATACATTTAATTAATAATGCATTTTCCATTTTTTGTTAACCAAAAAGCTGTCATGAATATACAATAAAAAACATAGTAACTGCAAACAGCAGTTTTGAGAGGCTAAGATTTACTGCTTCTGCTAGCTTGTGCAGTGTTATAATGTGAATAAATACACTATTCCATTATAATTTTGGCAGGTGAAAATTCTACCACTGAACCACCAATCCTGGACAACTATTCCATTATAATTTTAGAGTAATTACATATATTTCTTAGTCCTCTGTGTTAGTCTGTTTGCATTGCAGTAAAGAAAATACTTGAGGCTGGGTAATTTATAAAGAAAGGCTGTATGGGAAGCATCACACCAACATCTACTTCTGGTGAGGGCATCAGGCAGCTTCCAATCAAGGCGGAAGGCAAAGGAGGAACAGGAGTGTCACATGGTGAGAGAGGGAGCGAGAGAGAAAGGAAGGGTGTGACATTCTTTTAAACAACCAGCTGTCACATGAACTAACAGTGTGAACCCAATCGTTACCACAGGGAGGGCACCAGGCCACTCATAAAGGATCTGCTCCCATGACCCAAACACCCCCCACCAGGCCCTACATACAACATTGAGGATCAGTTTCAACATGAGATTTAGAGGGAACTCTATCATCCTCTGTTATGAATTCTAAAGTTTGCTGTTGGGGAACCACAGCTCTAGCACTTTGCTTTTTTCTCTGGTCGTCTCCTGGCCATCTGTGGTCTAAATGTGGGACATATGCCCGTCAAGGAGGGTGAAGGACCGAAAGGAGTACCTCCAGAATTCTCCAAGCCAGCCTTTGGAATAATAGGCCAAAATAGCTTCCAGGGCTAATTGTCAGATCTTTGGAGAAACAGTAGTTACTTCCAAAGATGCTGTTTTTTCCTTAGTTGCCTTATCTCTCTGGTAACTGTTTCTGGCAGTAAGTTTGAGATCCAATGGTAAAATTACAAATTCAGGGATTCCATCTCATTGGAAAGTATCTAGAGTTTCTATAGCTGCAGAAATAAGGTTTGCTATTAATTATGTGATTTATTCTATAATCTCTGATGAATGATAGATCTTAAGCAATGTTCACGATTTTTTAAAAAATGACTTGGTATAAACATCTCCCGAACTTTATTAGTACCATAGTTCATGAATTTAGTTTATGGAACAATTGTCTATAGCCTGTTCTCCTCAGATATGAGTTTACATTAGTGCCAGATTTTGACAACATTTATTTAACTTTTCTACAGTAGTAACCTAAGCGTGTGTTTTCAAATGCCACATAAATCAGAGACTCCTATAGTTGTTAGGGATAATCAGAATCTTATCTCCCTAACTAGGTTAGTGCTCTTAAACTGAGCTCTCCTGTAACATGTACAGGCTGTTGTATAAAGGTGTGCTTCCACTAAGAATGAATGATGGTAATCCTTTCTAAGTACTAGAAAAATAATTTCTGGTCTTAAGCTTTTTCAGTCATTTTTTGTGAATTACCAATTGTTTCACTAGTGGATAATAAAATAGACAAAAAACTAGTGGACAAAAACATGACTGAGCAGGAGTCAGTCATGTTTAGTTGGACAAAGTAGACAAAAACACTAAGTGGACAAAAAAGCTAAGTATAAAGTGGATAAAAACATGACTGAGCAGGAGTCAGTCATGTTTAGTTCACTCATTTATTTTTTCATTGACACAGGCTTGTGATATTTATATTACCTATTTTTAGTATAACTATGCTTTATATTATTCTGGATTTTCTACTGGAATTAAAGATTTGTCACAGTGTTGTACAAAAAGCACAGCGACTTCCAAAAGCTCTGCTATTTGACATGGTTTGAGAACCATTGAACTTATCTTGTAAAATACTAGGGGACAAGGACTTTTGTCATCATTATTATCACACATATGATCAGAAGCCATTGCAGGTTCTTGAGTGAAAAGTAACATGAGAAAAATTGGATTTGATATTTTTGGGTAAATTTTTGCAGAGTTTTCTGGAAGGAGTGGTAGAGGGCGAGAGTAGACATAGCAATGAAGATGGAATGTAACCACTTTAAACAATATTATCATTTCAGTTCATATTAAGCATTTGATTAAAAGCTCCAAAAACTCTAGTATTGTGATCTAAATTAAAATATTAAGGTGGCTTTCTGTCTTTTAGTTTGACAAGTTAATTTTGAATTGATGAAAGTTGTATGTGATGACTAAAGCAAATTTTAGCTTACAGTTTCTTTTCCATCTGGTCTACTCTAAAACATGATTCTCATATCATAACTATTTTTACAGTTTTGGCCAGTAATTCAGCAAGTAGACTCATAAAGAAGTCATTGTCACAAACGTACAATTACAGGGCCATAATGTAGCTGTTAAAATGATGACTAAATGGGGAAGACCAATCTGTTTAAATGACATCTAAATAGGGAAGACTGGTCCTTGTTGGACAAAGAAATATACAAGACACTTGGCTATGTGTTTTGGGGTGGGCAATGGAGAAAGGGAATGTAAAATGGGCTCAGATGGACTTTGACCCCAGGAAGTATGCAGGGGAATAAATGAAAAAGATAACTATAATAGTAGATAGGAGTAACAGTAGAAGGAGTTATAGATTAGGTACTGTGAGAATTCAAAGAAAATATATCAGTTGAGAGAATCTGGATGAGTTGGCATTCAAGTAACTGAGTTTTGTACAGGCATGACACATAGGGTGAGGAACATTCTATCTCAAGGGAGAAACATGACCAAAGGCACTGGCCCCCAAACAAGTGTTTGTTGAATATCTGAATGAATGGAGTTGGATAGCATTTGTTCTTCCACTGATTTATTCTGTATGGCCTGTGAGTGCTTCTGCTTCCTATTTGCCAGGCACTGTGACAGGTCATTGCTGGGAGTATAACAAAATAGATCTACGGCCTGATAGGAGAGACAGATGAAACTGACTAATAAATATATAAATTCAAAGCAAGAAGGACTATTAGGCTACTGAATGATTTGGATGAGGATAAATGTTTGGATTGGGTAGTCAGGGGAGGACCCTTTGAGGAAACAAGATGTGAGCTGAAACTGATCTTTCTTATGAGCCAGTTAGTTTACTCTTGGGGTATTTACCATGTTTGAAGTCTTTATCATGGTTGCTATTCCAACACATTTTATTTGGCTAAATTACTCCCCCTTAAAACACAGTGAGATGTCTCTTGTCCATCATATTTGCTTTATCCATTGCTGAATTAGTTGCCTATTGTTAAATTTACCGTGTTATCCTTGTTTTGCAGAAACCGAAGCCGAAAGATTGGCATCCTCCTGGGGGCTTTATTCTGGGATTGTGGGCACTCATTATCATGGTTTTCTTCAAAACTTACGGAATCAAGCATATGAAGTTCATTTTTTAGACTTGATGTATGAAGAAGAATGCATGGAAGACTACAGCCTTGGATAAAAATTTATGTTATTATATGTTTTAAACATGCATTGCTCTATGTGAATTGGAAAAAAAGTATAAGGAGGTTAAATTTGAACAAACTATTGATTTTATAACTTAAAAATAATTATTAATATAATTAATTAATGGCACTAAATATATTTCAGGTTTTCATTTTGTATGTTATAAAACAAGTAGTACAATGAGATCAGAATATACTGCTTGATTCATTTTTGAAATCACAGTTTTGTCTTATCTCCTTTTCATTTGGAAAAGAAAAAATTCTGAAGACATTAAATTCTCACTAACAGAGGTAACTTCTGTTAATGATTTTCTATATGTCCTCCCAATCTTTTTATCTATACACATATTTTTCCCCAAACTAGGCATCATAATATTAGATTATTAAATATGAAATGTCCAATTTCCCTAAGTACTAAGTTCGACAGTTGATATCTCTGACATTTTACTTTGACACTTCTTGTTTTATTTTTATTGTGAATGTACATACTTAGTCTTGTAAATGCGTGTTTTGGCTTGAGATTGATTATCTTTCAAAATTTTTTAGTGAAATTTTAGCAATTTTTGTGGAACCATGGATAAATCAAAAATTTGTGTTATTTTCAAATATGAGTTCTGTTGTAGATAGAACCAGTGCAGTGCAGACAGCTCAAAATATCAACGAAGTGTTTGAGAAGAATGTGGTTAATGAAAGCAGAAGTACGTCTATGATATGAGAAGTTCCATTCTGGTGATTTTAATCTTGAAAATGAGCCATGTGGCAACCTGAGACCAAGGTGGATAATGATGAGCTGAAAGCTGTAGTGGAAGTGAATCCATCTCAACCTACATGTGAATTAGCAGCAAACTTTGACCTTACTATTCCAGCAATATTGGACCATTTGAAACAAATTGCCAAGGTAAAGAAGCTAGATGAATGAGCTCTGCATGAATTAAATGAGCATCAAAAGAGAAGTCATCTGGAAGCTTGCCCTTCTTTGCTGTCATGACATAAAGGTGAACCATTTCTACATTGTATTGTTATGTGTGATGAAAAATGGATTCTTTTTGACAATCACAAGCATTTGGCACAATGGTTGGATAAAGATAAGTGCCGAAACACAGTCCAAAACCGAATAGTCATCAAAAAAAGCTAATGGTGTCTGTTTGGTGGTCCAGACCTGGTATTATCCACTACAACTTCATATAACCTGGTCAACTGATTACAGGGGATGTCTACTACAACCAATTGCTGTGGTCCCCAACCCCTGGGCTGCACAGTTCCAGCATCGTCTCCTGACACATTGGTGGAAAAATTGTCTTCCATAAATTCCAGGAAATGTAGGGATGGGAAGGCACACAGCAGGAGGTGAGCGGGCGGGGGTTAGGGAAGCAAGTGAGTGAGCAAAGCTTCATCTGTATTCACAGCTGCTCCTCTCCCATTGCTCACTGATATCACCACCTGAGGCCCCATGAAAAAATTGTCTTCCATGAAACCGGTCCCTGGTGCCAAAAACACTGGGGACTGCTGAATTAGACAAAATGATGGGGATGCTTGCAATTAAGCAGCCAAGATTGGTCAATAGAGATAGGCTAATCTTCTTGCAAGACAGTGCTGGACCACATGTCTCAGAAACAACACTACTGAAACTACAGAAGCTGGACTTGTAAACTCTCCGTCATCCACCATATTCACCAGACCTTGCACCAACTGACAACCACTTCTTGCAAGGAAAAATATTCAGTTCTCAACAAGCTGTGGAAAACGCCTTTCAAGATTTCATTGCCATTTGCTCTCTAGGCTTCTTTGCTGCTGGCATAAACAGGCTACCATTAAGATGGCAAAACTGCGTCCATAGTTTTTAGGCCCATACTTTGATTAATTGTACTGCTTCTTGTTTGAGATATAATAAACCACACTTTGGATTAGAAATTAGACATTTAATATTTAATGACCTAATAGAATATACCATTTTTTTAACTTCTGTTTTCATTTAACAATATGTTATCAGCCTTTTCTGTCTTTGTATATTGTGAATACATTGTGAATAACTACATAGTATCCATTGTATGAATGGATAGTAATTTATTTGACAGTTTTCTATTGCTGGACCACTTACTTTGTTTCCATAGTTTTCCTTTGGTTTATTCATTAATGGTATTAATATTTTACTGTTGGTCACTCATGAAATCCTGCAGCTTTAATTATAAGCAAAGATGAAAAATTGGTTTCTTAATCTATTGTGCTGACAGTTTTTGAGAACTTATTTGGCATCATTTATCTGGGAGATTTTAGATCTTTGGGCATTTCACATATTAACTGTTCAAGAGAAATGTACCCCATTATTTTTCATGCCTCAGCATTCTGTTATCTAGAATTGGTCATCACCTTTTCAGTTTCCACCTGAAACTGAAAGAGACAGCCAACAAGGACTTTATTTCATTTTGTTTAAGTTAAACCTTGCCCATTCTTAGTGCTAGATCTACATTTTCCCTAAGGAGAATCCCATAAAGTGTATGACCTGCTTGGAAAATTTATGTTTCTGGCCTTGCCTTCATGTCTGACTGATATATGCCATAGGGTAGAAGCCCCTTTCTGGTCTCTGATAAGACACAAGAGCTCATATCCCCATCATTGATTTTTTATCCTGGAAATAGTATTGAGATTGTGCTTTGTGATCAACCTCAAATATTGTTTTTCTTTTTAAACTCTTGCAGATGGTGGATGGTGGGAGCCTGAAAATTCAGTATTTATGTCCCAGGGGATACCATTATGTGTTTTATCTGTTTTATCTAATAACGTATACGTTTATCTTTACTCATTGCAAAAATATGTTTTATAATTTTGTTTATAATTGTAACATTAAGAGGACAATTCTTCCTTCACAATAAAACCTCCTAAAATTAATATTCCTTACGACTTGTTTTTTCTTTTTGCACTTAAAATATTATCCTTTAAAAACATACTTTCACAGGCAAAGGATTGACTGCACTATCCCCCCAGTTAAATTATATTGAAGCTTTTGCCAGCTCTGAATCTTTATTTTCATTGATCTTTTTATTAGTATACTATATAAATGAAGAAGGAAAACTTATTATATATAGAAGAATCTTTGTGTACATAAAAGGGAGAGAAAATAAACTTACATTTGAATAGTCTGATCACAGTAGCTCTGAGACACAAAAAGATTGATCATCTTGCCTTTCAAACACTTACACAAGGTCATGAACAGCATGGTGGGGCAGACCTATTTAGAGTGGTAAAGGAATTATGATTGTTCTTGAGCCAAAGTAATTTGGTTTGAATATAATGAAACATATCCTGATGGTAAGGACTGCTGGAAAGAAAAAGGGTTCCTCTTCAGAGGTTGTAGAAGGTGCCCTTCTTAGTTAAAAGCAAACTGGGAGAAGTAATACTAGATATAATATACAGGATTAATTTTGCCTAGGCAGAATTTCAAAGGGCAGTTATTTCTCTCTCTGTTTCATTATTGAATCTTCAGAATATAGTTAAAACAAAAGCTTAAAATATGTTAAATGTTTAGCTCATAACTGTAATCTTTTTACATAGAGTATATTTTGCCTTCAATAATAAGTAAACCTTCTGCATGTGGTAAGTGAGTATATTTAGGAAATATTGTAAGTGCAATTAAATGGCCCAGACTTTAAATGATAACATAAAAACACATCCTTAAATATATTCTCCCTGAGTCACAAAAGCTGCACAGAAAGATATGTTCTTTTTGCCTTTCTCACAGTGTTGTGGTGAGATTCAGATGAGATAATATTATGACTAAACACTTTGGAAGTTGTAAATATATGGTGGTATTATTGTTCTTATGTCTGCTTAGGAAGATACCAAGGAGAAGTTAATGGTGACAGTGTCCCTGTTTCTGCTTTACTTATGTACCATTCTAAGCTACTCAATGTGATTCTTGTCTCTTTGGTATTCTTTTTCTCCTCCCCCACGGTGTCCTTCAGGGAGAAAAGGAATATAGATAAATGGATCCCAGCAGACAAATCCTGACATTTCAGGGAGGGACAAGGGATAATGATGCCATCCTGCAAAGGCAGCCTGTGTGAGAAAAAGAAACCAAATGATGTGGATTTTAAAATTACAGAAGACATTAATTTACAGTTTATGAAAGGAAAATGTAGTTTGGATGCAAAGCTTATTAAATTGGATCAAGAAAAATTAGAATTAAATACAAAAAATAATGCGTGCATTTATGGTTTCAATTTTTATATATTCTCAGCTAGTTGAAAATGATGATTCCCACAACAAGAATAACTCAACTTCTTTCTGCTTACTGAGTATTTTCTACTATAGTGTATGTTGATAACATTTCTTCCATTATGTATGTTGTATAGCAGAGTTACAGTTACTGTGGGAATCATAATTTGAAATTTTGAATCGTGTGTTTCTGGAATCTTTACAACAAATGTTGCATTAACATATAACTTTTTTCAGTTGATTTTGCCAAAATTAAGCCCATCTGTAGTAGATCCTGTTTTAATGTGTGAAAGAAATATTTTATAAACATACTGCAAGGTACGGCTATAAAATAATGAGATCAATATCCATTTTTGCTTTGTGTAATCAGCCTGTTTGCTTCGTGGTCACATCTCGTACTCAAGGGCATTTACCACAAAGAAAGCATTCTCCAGTGTTGCTATTCTGTTACTGCCCGTCCTACCTACACACAAACCTGCCACTTAAACAGGAAAGCCTTTCAGTTCATGGATAGCACACCTTAGATTGGAACCAGGCTTTTTTTTTATTTGTTTAGTGCAAAAAAAATTACTGTGTTGGAAATGTGCCATGAAACATTGGGTTTAATTTGCCAGTGTAGATCCTAGAATAAGGGGATTAGTATAGATGAAGGTGTAACTGAGAAACTGTTTGTTAGGAATTTACCCTAAAAATGGAAAGGTGGCATTGTCATTCTTGTTTCACCTATGCTGTTTGCAGTCCCAGACTTCAAAGGACTTTGAGATTTGCCAGAGGTATACCCAGTTGTAGGGTCTGCCAGGTGGGAATCATGGTATCACTCACGTTCCATTTTCCATCTTCTGACAATGGAAGCACCAGCTTTGACTATGCTAGAGTTTCAGGGACAGTGGCAAGAGTGACACTGTCTTAGAGGTCATTAAATAAGGTCATAAATATAAAGCACATTACACAATGACATATAGAAAAAGGTCAATGGGCAGGATTATCCTGTTTGAACTTCCACTCAGGCCCAGAGCTGGTCATAAAGAACATTAGCCTTGTTACTCCTAGACTGTCCTGCTCTTTTCTGTTTTCAGCAGACATGATTTTTGGATAACAGTTTCATTTTCTTTTAACATTTTCTAATAGTTTTAATCTACAAATTGCTTTGCCTCTCTTTTCTGTTTTTCTTTTTTCCCCATTTCTGGCAGGTTGAGGCTTTTCTCAGTCTTCCCTCAGCCTTAGTTTTCTAGTGTCTTCCCTTTCCATGGCCTATCCAGTGTGTTTCCACTCTGTTGGAAACACACCTTTAGCATGATGTAATGGACAATCTATCCCAGAGGTCCTCAAACTACAGCCTGCGGGCCACATGCGGCCCACCGAGGACATTTATCCAGCTCGCTGGCTGTTTTTGCCGCCCCTGCCAGGCCCACAGTGCGCATGTGTGGAATGTGCGTCGCACTCTCCAACGGCCCTCCAATGGTCTGAGGGACAGTGAACTGGTCCCCTGTTTAAAAAGTTTGAGGACCCCTGATTTATCCTCACCTTCAGGCCCCAGATGTCTGTATAGTAATTAGGTACTCCAAAACAGTGGGTACTGCATTTCCAGGAGAACACATCCCTTCTTTCCTCACCCCTTGTTAGAGCTTTTTCACAATAGTTTCTAATAATAAAAGCCTAAGTGGAGCACATTTAGGCCAAGAGGGGAGTTTGCTGGAAGGATATTAGGATATCCTATAGAATATTGCAGAAAGAGCATCTGATCTGAGTTTCCGCAGGCACTACAATGTCACCTGGATTCTCCTCTTCCTTTGTACCTCCTGGAAACAGGCTTTCTCACATGGCTGGTGACTCCTGAGCCTCATATCCCAATGTTCTACCACAAGAGAGGGGAAAGTTACTCTCTTCCTTTAATTCCAGTTCTTAAAGTCTTGTGGAAGACCGGATTAACTTTATCAGCATCAGGGGTTCACCTGGCCAGAGGGCCAAGGTCTTGTAAAAGTATATAAGGACTTCTGGTAGTGTACCCTGTTAGGGTGCCTCCCAGACAAGTGTGGGGTCACAGGAGCCAGGCAGTCACCCTTATTATTTCTACTAACTTGCTCTTCATGAGTGGCCATGGAGCTGCTGCATTACTCTGGAGCTCACTAGAAATATAGACTCTTAGGCCCCACCTCAGACCTACTGAACCAGAATCTGCCATTTTAACAAGATCCCCAGGTAATTTGCATGCGCATGACAGTAGAAGAAGCACTGATCTACCATACCTTCCTAGACTAAACAGCTCAATTTTATCTCCTAAAAAGAGATTGTAAACGAAGATTACAAACACTCACTTGTAAAACAAACAGCCACGGGTAGCATATTTTATGGGTTAATCTACTCTTCAGCATTATTACTGACTTCTTTTCAGACCTTTTAAGACTCTGCACCACTCTCTCTTTTTATTTCCTTCTGAGGCTTTTTCAAAATGTAATAAGTGCTCAAAACAGGCATCTAATTAGCATTTATGTGCATGGTATCTGCAAATTCTCTGACACTACTCTCATCAAGAGGTGGAGTCTAAATTCCCCTACAATTGAATACAGGCTAGTCTTACTGACTTAATTTTAATAAGTAGAATGTTACAGAATAATACTGCATGTTTTCAGAGGCCAAACCATAAAAAGTGCTATAGTATCTGCCTGGCTCATTCCTAGGAAACTTGCTTTTGGAACTCAGCCACCATTCCCTGAGGAAGCCCAAGCCATATGGAGAAGTCATGTGTACTGGAGGTCAGCCCCAGCTGAGGTCCCAGCCAAGAAGCAACATCAAGCTCCAGAGATTAAGGGAAGGAACCTCCAGATGTCTCCTCACTGCAACCACAGGAGAGACCCCCAAGTGAGAACCACCTACTTGATCCCCAGAACCGTGAGAGAGAATAATTAGAAAAGATTGTTATTTTACCCCAAGAGTATAGAGTGGTTGTACAATAATGGTTATTGAAACACTGTGTTAATGTGTAACCCAGTAGATGCTTATGAGGGATACAAAAATATGATTCCTTAAAGAGTTACAATTTTATTCTGGAAAGACATGTGAAAAAAACTACATAGTGGAAAATGATAAGTACCATTCAAGAGCTATAGGATAGGAGCTTTAAAGAGAAACTTCTGTTTTTACTATCAGTTCAAGGGGGAAGTGAAATTCGAGTCATGATTTAAAGACAACCAGATTAGATTTCTCTATTCCTTTCCCTCTCCATTTTTCCATTGTTGTTCTTTTCAAAATTGTACATTTTCTTCAATCCTCCCATTCCACCGACTCAGTTATATTATCAGAAGGCTTTGCTTTGTAATCTGAAAATTAAATTAAGGGAGGTAACCAGCTCAACTTTCTGCTCTACCTCCTACAAATTTGCCTCTATTTTCTCCCATCACACCACCCCCACTTCTTTGGCCTCAGAGATTGAGGTCTAGATCCCTTTACTTTGAATTATTGCTCCCATCTCTTCTTTTGGGATCTTGCTTACTGATACCCTCATTTCTCATCTCTTCTTCCAATTTCCTTTTACATAGAAATGCTTTCCCCTACATTGTATAGGATGGTCAAGTTTTCTTTAAAATTCCTCTCAAAAGCCTATGTTCTCTTCTAAATGCATTACAGAGCTCTTCCCTACCTAGCTCTTCATTTCATAGCTATTACTTTCAGTGAGTGAGCTCTGTTCCCTTTACGTGGCTTCCCTGCCTTGCCTTCATTGTAAACACCTTGCAATCTGGCTTCTGTTTCTACCACTCCCCGGACACTACTTTCTTTACTGATATCAGTGATCCAATTGCCAGATCCTAGGGAAACTTTTCATCTTCTATTGTTCTAATCTCTCTCCTTAGTAAGTCCCACTCTTAGAAATGTTCCCAACTCCGCCTTCAGGATCTTGCTGCTCTTGTCCTAGGCTTTCTGCACTTAGCTACTCCTTTTTGGTGCTTCTCTTCAGCCAATTGGTGGTAGGTTGATTATATCTGCCTCCTTCATCATAGAGTGGGCAGAAATTCATCCTCGCCCGAATAGACATATTCTGGGTATGGATTTGCATTCCCTACTTGAAAGCTTCTATCAGCACCTTCACCCATGGATTCAGATATGCATTCTTGCATCATAGAATTCTGTTCAGCAACAAGTCTGATCAAGGAACTCATTTCACAGGAAAGGAAGTGCAGCAATGAGCTTATGCTCATGGAATTGCTGGATTTATCACATATCCCCCCAGCCCCAAAGTGGCTGGTCTAATTGAAGATGAGAAATGGCTTACGGAAGACTTGGTTATGCCACTAGTTGGGAAAAACTCTCTGAAAGGAGAGGGTTCCAGTTTATAGGCTGTGTGGGCTCTGCAGCAGAGCCCATTATGTGGTGCTATTTCCCCATAGCCAGATTGCACAGACCTGGGAACAAGGAGTGAAAGCGAGAGTGGGTTCTCGCACTAATGCATCTAATAATATATTCACAGAATCTTTGCTTCTTGTACCTGACAGCTTTGAGCTTTGCTAATTTGGAGGCATTAGCCCCCAAGGGAGCAGGGGATGCATTCATCAGGAGACACAACAGTCATTTCACTGAATTTGAAGAGAAGACTACCACCGTCATTTGAGGCTGTTTACATGACTGAACCAGCAGGCCAAAATTAAGGCGTTACTTTACTGGCTGGAGTGATTGATTCCAATTACCAAAGGGAAATTGAATTGCTGCTACACACTGGGGCCAAGGAGGGTATATGGATCCAGGGGATTCTCTAGGGTGCCCCTTAGCAATTCCATGACCAAGCATAGTAAAGGTTAATGAAAAACTGTAATAATCAAAATAAAAGGCAGGACGATTGAGGCCATTACTCTTCTGAATGAAGGTTTAGGTCACTCTACCAGACAAAGAATTGACCAACTCAGCTTTTGGCCGACGGCAAGGGAAATATAAGCCAGAGCCCTCAACTATGGCCTTGTAGCCAACTGCTGAAACGAGGCCTGTAGTAGCTTTGCACATTTTATCTTTGGCTATTATATGTTTATATGTGTATGCTATTTCTTTCTTTCCATTTTTATTTTTATATAAATGGGTGGTGCTTAACTTTACAATATAGCCTTTGGGTAGGAAAATAGTCAGTGGAAGTGTGATGGAAGTTGAGGGGTGATTAATACAGTCCAGAGACTGTTGGGGCTGTGCATCTCCTTATTTTGGTGAAGTGAGACTGTCTTCACTTGCGAGTGTAGCGGTATCTTACTGGATGGAAATGCAGAGTTGTTTCATTGCACAGAGCCCAGGCCTGTGAAGAAGGGTGAATATGGAAGCTGAGTAGCTACTGGCTGTATTGTTCTGGTTATCAGTTCATTCTCTCAGTTCCAAAGCCGCTCCTTACTCTTCTTTGATAATGGAGCTGAACCCTTTAAGAATTTCCTCTTTACAGTGAACACAGTGTTAAGCTTTGTCAATAGAGTGTGCTGGAGGAACATCGCAGGAGGAAGGAGATTCTCTTCTTGTTTCTGGTGTCCTTGTCCTGCAGAGAGAGAGAGTGTGTGTGTGTGTGTGTGTGTGTGTGTGTGAGACAGTGTGTGCGTGTGCGTGTGTGTGCACGCATGGTCTATATGCGCCCATGTACAAAGCATTGGGGGCCCTTCTTTACCACTCCTCCTAATTCTGAAAGCTTCCCCAGGAGACTTCAACTGAGGGTTAAGAGATGAAAGAGCACCATCTTCTGACACAATCCCAGCGCTTGGAACTGGCCCAGGCGATGCACAGACCTATCACATGTGAAAGCCATCCAACTTAGCGACTGTGTTTTAAAAATCCTGGATTCTTCTGCTCTAGACAGCTTCTTGCTGCTTTTAATGAGTACAAGGAAATAGAGCTCAGGCAAATGGGGGAGCTTTTGTAACCTTGCTAAGAAAGGAGATGGCTCAAAAGAGAGAGAGAGAAAAAGTCAGGGTCAGTTTGGTATAGAGGAAATATTCATAGTCAGCTATGAAGGTGTTTATAGATCAAGACTGAGTGATATACCAATTTGATTGGTATATACTGACTTAACTGACCAACACTTAAGTGCACATACAGTAGTAACATTCATCTGGTGTCGGGTAGGTGGGCGGGGGGTGCAGGGGATGAGTGTATTGCCCTGCACCTAATGGGTGCAGTGTGCACCGTGTGTGGGCTGGACTTGGGTGGGGCAAAGGCAATATATGTAACCTAAACATTTGTACCCCCATAATATGCTGAAATTAAAAAAATTGAAGATAAAAAAAAAATGACTGAGTGGTATAGAGGTCAAGAGCCTGAGATTTGCATTTCTGTTGCTTGTCAGTCTGACAGATGCCCACTGTACAAGGAACAGAATAATCAAAATTACAAATAAGAAAATACATTTGTAAATAAAAGGTTGGGGGGAAATTTTGAGGCTGAAATAAGAGAAACCAAATAAAAGGGATAAAAATACCACATTAAAGAGGTTGAAAAACAAAACCGGAAGGTCATAAATTAAGAAGTATAGCTAGTGAAAAATGAGATAAAATAATTAAAATTTTAGATGTTAAAACCAGGAGCTTAGAATGTCAAGGACACACACACACACACAAAGAATGTCAAGGACACAGTTGTGAATAAAGCTAAAAGAGAAAAAGGAAACAGAAATGATTTAAAGTGAAAACAATGGTGGGAAATTAAATGGAATACAGCGGAAAGAGCAAGCCAGGTAGCTGAAACATTTTAAAGGAAGACTGAAAATAAGCTAAAACTAGTCAAAGGAAAATAACATTCTCTAAGTGCTAAGCATTTAGAGAACAAAACAAACTGAAAATAAATATAGAAGACAAGAGATGAGCAATTTAAAACATGAGAAGAGCAAACATTTTTTAAAAAGCAAACCACCTGCTTTTTAAAGACAACCAGCTTTTGTTATTATTATTCTCCAGATATTAAAGCAACCACACAGTCCAGTAGATTGTCTCTGCCCCTTTGGTTCTCAAGGTCAGGTTCCTTGCAAAGCACCCTGAGGGTTCCTTTAGGCCAAAGCCAAAGGTAGCAAACAGTTCAGAATGTTTAGCCTCTTCTAGTTCCTCTTTCTCTAAAGACTACTGTCTCCTGTGTCGTTGTGGCTTTTAATTCAATACTTTGAAGAGCTGGGCATGGGAATAGGCTGGAAAGATAACATGTCCTGCCTTGGCCAGTCCTGTTGTCTGCCTGGGCTCTAAGTGCAGTCCTGTGTACATGCACTGCTTGCCTGGAAGCCTAGGAATCATTTTATAAATATATTGCCCGTCTCCATAGCTATTGGTGCCCAGGTTATTATGGACTCTCCTTCCTTCTCCTTGCATTGCTGGCTGCAGCTCAGACAATCATACTGTTTTGTCATATTTCTGGCCCCAGGTAGAAAACAAGTCAGTGGTTTTCAAACTTTGTGGCTACCACCCACAGTAAGAAATACATGTCATATATATGTGTATATATCTATATGACTGAAAAATAAATTTTACAAAGTAAGTACCCTCTCTAATATCATGCACTCTGTTATTTTCTATTATTGTGTATTGTGTATTATAGAATTATCTCAGGTGGGAGCTAGATCAATGGTTTTCAAAAATATTTTGCTTCCATCTGCACGAAGAAATACATTTTACATTGTGTCCCAATGCACATATATGTGTATGCTTCTATATAAAAAGAAAAGTTTTACAATACAATACTGACTCTTTCTCATAAAGCATACTTTTTAATCTTCTATTGTATTACAGTTCTGCTTATGGTTTCCCAGCTATATCTAGCTGTATTTGCATCTCCAAATTTCCTACCGAGCCAACTCAATGACAGCATGGAGAACCACAGCCAAGGAAAGTACCCAGCAGGTGGGAGAATTATTTACAACATCTTTGTACTGATAGTGCACTTGACTGCTCCCTATTGCTGATCAGATCTAGACATAGTGTCCTTGTTCCTTCAACATTTGTGAAGCATAAACATTTTCTATCTTAAAGGTGCTCATAAAAGGGGATGGGGAGCTGGGGCACTGGTGAAGAGAGCTCCAGAAGAGTTTCTAGACAATGTTATTGAATTGAGAGTATCTGTTGGACACAATTTTTTTTGGAAGTTACAGAAAACCAAACCCAACAAAAATATGTTTAAATAAAAACTAGAGCTTTTTTATATAACTAAATGTCCAGGAGAGATTTGCAGGCTCTGCTTTCCTTGAGATGGCTCTATCATTCTCAAGGTGGGTCCCCTCTCGTAGCAAATGTGGCTGCAGCTATTCCAAACCTCAAAGCATCATGAGCTCGGGGAAGAGTTTGTATCCCTGCATTGGGTCATGATCTCATTCCTGAACCCCGATCACTGTGTCTGGTGAGACAGAACATGACAATGGGTGTAAGCCAGTCAGGGCCTACCCCTGGGGCTGTGTTTAGAGCAGATCCCCCATAAGCCAGATGGTTAAGAGTGAGGGACTGATTTTTCCAAAGAAAATAAGGAGAACTGTGACCTGGATCATGGGAAAATGGAAGCTCAGCTGCCGATGGCAGGTGTTTACTCCACTCAGCCTGAGAGGCAGCGTGGAGACAGGGGAAGGGCAGTGGGGCTGTGGGTGGGGGGGGAAGGCAGGCACGGGACAGGGACAGCACTGGAGGTGGGAGGGAAGCAGGAGTGAGGCCCCGAGCCACCTTACAGCACCTGGTGTAGCTACAGCTTCAACACACACACCGAGGAGCAGTGAGAGAAAGATGAGAGCTAATAAGGCAGCCCGTGCATGCTGATTTCCAGGCTACGGAATGAGGACTAAATTTAGCAGCTAGTCAGAATTCATAGAAAGATTTTAAATAAAATTAGCACTTTAGGATATTGATTTTGCATTGGGGCAAAAAGGAATTGGAGAAAGGCAATCTTGGAAGGTCACAGTAGTCCAGGCCAAGAGTTAACTGAGTGCCACACTGAGTAGCAGGCAGTGTGGAGGGAGGAGAGGAAGTGATTCCAAAGCTCTGTGCTCCTCTATCCCATAACCCCATGAGACTTTCAATTCTGTTGACACATGCAAAGGAGGGAGAGATCCTTTAATATTCTCTTGGCTTCAAACGAAGATTAAATAATTCCTGAAAGCTTTACTTTTCAAAATGGAAGAAACCACCTGTTGGAAAAAAATAAACTAATGGTTGTGCAACTCATTACACAAGTCTATCCCAACAAATGGTTAAATTACTTTGCAAAATGAGATAGACTAAAGACATTTCTAACTCACCAGAGAGGCCCCTAAGTTCTCCCAAGAGCCCCCTGCTCAGAATTCCTCTCCTCCCTATTCACTACAACCTTGGTTCCAACCACCTTGTATCAATCTTAAATATGTGTGTCTTTATCACTCACTAGATTATAAGCAGGAGGACAGAAACCTATTCAGGTGGTATGAAATAATTTCTCTTTGCCTCCTCCTTTTCCTTTCTCAGGCACCTCTACTTGCATCCAAGCACAGCGATAGGCACTGGAGATATGGACAGGAATCCCAGCTAGACCTGAACCCAAGAAAGCTCTAGTTCAGTGTGGGGAGTGAGACATTTAACAAGTGTTGGCAGAGACATCTGCACATGAGGAGAGGTCAGCAGCACATGGCAGGGACAGGAAATGCTTCGTCAGAGGCAACACTTCATAGTGATTCTTAAAAGACAAGCAGCCAGAGAATGTGGGCAGGAGAAAGGAGAGGCATTGGGAAGCGCTTATCTGGTAGATGGATGTATAAAACCTGGAGAACACCATAACAACTTTGACCTTGTGGATGTCTACAGAAATACGCAGCAATTTCTTTTAGAGCACTGTTAAAGTACCTCTCTAGTTGCTTCTGAATCCAGGCAATTGGCTCTACCTCTGCCCATGCTGGGACTGAGTCATCTGGTGAAAATCAATATGCAAATTTAGAGTTTACATGAGCTTTTTATTTATTCTTATTTAATTCTTGTTACACTGCTATGCAATGGCAATGGTAGGAAGAATGCCCATTTTACAGAAAACTGAGATTTAGCAAAGTTGTTGGGAGGCACAAAGCTGGGAAGGGAGCACAGGGTGCCCTTGTGAGATGTACTGGCGTACAGGCCCTTTGCTCCACTGGCGTTCACAGCTGCTACCCTGCTCTCTGCTTGCAATGACTCTGTCCCTTTGGAGTTGAGTCAGGTTGGACAAGTAGGACTCCCTTTACTGCCCTTAGCTTTGCCACTTCTTCCTTTTATGTGCCAGTGTCAGCCCAACAGTTTTAACACCTGCTGGATGAGGATGCCCATCATAGACAGACAGGATAAACTGTACATGCACACACACACTCTAACACATTTGGCAAGAATGATGGCTAATCTATGATGAAAAACATCTGGTATTAAGGATACAGTTTTATTATTACTAAAATAAGTCAAACAAGTTTAGTTTCTCTTTTATATCAAGAACAAGGAATCATTTAAAGACATTGAAGTAGCGACACTTAAAGTCATTTTGATGTCTTTCATTAAAAGAAAAGTTTTTAATATTCCTAGAATCCCATATAGCATTGTTTTATTCATGTGACCTCTATGCTTGATGAACCCCAGTGATGCCCTGCTGACATCACCAAGTCCACACCTTTCAACTTGGAATTCGAGGTCCACAATAATTTCACCACAACTTATATTTCTAGTTTTGTTTTCAGGCTCTCTTCTCCACTCCTTGTAGTTTTCCTCCTCTTTGCCCATGCTTACAGAAATTACCTTCAATTTCAGTCCTGCCTCCTCAGTAAATCCTGCTGCTACCAACAGTACTGTCTGTGCTAAAAATACTTGGCAGAAATCCCAGGACTTCTTCTGAGGACTATCACCCTAATTTAGCATGTTACGGGCACAAATCTCTTGCCAGTGAACTACCTATGGTCTTCAGTCATGCTGTCAGTGAGCCTGGAGAGAGGTGCCTCTCCTTCTAGATCTCTTATTTGATGTAAAAGGATAGCTCTAGTCCCACAGGGGGCCTATTAGCTGGATGGACCATTTGGTAATAGTCAAACTCATACCTGTTACAAACTCAAAAGAATGGCACGTACCGATTGTGAAAAGGTAGGGCATAAGAAAAATTAAGGTAACCCCCCAACATCTTGTCTCATTTTATCCTTTGCTAAAAATGCCAGGTCAGCTGAAAAAGAGACTCACATGTCTCTTCAAATCCAGGGAAGGAAGGAGGCAAACATGTGAGCCCCAGAAGCAGAAGGATGTAGTCGTGACACAGAAAAGAGGAAGCTGAAACCCATGGTAGAATATCGCAGGGAAGGGGCATGCATTAAATGAACCAAGGCTCACCAAAAAGGGCTTTGAAAATTCCATGTTTGAATCAAGAACTTAAGAGAAGGAATACAGCACTCACCAAGTGCCATGTTGGTTTTCTTTTTAGATTGGTGACAGGCCAGGGGGATAATATAGACAGAAAATGTTTGTATGTCAGCAATATGTTTGCTAAAGTCTTCCACTGCATCTTTATTAAAAAGTGGTGAAATATGCTCTGGATCAAAGTAACAAATAGCGGAGGGATCAGTCATATCCAAATTAGCAGCTTTCTATTATCCTACAAGGAATCCCTGGCTGAATACCATCTCCTAATATGCTTATCAACTTTACACTTGGCACAAACAGTAAGGGATTAGAGGTATAAGAGAGGAGAGAATTGAAATTATTTTGACAGGCTGACATCAATACAATAAATTTAACATAGATAAAGGTTAAGTTCTTTATTTAAGATAATCGTCGTTTCCCCTGAAGTTGATATGATTTGGTATACAGGATTCTAGGAAGATGCTGCTTTGAGCTGAATGTCTGCTGTGTCCCCCCAAATTCCTGTGTTGAAGCCTATTCCCCAATGTGATGATATTTAGAGGTAGGGACTTTGGGAAGTCATGAGGCCATGAGGGTGGAGCACAAATGAATGGGATTAATACCCTTTTATTATTTATTTTATTTTATTTTATTTTTTCTTCTTGCTACTCTTTTTATTTATTTTTATTTCAGCATATTAGGGGGGTACAAATGTTTAGGTTACACATATTGCCTTTGCCTGATTAAATACCCTTTTAAAAAGAGGAGGAGACAGGGTATTCAACTAAGAAGATGGCCATCCCCAAACCAGAAAGCAGGCCCTCACCAGACACTGGGTCTTGGACTTCCCAATCTCTAGAACTATGAGAAATAAATACTCAATGTTTAAGCCACCCAATCTATGGTCATTTGTTATAGGAGCCCAAGCTGACTAAAATGCTATTGGGAATTGTAGTTGATTCTGTAACAACTTACTCATTTTAAAATCCATTTAAAATATTGTTTACTATTCCATATGTAATTATTTTGTATTCTGTATGTGATCATTCAAATTTATAAAATGTTGTTTTTCTCTTGAATCTCCCTTATGCTTTGATATTTGGGTATATTTCCTCTGGTATTCTGTGCTTTCATATAGGTAATATAGATACATGTCTGATGAGGAATCTACAAAAGAAGATTGCTTCCTCAAAAAGTATATTAATAGAAATATAGGTTTGGACAAAAAGACATTGCTTTGAATTGGTCAAATGGTCTGGGTTGGATTGGATTAAATAACAGATTAGACCAAAGAAGAGAAAATTAGCAAATTGGGAAAGAAGATTCAAGAAATTACCTAGAATGTGGCACAGAAAGACAGATGAAAATATAGAAAAATTATTAACAGCATGGAGGATAAAACAGAAGATCTGGTATTATCTAATGTGAGTTCATAAGGGGAGAATAGAGACAATATAGGAGAGATAATAGCTGAAGAGATAATGTTTAAGAATTTTCCAAAATTAAAAGATGTCAATCTATAGATGTAGGAGGTAACCTATATACCTAGCAGAATAAATACAATCCATATCTAGTCATACTGTAGTGAAACTTTAGAATTCCAAAGACAGACAAGATCATCTGAGCAGCCAGAGACTGTACAAAGGAATAATAAAGCAAATGGCAAAAGACTTTTCAATAGCTATATAAATGAAGAGATAGTTGAATAATATTTTTAAATAGGTGAGAGAAAATCACTATTAACATAGAATACTATACACAACTACAGCAGAATACATACTTTTTTCCCAAGTGCACATGGAACATTCATCAATATGGACAACATTCTGGAATATTAAATAATTATTTAAATATTAAATATTAAGGAAGTCTCAATAAATTTTTTCATTAAAATAATATAGAGTATGATCTTTAACCACAATAAAACTAAATTAGAAAGTAATAACTAGAACATTTCTAGAAAATGTTTGGAAATTATGTTTGGAAATATTTGGAAATTATGCAATATATCTGAATAACTCATACATCAAAGAAGAAACCAAAATGGAAATCAAAAAATATTTTGAAATGAATGATAATAAAGATTCAACATATCAAAACTTGTAAGAGGCAGCTAAAGAAGCATTTAGAGAAAAATTAATAGCTCTAGATTCGAATATTAGACAAGAAGAATGATCAAAAAATCCCATGATCCAAACTTCTACCTTGAGAAATTAGAACATGTATAGCAAATTAAACCCAAAGGAAGAAGGAAAAAACTAATAAATATAATGGATACAAAAAATTTGAGGATATATTAAGCAAACATACAATAAAGACAAAAAACTCCAGGCAAGTTAGAGAGAGAAAAAGAGAGAGAGAACTGCATTATCAGGAATGAGAAAAAGAGATACACTAGATATTCTACAGAAAGTAAAAAGAGAATAAGAGAATATTACAAACAACTTCATTCAATTTAGATGAAATGGACAAATTTATTTAAAAATACAATTTACCAAAATTGACACAAGTAGAAATAGAAAATCTACTTTTATATTGAATCTACAACTAAATTTATCTTCACACAAATGGCTTCTATTCTTCCAAACTCTTAAGGAAGAAATAATACCTACATTACACAAACTTCTACAGAAAATAGAAAAAGAGGAAACACTTTCCAATCCATTAATATCAAAACTTTGATATCCTTGATATCAAAACCTGAAAAAGTTAATACAAGAAAGAAAAATTACAGGCCAAGCTATCTTGTGAACACTCTTGTAAAAAATCCTTTAAAGAATTAGCACTTAAATACCATAATATATAGAAAGGACACTGCATCATGACCAAATGGGGTTTATTTCAGTAATGTGTGTGTTAACATTTGACAATCAATGTGTTAAAATAAGCTGAAATGGAGACTGGGCCTGAAGAATCCCTGAGCAGACAAACCCACTTAGGCTCATCAGTGCTCTTAATCTTGCTTGATTTTCAAACATAGGCAAAATTTAACTTGAGTTATTTATTGTAAGTTCCATATTAAAGAAAAACACAACTTTGCTCAACCAATCCAATTACAGGCAGTCCCCAGGTTGCAGAAGAGATATGTTCCTGAGAACGTCTTTAGGTTGGATTCATAGCTAACTTCGATCCTTGATGAACAGTGCATATATGGCAATAATAATAATAACAATACTATAATGACTCATATGTGGTAATAATAATACGGTGTGGCCAGGCACAGTGGCTCACACCTGTAATCCTAGCACTTTGGAAGGCCAAGGTGGGAGGATTACTTGAGGCCAGGAGTTCCAGACCAGTATGAACAAGAGCAAGACTACATCTCTACAAAAAACAGAAAAAATTAGCTGGGTATGGTGGCACAGCTACTTGGGAGGCTAAGGCAGGAGGATTGCTTGAGCCCAGTAGTTTCAGGTTGCAGTGAGCTATGATAACGCCACTGCATTCTAGCCTGGGCGACAGAGCAAAACCCTGTCTCAAATAAAACAAGACAAGACAAAACAAAACAAAAAAACGCATTGTAACACACTAATAATGATAACAGTAATGCCCTTGTACTGTAATAATAAGTTACAGAGACTATTGTGCTCTTTCTTTTAATTCTTACAAACAGAACTTTAAAACAAAACCATACAACAAAAAACATACAAAAATTTAGATAGGAGATAGGAGAGATTTCAAAAAAGAATTTTAGAGGTTAACACTCAACTAATGTTGCATCAACATCTTGCTTATTGGGGCATTTTTGAGGCAAGAAGGTAGCTAACATTAATCAAAAGATGATGATGGAGATGGTGCTGGAGAGGATGGAGTGGGTGCTGGAGAATCAGCATTTGATTCTGTTGCAGGAGGATGGGAGCTTCCCACTGAAGTCACTTTTTTGAAAAAGGTATCTAGGGTTGTTTGCACAGCCTTTTCCTTTTCTTCATCATAAATGGCCTTGTAGCAGCTGATGTTCTCACTAACTGCACAGTAAACCTTTTCAAGCCGCTCAACATTGGGATCTTGCTCTTCAAGCTTAGCAAATCCTGCTTCAATGAGACAAAAAGGCTTCAGCTAATTGTTTTGTTGTAAACTTTCTTGGCTCTGGCTCTTCTGTTTCTTCATGTTCTCGCTATCAGCTGTTTCTCTGTCTATCTATGAGATGAGCCATGACTGTAAAGATGCTGCACCAATGAACTGCTTACACCCTGTGGGTTTGTTTACATGCACAGAAGAAACTAGTTCCTGAATTATTAATTTAATTATTTAATTACAAATTATCCTTATGGGGAGCCTTGGGAGCCTGTAAGTGTGGAGCGCCGTAAGTCAGGTTGTCTGTAATCTGAGAACTGCCTATATATAGCTAGGGAATTTCCAGTGGAATAGACCAAGTGAAACAACTTTGTAGCTGTAACCAATCAAATGTTTTCTTTGTATAACTTCCACATTCACCTTTATAAAAGCCTGTCCCTGCCCTTCTTCATCAGGAGCCCCTGGAACACTGCTGGTTTGGAGCTGCCTTATTCATGAATTGCTGCTTGCTCTAAGGAGCTTTTAAAAATTTTACTGTACCGCAGTTTACCTTTTTACCAAATGTAATTCAGCACAATTATAGAAACAAAGAGGACAATCTATATTTCCATTTTAAGAGATGCAAAATAATCACTTATTTCAATCCAACACATAAAAAAAAGTCTTAGCAAACTAGGAATAAAAGGGAACCCTCTTTATCTGATAGAATGTGTCAGATGAAGAACCTACAACTAACATTATTTTTAATGGTGAAATATTGAAAGTTTTCCTTGATGTTAGAATGAAATTCAAGATGATCACTCTTATAATAGCTAATCAACACTAGACTGAAGTCTTACTGAATGAAATAAGAAAATAAAAAATATAAAGATTGAAAAGGAAGGCATAAAACTGAGCATAGAAGTATGATTGTGCATGAAGAAAATACAAAGAATTTAGCAACTAACTTTTAGAATCACTAAGGTCATTAAGCTATAATGGTGGACATAAGATCAATATACAAAAATCAATTGTATTTCTATATACTAAGAACAAACAGATTGAAAATTAAATTGAAAAAGTGTCATTTATAATAGCACCAAATTCAAATACCTAGGAATAGATATGAGAAAAGATGTGGAAGACCTCTGTATGAAAAACTTTCAATTTGTACTCATGAATTGAAAGACCTGATATCAATAAAATGTCAGTTCTCCCCAAACTGATCCATAGAATCAATGTAATCTCAATATAAATCTCAGCAGATTTTATTAAATATGGAAAATTATATCCTGATTCTAAAATTGTATGTGGAAATATAAAGTGCTGAGAATAGCCAAAGTAATATTGGAGAAGATAAATAAGATGGATACCTTCTACTTCTAAATATCAAGACCTATGAAGTTATAGTAATTAAGATAATATGGTAATAGGGTAAGGATGAAAAAATGGGACAGAATTGAGAGTCAAGAAATAATCCAGTACATATATGGTAACCTGATTTATCACCAAAGTACCATTCTAATTCAATAGAGAAAGGGTGGTAATTACAATAAATGGTGCTGAATCAGTTCTATTACCTTAAGGGAAAACAAAGGAACCTTGACCCCCACTTCACATCATCCTTCAAGATCAATATGAAATGGATCATAAATTAAAATATGAAAATAAGAAAAAAAATGACCTTTCTAGAAGAAAACATAAAGAGGTTACTTTTATGACTTTGAGCTAAGTAAAAAGTTTTTAAATAGGACACAAATTATATTATACACAAAATACTGGTAAATTGCACTTTATTAAAATTAAGAACTTTTAGTCACCAAAAATGTACCATTATCTCGGTGAAAAGTCAAGCTACACACTGCAACACATATATCCAACTAAGCCCTTTGAATCAAGACTGTATACAGAATTCCTATAAATAAGAAAAAAATGACAACCCAATTAAAAGAATGGGCAAAAGCTTTGAACAGACAAAATAAGATATACATATGGGTAATAAGCATATGAAAAGATGCTCAACTTCATTATTCACCAAAGAAATATAAATCTGAAACCATAAGGAGATACATTATATGGCCAACCAAAGGGTTAAATTTATAAGGACTGACAATACCAAGTGTTGACAATTATGTGAAGTAATTGGTGTTCTCAGTCATTGCTGGTAGGAGTGTAAACTGGTGCACCTATCTTAGAAAACTGTTTGGCAATATCTACTAAAGCCAAGCACAGGTGTGCCAATGACTCAGTAATTCTACTCCTGGCCATTTATCCAATAGAAATTAGCACTATATCCACTGTTATGGACTGAATGTGTGTGTCCCCCCAAACTCATATGTGGAAGCCTATTCCCCAAGGTGATTGTATTAGGAGGTAGGGACTTTAGGAAGTAATTAGGTCATGAGTGGGGAGCCCTTGTGACTGGGATTAGTGCCCTTCTAAGAAGACACCTCAAAGAGCCCTCTTGCCATCTTTCCGCAATGTGAGCATAAAATGTGAAGATGGCAGTCTGCAATGTGGAAGAGTGCTTAGCAGAACAGGACCATGCTGGTACCCTGATCTTGGACCTCCTTGCCTTAAGAACTGTGAGAAATTTTTGTTTATAAGGCACCCAGTCTATGGTAGTCTGAGTGGACTAAGTCCACCAAAAAACATGTATAAGAATGTTCATAATAGCTGTATTTATAGTAGCCCTAAATTGGAAACTACCCCAAAGACCATCAATATTAGAATTAGTAATTCTAATGCAATATGATGCTAAACAGCAACAAAAAAAGAACGATTGCTACATTACTATATGCATCAACAGTGATAAATCTTACAAACATAATTTTGGCTGAAAGAAGCTATATAGAAAAAAAAAGTACATACCATACGATTCATTTGTATGAAATTTAAAAACAGGCAGAAGAGATCTAAATTAATGGGGTCAGAATGGTGGTTACCATTGACAGGAAGATTGACTGGAAGGGAGCATGTGTGAGCCTTCTAGGGTGCTGGAAGTGCAGCACATTTTGATCTTGGTAGTGGTTACATAGGTGTACAGATATTTAAAATGTCATCGATCTATATATATAAGATTTGTGTACTTACTGAAAGAAAATTATACCTTAGTAAAAATTAGCAACCAAAAAAAAAAAAAAAAGAATAAGCAAGACATTCATCAGGAAGAAGAATAAGGGGAGGGGGGGAATTCCCCTAATAGATATCAAAACTTATTATAAACTTATAGTAATTAAGACCCTGTGATTAGTATCAGTACAGAGATAGACAATTTGATTAGAATTGAACAGAATGCAGAGAACAGAAATAAATCTCCATCTATATGAAAATTTGATTGCAGATACTAGGGAAAACCAAATACTTCAGTAATGATGCTAGGACAGTTGGTATCTATATAAAAACAAAAAGTGAGTTCTCACATTATAAAAAAAATCCCTGGCTGCCATGTGGAAGACAAAGACTTTGAAATCTTTTAAAATAGAATATAGGAAAATATTTAATGATCAGAAACAGTAGGTGATTTATTAGATTTATTAAACAAGAAATAAGAAGCTCTAATCAATAAGATAGAAAACATGACTACCTGAAATTTAAAAAGTTCTGTTCATCGAAAGGCAACGTAGTAAAAAAGACAAGACCAGACACAAATTGGAAGGAGGTATTTATAACACATATAATCAACAAAATATAGTATCAAGAATATACTAAGAAGTCTTTAAAAGAAAAAAGTAAAAATGAAGTAATCCAGGAGAAAAGTGGACAAAAATGAATAGCTATTTTACAGATATAGTAACACTAATGGAGAATAAACATAGGAAAAAAATTCTAAATCTTACCAGGAATCAGGGAAATACAAGTTGAGATCATAATAGATATAATTTATATCTACCAGCTGGGCAAAAATTTACAGTCTGGAAATACCAAGTGTTGGCAATGATGTGGACAACTACTGTTAGGAGGATAAGATGTCTAACCACTATGGAAAACAATTTGGCAATATCATGAACATGTGAACAATTTTACTCTATAACCCAGAAATTTTATTCCTAGGTATGTACTCTAAAAAATCCTGGCATACATGTACTAGAAAAGCTTTCTAAGAGTGTTCATAAAAGCACTGTATGTATTAGTAACAAGCAGAAAACCCACATGTTCACTGTCAGAAGAATGGATAAAAATAAATTGTGGTATATTCACGCAATGGCATTACACAATAGTGAAAATAATCTGGAGTTACATGCAAAGGAAATGGATAAATCTTGGAAAAAGAGCAAGTTTCAGAGGACTTCAGATACAATGTTATAACAGTCTTATTTATAAATATGCAAAACTAAATGAGATAGTATTTTTAAATATATCTATATGTAATAAAATTATTTAGAAAGCAAGAGAATAGTAAATAGAAAATCCAGGACAATAGAAGAAACATTCAGGTAGCTTCAAGGGTAGTAGTAATATTCTTATTTTTGCTTCATAATTTACATATTTATCACATATTATTTGATATGTATCAAATATTACATGATAAATCTTCTAATAGAAATTGTTATCTTATAGTTCTACCAAGAAGTACATGGTGACTAAGGTCAGAGACTCCAGAGACAGATCCTCTGGCTTCTAATCTGTCTTTCCCTCTTAATAGTGGCATGACGTTGGGTAAGTTACTGAAATGTCTGTGCCTCAGTTTTTGCATCTGTAAAAGGGGAGTGATAAAAGAACCCATTTCATGGGGTTATTGTCAGGATTAAATGCATTTATATATGCAAAGCACCTGGAAGAGTGCTTGGTACATTCCCTGCTTTGTGTCTGCTCTCATCTTCATCACCCCAGGGGCCAGATAAACAATCTCTCTTAGTCTCAGTTTGTTTATTTGCAAAATGGGATAATGGAATTATGGCAAAATAATACATGTTACAGATAATATTGTGCGAAGCGCAGTAGATACAACATAATTGTAAAGATTTTGATCTAACCCCATGGATTTCCTTTATTTGGTTTTGAAATTAAAGAACTAGTCACATGGTAAAGAACTAAAGATGCCAACACTGAGATGATTTATGTAGTGGGCAGAGACAGTCTTAAAATTTTATGAAATAACATTTTGTGATTGTAATAAAATTTTGAAAATGTGGGAAAATCTATAATCCTATCCATTCAGAAATAAGCACTCTTCTCAGTTTAATGTAATATTTTCTAGCCCTTTTCCTATGCTTTAAAAAATGAAATTGAGGTTGCACAGTTAAGTATGTGGAACACAATGAAGTGTGTAGACAATGAAAGGGAAATTCTGGAGTGTCCACATGCTCAAGAAGGTAATGATGTGGTCCCTTGTAGAGGTCCCCACGGGCAGCTCACTCACCTTTACTGACTGCCTGTGGCCCTCTCCTGCAGCTGGTGGTAAACCGAATGCCAGGTGCTGGCCAGGTGGCGATTCAGGAGCCTGGATACTCTTCCTGAGGACACCTTTTCCCAGGATTTCTCCTTTTCCCTCACCTTCTGGTAGGGATGAAACCATTTTGGATCTGCTTCATGGAAACAAAAGTGGTTTTCTGTTTCATTTTGTTTTTAAGATAAAAGTATACTTAATTTTTGTAGACCCTCAATAACCACCAGTTGGATTCCCAGCAGCTTTAGAAGATGTCAAGTTTAAAGCAGGTTATCGCTGGTCTCATTTTAGCCTTCCTTTTGTAGTCGAACCACAGAAGTCAGAGCCCAAGCTGTTCTTCCGCCTTTCTGCAGATGGTGTAGCATTTGTCAATATTAAATTTAATTTGTGCTAAGAGCAGTTCGCTAACAGCGAAAACACAAAGCTTGCTGAACTTTACTTCACCTGTGTGCTCAGTACAGCCAGCATTAGCAAACCTAATGAATTCAGCAACATTATCCTACCCAAATCTAGGTCAGCTCTGTTGATTAAAAACGTTATCAGTTTAAGAACTAATCCTATAAAACTCCACTTAAAATGTAACTGTATCATAACCTATTGCATTTCTTGTACTTTTAAAATAGAAGAATGTATTTATGCCCAATTACCAATCCAATGGGTCGAAATTAAGAGGTCATCATCAACAACAGACATTTATTGAGCGCCTATTGTGTGCAAGGCACTATACTAGGCATGAGGCTACAGAGACACAGGGGAAACAGTCCCTGCCCTCAAGGAGCTTACAATCTAATTAGACTAACAGGACACATACATAAAAAGACAAAGGACAATCCAAGGTAGCATATAATATTAGGGCACTGAATAGAAAGAAACAGGATTTCAGCCTTTTTTGCATTTGTATTTCAATACCCTGAGTAGGTGGGGATGAGTTAGCTAGAATAGAGGGATTACTTCTGTTCATTTTTAAGCCTTGTGACACTCTCTTACCTCTTTCCATTCCAAAGTACCTTCTGGCATGTGCTAAAACCTAGGTGATGATTGATTCACACACCCCGCCCTCAGTTCTCTTTGAGGTGGCCTTCTGATAGGGTGACCCTCTGTCCTGGTGCCTGGGATTGCCCTAGTATTAACACCGAAAGTCTGCCTCTTGGAGGTCCTCCCTCTCCCCTCCTCCCTGGCCCAGTGCAAATCAGGATGGTACTTCTGGAGTACCTTGTCCTGTAGCCAGAAGTACTCCTCCCACCTACCATGGTCATTACTCTGGCAAGAGCTACTCCAAAGCTGTTCCCCAGTCAGGTCTCTAGTTAAAAATCCTATAAGGAAGACCTTAACAGCTCCAAAGATTGCTGATTTAGGAGCACACTGCAGACAAAAGAAGACAATCGGAAGAAGATGGGAGCAAGTGACAGAATGAGAGAGAAGCAATGAGAATGGAAGAAACGATTGGGTCAGGTATGAAACCCAGAGAATATTAACATCACCACCTAACATGGCAGAGAGAATAGCAACATGGATCGCTCTCTCGGGGTAGGTCTATTTAACAGTTTGAAGCACCACTCTGGTGGAATCCAGGGTATATTTCTGAAATCAGGTCACTCTTACACAAGGGCAAACATTTAGGCAGGGACTAAATAGGTACATATGCATTTAAATAGCACTGTCTTAGTTCTAACAGAATTTCATCTTCTTCCTTCCACTTTTACCTGGCATTCATTTAACTTCTAAATTAATGATTTTAATTTTTGAAGGGAGTCATTATTCAAATTCTAATGTAATTCAAATAGATCAGAAATGTAGAGAGAACTTCAGGAAACAAAGGTAATCTGTGTGGAGAGGTATCGTTTGGAATCTGATACACAAACTTGGTAGTAACCTAAGGATTCTTAGAGACCATGCACAAATTTCACTTTAGGTACAGTACTTTGTGTTTTGCTTTCATTTATTTATTTATTTTTTTTGAAGAGGAGATTATGACCTTAGAAGTTCCCGAATTGCTTTGATTTTATGTCTAGCCCTTAGGAGTACATACCAGGGTTAGCGAAGCACAGGGACTTAGTTGCCAAACACCCATTAACGGTAATGGAAATCACAAAGCTAAGTCCCCACACAGCACACTGAATATTTACCTCCTAATGTTCTTTTAATGTACGCTTTCTTGGGTGGATATTTACTGTGGAATATTAAATGTGAGATTCCTCTTTTTATGGGCCATTTGAAGTGATTGATTTTGTTTGTGAATTCCTGTATCTTTGCCCATAATGGCTATCTATTGTAATGGCCTCTGCCAAATGTTCCTGCGTTGAAATAACAGAAGCCGTGGATCTGCCAGCTGTGGCATTGTATTACTGTGGTCTTAAAAGCTGGGAGGAAGTTGATGACACAGCTGGGAGAGGAGGAAAAGGTATGTCATGTAAACGGGTGTGACTTAGGCTTCAAACACAATCAGGTATTGAAATCACTGAGGTCTGTCAACATGGTTTTGTAGTCATCTTTTACAGCAGAGTTTATGTTTAATGGTATTGAGTGGCGTTAAGACTGACAGTCATGAAATGATAGTGGCAAGGCGAGAATTCAATTGCCCGCAACCAGGTCCATCAGCACAATCTATCAGAATTCTAGGCATTTCCTTTCATGCTACAATAAAACCACTACCCAAATGATAATTTCTTACATGTATTTACACCATAGTTCTATAAGAATATGAATTCACATATCCTAGCTATACATAGATTTAAAATATTTCCTGGTGAAGCCAGGGCTTTCAGGATTTGGTTGCCTTTCATTCTTTTGAGTATTTGAGTGAGAAAAGCTACAAAAAAAGAGCTCATGGTGGTCTTTTTTGTTAAAAAAAGAACAACCTAAAGCCTGAAGACACACAGACATGTGAGATATTATTAGATTAGGCAATACAGCTACCTGCTTACATGTCCCAACTGCCCCTCCCCAAATTTCTATAAATACAGAAGTTGTCAAAGGAGACATTTGCATGTAAGCAACAATCTCTTCAAGTGATTGTAAAGGTGGCCTATAAAATAAATTGCATAAAATTCATACACTTTTTTATATGTTCATAAAATATTGTGTGTTCAGAGTCCATGATGCAGAAGACACTGTGTTGGAATAAAATTCATAGTCCCTTTAAAAACTACGAGAAAATGTAAAGAATGCATCCCAGTATGTTCTGGACGGCCATTTCAATCTAACTGGCTTTTCACAACTCAAGCCACACTACAATAATACTAACTTTGTATTTGCTATGTGGATACTTGGACTACGGTGTTTCCATTTCAACAACAGTACTCCATACAATCAAGGGAAAAGAAGTGGCAATGTGAGAAACCTTCTTTAATCACAAGCCAGCTCATGTCTATAAAACAAGGTCAGTCTTCATAGATAATATTTGCTGGTGCCTTCAAATTTGGCATTAGAGAAACTAATGCCTCCTAAGCCACACGTAAAGAAAACACTAGTATATTTTTTAAAAGACAATTTTTGATCAATATTACTTGTGTAAATAAAAATCTACAGTACTAATTGATCTTGACTCTTACTAAAATAAGTCCTTTATACTCCTTCAGGCCAGGAAATGGTAGTGACTATAATCTAAGAAGATTTGTAGTGAAATTTGAGTGGGTCTGAATAGTTCATAAGATAAATGAGTTGTATGATAGGGAATCTCCTTGTAGTCTCTTCTCCTCAAAGAAGGGTAGTTCCTTGCTCTGTGGCCAAGGAATCCCTCAGAAGTATGTCTCTGTGTGTGTAGTATTTGTGTGTGCGTATGTACGTGTGCATGTGTGTGTGTGTGTGTGTGTGTGTGTGTGTGTGTGTGTGTGTAGTGGTGCTTTCAGAGAAGCAGGGGGTAGGTTTTAGCCCATGGGGACGCAGGACGAAGTATGTTTTTAACCACAAGAGGGATATAAGTAGTGTGGGAATATAACCACCCCACAAATAAGGTTCCTGCTGCTGTTGGAGCCCCATCATTCCAAGTGCAAAGTCCTCAAATGGGTCAATGAGAGGCTCACAGAATTTTAGATTTGGGATAAAACTTAAGAGGTCATCTAGTACAGTGACATCATTCTAGAGAAGAGGAAACTAGGGCCTAAAATACGTTACTTATGTAAATTATTACTAAAGAAAACTATGTTTAAGTTTCTCTTGTTAGCATCTTTTTGTTTTAATAATATAGTTTTTGGTTTTCAATCTTGTCCTTTTGGAGCATTTCTGCACATTAGAAAATGCCATAGCTATTCTTTCCATGAAAGAACAATTTTCCTGAAGCCTAGGGGTTCAAAAAATGCAACACAACATTTCTAAGTCAAATACCAATTGCATGCTAACAATGAGCATTGTGAACACAGTAACTCATCAACCCAATTCTAGGCCATTTCCAACCATCATTCAGGATTAAAGAGCTAGGAAGGATAAATTACCACATAATCATAATCTATAAAAATACTGGCCTAGAGTGCACTAAAAAACTCTCAGTAAATAAATATTGGACATTTGCTTTATGAAAGTCAGTGGAGATGTGCTCTTCAGAAATCTTGTCTATACTTTCAGGCTGCTTTTTACAAATCACACATACAGAGTCTAATAGATGACAAAGGGTATAGATCAGGAAAGGATACAACTTGATAGAAAAATGTCTTTTGACATGGTATTTCTATAAAGGAATGCAACTAATATTGTTGAGTTGCTCATGTCTCAGTTTCGAAGGCAATACTAAGAGATCTGAAGTGTTTTTGAAATGAGTGTTCAGCTCCTAAGGTAACACCTTTGAAAGGGACAACACTCATTTGCTTGTATTAATTTGGGAATTTTTCTTACAAACCAACTGCACTGCTTTGCAGTCACGCCTGGTAGGCATCTGCCCATAGGCCTTCTTAAGGAGCGACGCTGTCTTCTGCTACCAGTTCTGTTCCCTCTCCGGTCTGGTGACTCGGGAAGTTCAAGGTCCCGGTGTCTGATACAGAGGGACTGATACCTGGGACAGTGCAGCACGCTCATTCCTCAGAACACAGGTTTGCCCTCAGGGTGACTTATAGCAAGTGATTCTGGTTTCCAGTCTGGTTGAAAAAAGTGAATATTGAATGTCCGTGCCCAGTTCTTAAAGACTCGTTTCTCCGTGATAAATCGGTGATGGCTGCCCTTGCGTCCTCGCTCATGGGAGAGGTACATTGTACATTCGTCAGGTCCAAAAGGTTCATAATAATGATAAGGTACTGAAGGGTGATTGGGATCCCTGTAGGAGGAAAAGCGAGATAACTGATTAAAGCAAAAAAAAAATTTTCTATGATTGATTGAGGTAAGATGTTATCTGTAATAAGCTGATAAGCACAAATCATATTTTCTAGTTAAAGGAATTTCAGCAAATGGTTTTTCTGATGTTTAAGCAATAAGCAAGTAGAGAGGTTTTGAGGTTGTGAAATAAATGCAGTGACCATCATTATTAAACAAAGAGAAGGCAAATGTGCTATAGGACATACAGGTTCCCAGGATTTAGATACTACATGCTACTAAGTCACAGCTGTAGAATGTTTCCACTCTTTTTACAGTCTTTTTACCACAAGCAGCTATAGAAATGTTTACAAAATAAAACATACTCCTGTTCCCCACTACAACCCTCCAGAGGCTTCAGTTATACAGAGTGCATGGCCTATAGGACGCAATACGATCTGTCCTGGTCCACTGTGCCCCACCATACTGGCCTTTCTGGTCGTCAGCTCCACCAAGCTTGCCTCTACCTCGGGGCCTTTGCACTTGAGGGAAGTCACCTGTCTGGAACACTCTCCCCAGGAGTTCACTCTCACCATTGGGTCCTCCTCAGAGAAGCCTTACCTGACAGCTGCTCCCTTCACTCCATATCACTCGAATTCTTTTTCTATATGGCATTAATTGGCCTCTGAAATGACTGTTGTTTATTGTCGGCAGGGTTTTGTTATATTCCTAGAACAGTGCCTGGTAGGTGCTCAATAAATGATGTTTAAATTTCTGTTGTTGAAAGAAATTTATATTAAGTGAGCAGCTAAACAGCAAGCACCCAAAGACATTTTTTCTCCTCCAAGCATGGAAAAGTTGGTGATTGCAGTTTGATCCTATGGGAGAAAAACGAAGACAGCCAACAAGATGCCACCCTTTTTCTCTTGTTGCTGCAGTTGGCCTAGGTACTCAAAGTCTTGAGTCTTAGTCTAAAAATTCTAAATCTTTAGTCCTAGCTGGGTAGCCTGATAGTGTCAGCACTTTTCTGCCTCTGAATCTCCATCTCAGCCTCAAACAGGTAATATTGGTTCATTTCTTCCAGGTGGTGAACCCAGGATTAACACGTAGGGGTGGTGGGTGTCCTTGTTGTAGGGTAACCAATATATCTAACCACCCAAGCACCCTGGTCTCAGATTGGTATCCATGCTAGGCCAGCCCACCCCACCTCTTCTGTCTTTTGAAGAGTGGAGAGTAAGATTGGTTAAGGTTTCCCAGCAGATACACTTTCCCACTTGGAGCTACACTCCTCCACTAGCCTTGTAGAGACTGAGAAGAGGCCCAGGCTGCCAGCTTCTCCAAATCTCATTTCAGGGCCTGGTGTCCTGAGGTCCCCGCTCTGGTCACTCAGACTGTCCTCTAAGTACAGTAACTTGGTTTCCCAAAGATGCTCATCTTGCCAGACACCTATCGGTTTTTTTTTTTCAGAGGAGATCAATACACAAATGGCTTTTAGAGTAGCAACTTTACTGGGGTCAGGGATCTAAGTCTTTTATCAAGAGGGGTGTCAAGTTTGTGGCTCTGACAACAATAAACCTTTGAGCTGCTTCTCCTCTTGGGTTAAAGTTCTTCCAGGAAGAGAGATTTATTTTTGTCATGCAGAATCTAAACGTTCCTCACCCTGGCTTGGATGCTGAGCTGAATTAACACTTTGCATCTCCAAAATGCCTGTCTTGGAAATATGTCTATGCTCTATCAGGAAACATTGGATCCTTTCCTGTCTAGTTATTATGGGTTTCATTAATTCACTTACCCTAGAAATTGGAATCCCTTAGAATTTTAGGAGAAGGTGTTTTCAATACAGAAAATGCATGCTAGAAAAAACTGGAGTTGGAACTGATCACTATGAAGAAAAAAATAAACAAAAAGGAACAGCAACTTGGGAGACAAATCTCCCCAGACTTATATGGCATAATTTGGGGAACCATGTCAAATTCACACTGCCATGGTATACTCAGGGTTAAGCTTTTATTCCATCACAAGTCAGGTTTTAAATCTGCTTCATCTAAGTTTGGACATATTATTGGCACCAATTCAACTAAAGGAACAATTAGGTTTCTAAAAATATCATGAGATTGATTTGGCACCTAGGAATAGAGAGTAATTGGAAACCAGCTAAAGGATGCTATAGGATCAATTTCCTTATTCAGGAAGACCATGTCTTTGAACGAAAACATATCTGGCTACATATTGATGACCTAAAGGGAGAATTACATTTACATATTTGGTTATTATGATTTCAGAGGTGTCCAAATAAGTCATTCATGTAAGTGAGAGTTGTTTCTGCTCTTTAAAACTCTGTCCTATCAGCAGGAAAGTGCTTTGTGGGACTTGGGAAGGCAGAGCCAGGAGCTGTGGGAACAGCTCTCTCAGCCGTGAGCCTGCCATCGGCTGCAATCCACCATTCGTTTAGAAAGCCCTTCCTAGCTGAAGGTCATAATTCCTGGGCTCTTTGCTTAAACTTGACTTTCTAAAGGCTGCCATAGCTTTTTTTGTCCTCCACCTGACCCAAATGAAAATGACAATGAACATCAGAATTTCTACATGAGGAGGCTGTTGTAAAAGGGATTCTGGCACCCAGGTTCCTGTTGTGGGCCAGGGGAAGCTGACAGAGTTGGGGGGCAGGAATAGAGATGTGGGTTGTGGGGGGGGCAGGAATAGAGATGACCACAGAGCCAGTTCCCTAAGTGGCTGCAGTCACCATCAGCACTCTGACAGCCAGTGCAGGAACAAGTCCTGCAAAAACATGGGAGGGAGGATTTTTCTTTTAGGAGGAGGCAGGTGGGGAGAATGAAGGAACTAATATTTAGTGCACATGGGCAACTTTAAAGAAATACCATTGCCTATGCTCCACTACCATAGATTCTGATTCAAATGATCTGGAGAGGGTCTCAGGCACAGATATTTTTTAAAGTGCCATAGGTTTGAGCATCAAAATAAATAATGGCAATATTGGATTATAAAACCAATAAAATAAAACAAATATTCACGAGTCCATGATGATTTCAATAAATAATTAAAAAAATAAATAAATGAGAAAGAGGAAACAGCATTTCATTACAGAAAAATTCCAATCGAGAACTGTAGAAAGAATGAGGGAATAGAAAACTGCCCTTAGAACACTGCAGTAATTGTTGCAGGCAAAACACACCACTGAATGGAACATTAGTAGAGGAAAAGATGAAGAGAAATGGGTTATTTGCATAAAGCATCGCCTCCAAGTTATTTATTAATGGCAATGGGAAAAATAGTAACTTTACAGTGGGCAAACTCAGCCCAGCTGACACCACCTTCACCAAGTGATCAAGGTTAACATCACTAGAATAATCCATATTGACATCATGTACTTCCTGTTAGACGATACTGAGAAGGGCTTGTCACTTCTCTGGTATCCTTTCTAGTAATACATAGCTCCAACCTAAGTATGGGGAAATATTAGATAAACTCAAAGTGAGAGATATTCTACAAAACACCTGACTGGTACTCTTTAAAAATGTCAGGTTCATGAAAAACAGGAAAAGACTGAGGAACTGTCACAGATTTAAAGAGCCTAAGGAGAGATGAAAAGTAAATGCAAAGGTATCCTGGTTTAGGTCTTGGAGGAGATAAAGGACATTAGAGGAGAAACTGGTAAAATCTTAATAATGCCTATAGTTTAGCTGAACATTGTACTGATGTTAATTTCTTACTTTTGATAATTAGACCGTAGTAATGCAAAATATCAACATTAGGGGAAGTTGGATAAAGAACTCTCTGTACTATTTTTGCAACTGTTCTGTAACTGTAAACCTATTTAAAACAAAAACTAAAACATATATAAAATATTTTTTATAATATATATATTATAAAAAAATATGCTTCTTAGCAGATTCTAATGCTATAAAGCTCCTTAGGAGATTCTAAGATGCAGCAGGTTTGAGATGGCTGATAACTTAAGTACCTGCTAAGCCTCAGTGCTTAACTATGTGGTCTCCTCCACATCTCTATCAGCTCTCTAAGGTAAGTTCTGCTGCTCCCATTTGATAGGTGAGCATCTGGCACTCCGGCAGAGAGCAGTGCCCGGATTTCAGCACACAGCCTCACTAGTGGACCCTTCAAGGTGCTGGACTTGTCTATTTCATCCCCCAGCATAGTGCTCAGCATCCCACATATATTATCTTATGTAATCCTCCCATCACCCCTATGAGAGAGTATCTTAGTCTGTTTGGTATTGTGATAACAACACCTGAGGCTGGGTAATTTATGAAGAAAAAAGGTTTATTTGGCTCACAATTCTAATGTCTAGAAAAGTTCAAGACTGGGGATGTGGTGAGGGCCTCAGGCTGCTTCCACTCATGGTGGAGAGTGAAGGGGAGCTGGCATGTGCAGAGATCACATGGTGAGAGAGGCAGCAAGAGAGAGAGGGGAGAGGTTCTGGGCTCTTCTTAACAATCTCTCGCTGGAACTAACAGAGTGAGAAATCACTCACCACCCTGTGCCCAGGGAGGGCATTAATCTATTCATGGGGATCTGCCCCATGACCCAGACACCTCCTGTTAGGCCCCACCTCCAACACTGGGGATGAACTTTCAACATGAGATTTGGTAGGGACAAACTATATCCAAACTACAGTAGAGAGGTACTATTATTTTCCCCATTTTATAGATGAGAAAACTCATGCACAGAGAAATTGAAGAAGATTCAGAGCTGAGATTTGGACCAAAGCTGGTTGACTCAAGACCCTGTACTCTTAAGAATGAGCTTCTGTGTCTTGGAAACACTCCTGTCCTCCAGGTGGGGTCCTTTAGGAATGGTACTCCAGGTTCCTGCTGGCATCAGCAGCACAGGGCTGGGAGCAGCTGTCCTTGCTGTATCCTTCCAAGCCCTTACTGCAGAGGTGCCCCATGTGTGGAGCTTGCTGTAGCTGGCCAGGGTGATAAGCAGAGGCCTCGTGTTCACTTGAAATTCTACCTACCAATATTAATGGCAGCAGGGGTTTTTAATATCCCATTGTGGAATCTTCTAAAGTTAAGCTGTGTAAGTGGGGAAAAAAAACCCTCATAATATTAGTAAGCAAGGGAAGACACTTCCATTTCTAAGTGCTGTTGGGATTTGAGACACGCTACCCCAAAATATGTTACCTTAGCATTGGAGGAAACAACAGAAGCAGGGAGGCCACTCTCACCTTCCCTTCACCCTTCTCCCCTGGAGCAGTCATAAAAATTTTTCTGCCCTTCCTTTAAAGTAGGTCATAAAACCTTAATTCCGGAGATACCCTCAACTATACCTAGAGGAAAGGAACATCCTTATCCTCAAAGACACAGAAATGCCAAGAAGAATCTGAACAAAAGGGCCTTGCTACTACCCCTTAGTTTATAACCATTAGATCATACCCTATTTGTCCACTCATACTTCTTCACAACCATCCACTTCATCAAACACAGCATAAAAATATGTAGGTCTCCCTATTTCTCTGAGTCTTCATTTCTGAAGGCTCTAGTATCACATAAAACTTATATTAAATAAATGCGTATGCTTTTCTCTTATAAATCTGTCTTGTCTTAGGAGTCTCAGCCACAAAAGCCTTGCAATGGGTGAGGAAAAGAAATGACCTTTTCTCTCCTACCGTATGATCTAGGTTGACCCTGTTGATTGAGGGTGGGAATGAACTATGGGGAAGCTGCCAATGTCCTGAGAAAAAGATGGTGTCTTTGCTTCTTCCTAGAGCACTTAGATACTCTCTTTAAACACACTTCTATTTTTGGTGTGGTACTTGGCAGATAGTAGGTACTTGGGAAATGTTTAAAGAATAGAGATGAATTAATAACTGTCAAATATTTATGTGTTCTGCAATTGGCTTGCATCGGGGGCCTTTGGTGACACCATGTAACATTCACAAGAAAATGGTTCCTACAATAGCCCTTCCTAAACATCTGTGTCAGGCCTAGGGGACCCACTGAGCTACCCTGATTTCTGCTCCCATGATTTCTTGTCCTTGGATATTCTTCTAGAAGGAAAACAGTTGTACACTTTGGAAGCCCATGAAATAACACTTATGAGCGCATAGCGCATTAAGAAAGAGCCTGCAGCTGCCCATCCTTCCTTGGACAAAGAGCCACAGTGAGTCACTCAAACCCCCAATGACTCAGGTCAGGTGTGCCATAATGTCTCATAATGGATCCATGATACCCACAGACCAAAGATAATGAAAACGCCCAGTGACTGGTAAGAGTTGGTCAAATTGTGGCAAAGTTGGAAGAAATGATAAGAGTCTAGGTAAAAATACAACAATGTATTTTAAGTCTACTTCTTAAAACGTAAACAGCACGGGCAGCATTACCATTCCTCGCCTGTCTTTTGTAAGCGTCCAATTCTACACCATGGACCGTCGCCAAGTAAGAACTTTCCCTGTTAGGCTGGCAGCTTTATGTTCGCTAGCTAATAATTCTAGCAGAATCAACTCTCTGATATTCACGATACCTTTGAGATGTCCTTCACATTATGGATGAGATATTAATTTAGTTCCATGACAGTGATCACTCTGAATCATTACCCCGCTAATTAATACCCAAGAAATGATGGGTAACAGAGAGTTGTAAACTTGGTAATGTGCTAAGTATGACCAGAAATAAGATTATTAGGTAGAATTTAAATGCTTGGCCCATTATCGTCGCAAATAATTTACAATGGAAAATGAGATTAAATACTCACCATAACTTAGTTTGGAAAGCAACGACAACAGATCTTTTCACTGCAATTTATAGTCCATCTAGAGAGAAAGAATTTAGCTTCCTATATGGATATGGCATGATTTAAGAGCCTACAGTCCACAGAATAATATATTTTGATGCTGTCTCTGGCACAACATGATATTAATTTTCCCCAGCTTTCTGAGCACTGATGAGCCTGGAGGCTGGTGATGGAGGCAGGGTGGGGGCAGATACCTGAGCCCCCCTTTGAGGACCCAATGCTGGCTATGGCTGAGAATAAAACAAGGTGGCTGCCATTGACTTCTGGGGTTCCCTCAAAATCTCAATCTGACATTTGCTAATTATAGTTTTATTCGCCTGGCACTTTTGGTCTTGTGATAATAAGTTTAGAATCAGTCTCTTAAAGGAAAGGATTTTTTGTTTATCATTGAAACAAGCTATACTGAATATATACTATATGCCAGACACAATGACAAGTGCTAAAGATAGAGTGTGGGTTGAGACCTGACTCCTCCTCTTACGGAGCTCAGAGGCAAATGAAGGAGATGGACAAGTCCCTCAGAGAGGTGAGGCTGGGTAGAGCAGAGTGCAGTAGGTCTGGCTCAGACAGGAGGTCAAGGGCAGGGGGATTTGAGGAGGAAAGGATGCTGTATTAGAACAGTAGACTGAAAGACAGTAGACTAAGAACATTGGCTCTTGAGCCCTGGAGACCTGGGTTCAAATCCCAGCCCTGCCACTTATCTGCTCTATGACCTTGGCCAGCTGTTTCATGTCTTTAAGCCTCATAGGTAAAATGCTGATAATAATGTTTATTTATCTCAATAGGATTTCTATAAGATTCAGTGAAATAATGCATGTGTTCATGTTAAGCACAGGGCTGGCACGAGGTATGTGTACAATACATACCAGTGGTTAATAGTATGAGTAAAGAGCCAATGGTAATCAGGCAGCTTAAGAAGGTGGGAGATGGGTGTTCCAAGCTGAGGGCACAGGGACAGGTGTCTGCAGGTTGAGCTCCTTTACAGGTTTTTCAGTAGAGCTCAGACAGATCTGTCTGAGTGGAGGAGATGTGACTAATGTAGTATACAAAGGCCTGATCCCGAACGGCTCGTGTGCTAAGCCAGGGAGTGTGAACTCTGCTCTAAAAGCTTTGGGGGAACACAGAGTGGTTTTAAGTGATTGGGTCTGATTTGTGGTGTCATCTAGCAACACAATGATATTTGGAGAGGAAAAAGACCAGAGTTGGAGAGGGCAGTCCAGGATGCTATTGCAGGACCAGAGTAAAGAAGAAAAGGTTGTAAGGCTGCTCCAAAGACTTTGAGTCAGTGTTACATTCTGCCAGGTCTTGAATAAGATATGTCCCTTATCTGCCACCATGACCATTTAACCTCCACTGCTTCCATCTGTGGTTTTAAATATGAATACGACACTTTGTTCCCATGGCGTCCATGTGCTTAATACTTTTAAGGGCTACCAGCAGTTTTCTTGCTAATGAATGACTCCTGGCAGTAACTCTGGCCCTGTGGGTGGCATGGGAAGGCAGACCTCCAGGACAGCTGGAGGGGAAGTGACAGCTCCTGGCCACCCACGCTGGCCTTGGAGACCAGGCACTGATGGACTGGTTGGCTGTTTGCTCCCACTGCATTCCCCCCTCACACCATGCATATGGCGGCTGGCATTCCCTTCTGGTCACTGCCATCCGACACAATTGGAAATGACTGCAGGAGTAAGTCGAGTGCTTTGTCTCTCTGTGCTGGAAATAAGAAGGTGATGATTAAGCTCTACTGAAAAGGGTGAGAGAGTCTGATTTAGTTTGGCAGGCAGCATGACTATCTTAGACCAGAGGTTGTCAAAGTTCTTACTTGCCAAGAGACCTTTTGTTGAAAATAAATCGTATACAGGAGGCCTGGGTAAAGCAGACCCAAGCGGGTGTGCTCTTGAGCAAGTGGGGTGTGGGGGTACCTTCCCTGGTCTTGGCTCCGTGCCCCCAGTAGGCTTAGAGGAGCACAAGGACTCCTCCCCATCTAGTTCGGAAGCCAAAGACGGATGTTTCAGTAAAGTACAGTGCGTTGGAGGCTACTGACAGGCAGAGGGTGAACATTTTCTCCCACAGGTACCTCGTGTGACCTTCTGTACCTCATGACTGAATTGTGGTCAAGTGAGACTCGGGAGATTGGAGGCGGAGACTCTGTCTCAGTCATCTCTGATCACCTCCCTGGTGCCCAGCTCGAGCTATTGGATGGGTAAAAGTCTCTGTGATTAATTTAGTTAATGACTTGTTTTGAGGGTACTAACCGTGTTTTAAGGTCTGAAATGGTTTAGTTTGCCAAAAATGAACAGCTTGGCTCCCTCTTTGTTTGCTGAAATCTGGCTCCATGTGGCTAATCTCTTGATTCCAGAGGGAGAAGGGGAACTTTCGGGAAGCTGCAGAATGGCTAGGAACACCGAGAGCAGCCCACGTGATGTCCTGCAAGGAGCTGGAGGCCACGTGATGGCAATTTTCAACGGCAAAGCATAGTGAGATCTAGTTCACACAGAAGGCTGTACGTGTCCACTTGTTTCCAGGATCCAGGCCCTCCTCTCCAACGGAGCAGCGTTCAGAGTGCTCTCGGGGCATCTCTGGACAATGTGCTAATGGGTATCCACACTCACAGATGAGTCAGTCCCTTCACCTGCTAACTTTATGCATGCTTAACATACCCAGGACTGTGCTAAGCATTCCTCATCTATTGCTTTATGGAGTTAGCAAGTCCTGTTGTTGTCTCTATTTTACAGATACAAAAACTAAGGCTTCTGAGACATAATCTTTAAGTAACTTGCCCAAGGTCACTAGGCTCAGTGAGGTCAAGTAACTTTCTCAAGGTCACACAGCTTCATAGGGGCAGAAATGGTTATTTTCACCACATACAACACGCTTTACTACAACACTGAAGAGAGGGTAGAGGATAGAGGGGTTCACTTGGTATTTACAAAGCATCTGCTATACTCCCAGACAGTGTTAATATCTGCTGTCCTGTGCTCCAGGGCTTCACCACTGAACCAAATACACAGGGCTTTCTGCCCTGGGAGGTTACCTTCTGGTGGACTCAACCAGCGTGAGCTCGGCCACCTCATGAAATTATGCCTCACATTTTTGGCCCTGATGATAGCTTACCTCCTTAAGTTGTGGAGCTCATGACACCTGTACCAAACAGTCGCATTTGGCCCCTAATAGTGCTCTTCTTCTTTCAAAATAAAGACAAAAGGAGGAATGGTCAGACTAGTAGCACGACTAACTTAGAAGTTGCTTTTTCACTCTCTGGTGGCAGATGGTGTTTGCAAGACTCATCTGACTCTTAGATGAAGATTGCAAATGCTGCCTCCTTTTATGGTCACACAGCAAGTGGCATTGCTGTGTACATTTTATTTTGGTGTGAGTAAAGGCTTATCCTAAGCCTCCAGGGAGGTAAGAGCTGTGTCCTATTCTTTGAACCCCTCTCAAAGTTCTTGGTATCTTCCAAGGCAACTCTCAAGTGCTTGGGATAATATTAATAATATTATTTTATAGCTCTTACAGTGTAATATTAATATGCCATTAATATTAATGACATTAATAACATTTCCTGAGTACTAATTGTGGGCTGGGCACTGGCTCAAACACTCTTTTCGTCCATTATCTCATTTAATTCTCACCATGACCTGCTTGATTTATTATTATTTTCTTATCCCCATTTTATGGATGAGGAAAATGTAGTTCAAGGTCACGCAGTTAGGAGCTGAGTGCCTGGTGGTTCAGCCAGTGTGTCCTGGAAATGAAGATGAAAGGACGTGGGAGTCAGTCTGTGCCGCTCCTGGTCTTCCCTTCGTGCCCCTCCTTTCACAGGCCTTACGACTGGGGCAGGATGCCCGCTCTAGCCCTAACCCTCTCCAGATGATACTCAGCACGGCTCCACTTTCACTGAGGGAACCCCGGGTGTAAGGATCCTTTTGAAGAGTTCTTGCTGAACCCATCTTATGCAAATAGCTATCGAACCTTCAGGATGGTAGCTTATAGGAACAGAAACCCAGAGCCAGTGGCAACATGTGGTGGTGCATTGACATTTTCTTAATTTCTTTGTTAGTATCATTCTTTTTTTTTTGGTATATTATGGGGGTACAAATTTTAAGGTTTCAATAAATGCCCTTTCCCTCCCTTCCCCCACAAGTCTGAGTTTCCAGCGTGACCATCCCCCAGACGGTGCACATCTCACTCATTATGTATGTATACACCCACCCCCCTCCCCCCTCCCACCTGCCCAATACCCTATTACTGTAGTACCTATGTGTCCACTTAGGTGCTGCTCAGTTAATACCAGTTTGCTGGTGAGTATATGTGGTGCTTGTTTTTCCATTCTTGGGAAACTTCACTTAGTAGTATGGGTTCCAGCTCTAACCAGGAAAATACAAGAGGTGCTGTATCACCATTGTTTCTTAGAGCTGAATAGTACTCCATGGTATACATATACCACATTTTATTAATCCATTCTTGGATTGATGGGCACTTGGGCTGTTTCCACAGCCTTGCAATTATGAATTGTGCTGCTATAAACATTCGAGTGCAGGTGTCTTTTTTGTAGAGTGTCATTGGATCTTTTGAGTAGATGCTCCTACACTGCTGGTGGGATTGCAAACTAGTTCAACCTCTGTGGAAAGCAATATGGAGATACCTTAAAGTATCATTCTATTATATAAATTGTTTCCATCCTACTGTACATGCCGTGGTGATGAACTAACTCGGAGTTAGAAAAATGACAGGTTAACTTGCCTTTCATTTGTTTTCCATAATAAATGGAATACTTCCTTGAACACTGAGTCATTAACATTTCAATTTATTCATGCTTTTTCTTTCTGTCGTCCTAATGGCAACATTACATAATTATATCTGCTGTATAACCATCAACGTTGACGGCTCTTTGTATGCCCATACGTGCCATTCCCACCGCCTCTGTTAGCCTGCTGGTTTGAGGAGGCAGTTTGCTTTTTGAGGCCACACTATTTACTTCTGCACATGGACTGTTAAACAGGGACACAAGGCCAGTGAAGTAAGTGAGGATCCAAGCTAACCTGCCTTCTGCTTGCCTCGAACCAGGCGTTGTTCCAAGCACTTCACATGTATTCACTTATTTAATCCGCCTACAACCCTCTGAGGCAGAGTCTATTATTATCATCACATCCACTTCCATAGATGAAGAAGCCGAGACACGGAGACATTAAGCAACTTGCTCAAGGTCACAGTAGGTTAGTAAGTGGCCGGGCCAGGCTTTACACCTACGCAGTCTGGCTCCAGCATGGGCCACCTTTATGTCCAAGGTCTGCTCTGTTCATAGCTTTCCTTCTCCTCCGTGATCTGTGTCTTACAGATCAACCAGTATTACTGCTGGGTTGGATCTTTGGGTTAAAAAGGGAAAAAAGTGGCAAAATGGTAATGGCATGATTAACTACTCTTTCTTATCCTTGCTTTCAACCCCCGAGTTGTGGTTTTTGCCTAAAGACCCGGGGCCTTCGAGAAGTTGTTAGGTTTAAAACACATGAAGGGATAAAACAAGCATGCATGTTAGTGAACGAGTTTAAAATGTCCCCACCCCAGGTTTTACCATTTGGAGATCAGGAGTGAGGCCATATGCAGGCCATCAGGCATTCCTGAAAATAAGGACACTTTCCGAATTTATTGGTTTCACTATTTTAAATTGCAGGTGAGCTTTCAAGCTGGTTTCCACCAATCAGGCCCTGAATAGTGCTTCATTGCACGTGTGGTGCACACCAAACTCTGTCTGGGCACACGTCAGGAGGGAACCTAAGGTAGCAACAGAGATGTGTGCATGTTCCCTTTAAACTGATACATCAAAATAATTATGCCTGTGCTTTTGGCCTTAGTGGCGCAAACCCAGGCTACTGATGTGGTAAGGGAAAGAGGCCCAGAGGAATATTTTAATTTTAGAAAACAGGCCTCACTGTCAAAGGAATTGCCCTTTTTAATTCATTAAAAAATTATCACATTCCTTTGAAATGAAAGTAAAAACTAATATTTCTTAATGCTTGTTCATCATTAATATTATGCCAATTACTGCATTACTCTTGGCTGATAAATATTCAGAGGATAAATGAAGCCCACAAGATGGATTTATTCTCCAGCAGTACAAACAAAAACTTTCAATATTTTATATCACATAATTAAATGCCGTTTGTTGTTTCTAGAACCAGAACTTGGGACATGCTAATTAATTGCTTCAAGAAGACAGTTAGACATGTGTCATGATTGCTATACAGAATCAGATATTTATAAACCCTGCACAACACTGTGTATGATTTACACTTGCAGGATAAATCCTACCTGCAGAAGTCTGGGGGCACCATGCCATAAACATTGATCCTGTCACACAGCTCCAGCGCAATCGTCATTGTGAACCAGCCAGTGCTAAGCCAAGTGTTGGAGATCTTCCTGGAAGGAACAACAATTAAGTCTGCAAGCTGGTAAAGTAATCATTATACTTTTTTGGATCATTATACCTTTTTGGAGTATGGGTGACTATAAACATTCTCTCTCGCTCTCTCTTTCCATTTGATAAATATCTGGAAATTTACCAAATTGAAATCTCTTAGCAAAACCACTATATTCCACAATACAATCATAATTGATGTTGATGCCCCATTATGGTGGGTTTGTGACACTAAAAGATGCTCAAGGGACTTTCTGCATCATCAAAGAGGATGATCAATGCTTCAATGTTTAAGTGCATGTTACCACAACTCGATTTCTTATAGGATGACAAGCCCTGTGTGACAACTCTTTATTAACTAGAATACCTGACTGACTACAAATTCTCCTTGTTTGCCAAGAAGGCTAGATAATGAAGAGCCTATTAAATATGAAGGAACATGTAGATGTGTTTATCTATCTATCTATCTATCTATCTATCTATCAATTGATTGATCAATAGATCTTAGGGTAAAAGCTTGCCTTGAAGCAGGCTAATTCACACCTTGATTGAATGTCTTTCCATAGGAGGAGCACGCTCATTGGGAAGGGGCTGATGATCAAAGGAAAAGAGCCACAGGAATGCTTATATTTGAGCATTTGCATTACTTTACATGTCAGAGCATTTAGGGTCCTCTGAAAATTCTCATTACAATACCAAATATTGACAAAACTCAAGGAATGAATCTGTGTGCTCTACCATTCATGAAGTTGCCCATTCAGATATCAACCATGTGCCAAGTCTAAGGACAACTATGCAGACAAAACATCAAAGTCTAATTTGACCCTGTGAGAGTGACTTGTTGGTCTACCATGCTATACTGCTGTGGAGATTAATTTCAATTCTTCGGGGGTTGCTGCTTTTATTTTTTCCTCAGTGCTTATGGCATGCCTCATTAGCCAGTTTCAAGCACCTTATCCCCAAGGTCAGACTGTGGGACATTGCCCTGCCAAAAGCACCATTTGTGATGTGAGTAGCTGAGTTGCAGAAAGGCTCTTCAACTTGCACCATGTGGCACTCCTTGAGAAGGAAGCCTTTTGTTAAGCAGTACGCATCTTTATTTCCATTTTACATAAGGACAAAAAAATCAAAAGGACACTTTTAGTGAGTCCTTTGTTTTGTCAAATACCTGACAGGCATGAGTGATTCCTGAGTTCATGGCTTCCACTTTCTATTTCTTAATCCCTTTGCTCACTTCCATTGTATTGGGACCCAGTAGTATCCCAGGAAGTACATTTAAAAGCTCCTAAAGATGGGAATAGTATGGGCTTGAATCTTATCTGTGTCTATCATAATTAGCTAGATGACTGAGGGAGATCATTTCTGACCTCTGACCCCTGATTTCTTATCTGTAAAGCAGGTGTAGGAAGCTCTATGTCCTGGGCTATTTGAGAACTTAATGAGAGAACACCCAGGAAAAACATCAAGCTTGGTATGTTGATACATGAAGACCCCTTCCTCCTCTCTTGCTTGCTAGGTTGAGCAAATGGGGTAAATAACTCAGCAAACCCTTTCAGTGCTTTTTAGTAGCCATAATGAAGATCTTTCCAACACTCTACTCCCAAGGTCTTGTGTAGAGGAACCACCATCAGTAGTCAGGACAGTAATTACAAAAATTCAGAAGCCTCCAGACTACATAGGTATTAATAATTCCCCTTCTCTCTTGCCAGGGCTAAATGTTCCTAAGACCTCTGGGCTGGAGAAGAGCTGACTGAATGGCAAAGTGGGGAGGAGGAAGCGCCTTCCCTTAAGTTAGAGCCTGTCTTCACCTCTGTGCTGTGACAGTACACCTAACCTGGGTGAGTGGATCACCGGGAGGACGTGGAACGAAGGAAGTGAATGACAGCTCACCTACATCCCAGGACCCCGGCCTGGGAGTCACACCCATGTCCCCTGTGCTTTTAGAGGAGTTTCAAACACCAAACTGGGCTTTTCCCAGGGGCAGAAACCCTCCCACAGCTCTGGCTCTCTTTGGGGTGACGTAATAGAGATCACAAGCCACGGCCTGAAACACAGGAGGATGTGGCTCTCCAGAAAAGGCTCTGTGGGTAAATGGGGGGAATACAAAGCAGAGGACCAAAGAAACTAAAGTGAAGGTTCTTTAAAGTGCTGCTTAAAATTCTCCAGACCTCCTGAACAATAGCCTTTTGGGATCACGTGCTATAGAAATGCAACTTCATTGTGCTGTCTTTCTAAAAAAAAAATCTGAACGCTTTTTCTAACAAAGGAATATCTACTGTTTTTACACTTAATCAGCTGTAATGAAAGAATATGAAGAGCTGTCATGTGCTTATTAGGGAAAATTATCAGATATTCTTTTATATGATGAAATAACACACTGAGCTGATAATTCTATAGTGCACACTAAATTACAATTAAAGGCCTTTCTGCTCCACCAGAATCTCATTTATAATCTCTATGGAAATATTCTTCCTGCAGTTATTTCATTTATGCTTCCTTTATCTAATTACTATAATATTGGTTCTGAATCATATTTTCCTAATGTACCCTTATTCAATTATAAAGTTATTTTCAAGTACAGTTACTTTTTAATATCAAAGAATACCACTTGGCCATCTATGTCATTTGTCATGCTTCTTAATTGCAGATTTTTCCTGAGCCATTTTTTTCTCCATTTTTAGGTAAGGTGAAACTTCTATAAATCATAATCTATTGAATTGTCACATTTCTTCAAAATAGTCCAAATGTATTTCTCGATCATGAGATGTGCAGATTAGAGACTCTACACTTTCTTTATCCTCCAATACATGCTACTGTTATGTTGGGTTTCATGAAAAGCATACATAGAGGAAATACCATTATGCCCTAAGTGTTTTTTGTCTTAATTTACAGAAATAGTTTCTGACTTGGTTCTTTTTGCTTTGTGTAGGCTGCAGGTTAATATGGACACATAAGAATACTGAGTCAATACACTATCAGCTTCTTTAAGACAGTTTCCTAAAGGTAAGAGGGACGAGGTTTCTGGAAGTGGCAATGTACTTGGGCACCTTACAGATTCATGTGTGATTCCCCTGAGTAGGGGCGGTGGTCACTAGTAGAGGGATGTCTGCAGAAATAGGTCCAGTAGCCAATCCACAAAGTTCTGGCTCCCTTCTTACCAGCTGGGACTACCAGGGAGATGGACATGGTGAGCAAGAGCTTTTCAGTGGTCAGAAATCAGCGGATTTAATGAGCCGGACATGCCTTGATGTGAGATTGTTTCCTAAAGATCGTAAGTGGCCAAAGGGTAGGATGACTTAGTCTCTAACTTAAATCAGCTTAAAATGATTCCTTAAGGAGTCCAGAGCAATGTGTAATTATCCCAAGTAGCTAGCACTGCAGAAGCATTTCAGGAAGACTTAAATTTAGCAATCATTAAACTAAAAGGAGAGAAGCGTTTTCTACTGAAGAGATGGTTTCTACTTATTTCAAATTTTCCATCAAGTGAAAAATGAAATTGTAAATAAGTGCCCTCTTTCTTTATCCCTTATGAAGTGCCTTCTTGGTTAAAGAACTTATTCACATGAGCAGTAGTCTCTCTTATTCACAGGTTTTAAAGGTCAACCAATACAGGCTTTGGTGGCAGCTGGTGGTGACGGCCAGGATCCCCAATGTGGTCTACTGGTGGGACTACCTCGGAGTCTGCGGGGCCTTCCAGGGGAAGAGGCCACAGCGCCAACAGCCAGCCCTTCCTCCCTTTCCTCCCCCATACCCGTGCCCACTCCTGCCGGGCCAGCCCTCAAGCAGTCCCAAGGTGTCTAAGATTTTAAAAGACAGCTCTTCCACACAAAGAATTTGGGGACACTGGACTTTGGTCTGTCTTTTGGGTGCTATTCTCCAATACTCCCAGCTGCCTATGCTAGCCGAATAACAGATTTAGTACTTTCTAGCCTTTACTTATCATACCCCTTTAGTTTTAGGATAAGCAATCAACTCAATTACAGTTTTTGTAAGGGGAGGGAAAATTACATATTAAATGCACATTAATTATGAAAAGTACAGGTTTTGGAATTCAGGAAACAAGGAAATTTAATGGTTAGACCAGTCAGATGATTGATAGTCACTAGCCCCTTTTCACATGGAAGGTCTCTGAGGCTCTAAAAGGTCAGATAACTTGTCCAAGGCCATGCGAGTAGAGAGTGATGGAGTCAGAGTTCCAACCACAGCCGTGCATGTGGGCTACCCAAGACAGTGCTACCCTCGATACCCAGTTGTCCTTGTTCCACCTAGGATTGGCCAGCTCATGACCCTTCATCTCTCTGCTTCATCCTGTGGCACTCCTCCCACCCAGCCCTCCAGGCCGTAGCCATGGGGGGCCGTTCTCCAACCCACTGCCTGTTCTCTCACACCGCACTCCTCCCTCCCCCTCCCTGGTCCTTCCTTCCTGGCTAAAGTCTTCTCGGCCTGGGACTCAGCTTAAATACACCTCTTTGAGAAAGCCTTTCCCTCATCTCCTAGACCAGAAATATTTTCAATCTATAGTGAAAAATACATTTTACATCATAATTGGAAAAATGTATATACATCTTCAAACCATATACATATACAACCATATACATATATGGTGTTCATTTTATTTTTTTAAAGTGTGAAATTCAATGGTATTTAGCTTATATTCACAGGATTGTGCAACCATCACCACTAATATTCCAGAATATTTTCATCACCTCAAAAAGAAATGTATATTTATCAATCAGTCAAACTGAAATAAAAGTTTCATGAGACAATACCTTGCCTAACTTACTATGTGAGGTGAATGCTGATATTGTCTGTTCTCGTCTGTTCTGTTCCATTTGATTCTATTCTTCCCATTACATTAGAGAAAAATCTTTCAGTGCCTCACTACGTTGCTCTCACATCTCATTACTGAGTTGTAACTAACAGTTTGGAAAAGACTGCCCTAGACCAGGCCATGCCTCCCTGCCCTGCATGTTACAGACCATTTTCTTCCCCTTGCATGACCCTCAGCACACTGGCCGCTTCCTGGTAGATGTCTAAGACTTGATATTCTTGGAGGGCAGGGTCTTGTGTTTGACTGTGTCCCCAGCGCCAGGTGCAGGCTGAGCAAGTCATAGGTACTCAGTCAATATTGGTTGACTGAATAAATGTTTGCCTTTGAATGGGAAGAAACCCAGACACTTCTTTTTGGTTAGTGTGCACACAAGTAACATGAAATGCAATAAAGCTATTATATTGCACTTCTAACCCCTGTAAGCCAGCAGCTATGTAGTCTTTTTCTCAAAGAACAGGGATTTGGGCTTGAATTATTCATGTAATTATGTCAGTGCTCCCTTTCCCTTTGCCTCATAAACCCAGCCTGAGTAGCCCAGTCACCAGGAGGACCCTATAGGTGGGCTCTATCAGTGCCATGAGCAGTGGGCCTTCAATAAAAACCTTCAGCAAAAGCTCTGTGTTGGGCGACTCAGCCAACGACGACCCTCCCCCTCCCCTGCGATCTCCACTGCCCACCTGCCCTGTGCCTGCGTACCTGTCTTTGCCAGTCTCCTGCTTGAAGAGCTCATCGAACTGCAGCATCTTGTGGCGTGTGATCATGAAGGCCTTCAGCCGGGGCAGCACCTGGCTCAGGAGCTGCAGGTTGTTATAGACCTGGCCCTTGCCATCCCGCCGCATGTAGCTGCTGGGGCCCCAGAAGATGAACACGGTGCCCTGGCTCACGTTGAGCAGGTCGTGGCGGTTGCGGAGGATCCGCTGGATGCTGGAATGTGCGATGACCCTCAGGCTGGTGCGGTTGCCCACGTCGCGCCCGTAGCCGCGCGTGGGGGCGTCATTCATGCGGATGACGCACTCCGTCTGGTCAATCTGGGGGCCTTGCTGACTGCGCAGCAGATGCCCCGAGCTGGTCACCAGAGCACAGTCCCCGCAGTGCATTTTCAGGGGCTGGAAGGCAGGGGGAGAAGGACACTGTCAGGGGCAAAGGTCTTGACCCTCCTTGGCACCAGCAGGTTACTTCCCTGTCTCGGGAGCAGGGCGCCGATTTTCCCTCTCCCCCCAGAGTATATGTCCCTTCTGCTATAACTCCATGGACCCTTGCATTCGCTTCTAAATTGGTGACAAGGACATTGGACGAGAGGAAAAGAGAGCTAGCACTGACCTGTCAAACAATAGGCTAAGAGCTATACTGACATTGAACAACCAAATTGACACAGCAACCAGCAAGGCTGCTACCACGGTCATGTTACAGATGAGGATACTCAGGCTTAGAGACGTTAAGCGATTTGCCCAAGGATACGTAACTGGTAATAAAGTCATGTTTTCAAAACTATTTTTTTTAATTCAAAATTACTCCCAAGTTGAAGCAAAGACTGTACTGCAAATTGCTGTGACACTAGTTTTGATGCTCTTAACTCACCTTATTAAAGTGAAGCACTTATTAATATTAATAATATTAATTCTTGGATGCTGTACAAATATGTTTATCCTAAATAAACATCATCTAAGAATCACATGGGAAATGACATGCAGATTGTAATCCCTCAGAGGCTATAATTTTGCAATGACAATTAGGATCATTTACCTCATTTTAAGGGGAGTGGAAGAGAAACTGAGTTAGCTCATCTTCATAAGAGTAAAGAAAGCCTCAAGCTCAGGGCCACAGACCTCATCCAGGAATTGCAGAACCTTCGTCCTTCTCTCATCTGCAGTGAACTCACGCCCTGGGGGAGTCCTGGCCACCTCGTGTCCACCAGGGACATCTGAATGGCAGTGCTCCAGTTGAATGTCCTGAACCAATGATTTGCTTTCTGAACACCTACATTCCGACAAATTAAACATTCCCATGTTCATGTTTAATGAGAAATATCTCTAGTTGCTGTTTGAAGATAATATAATTAGGGCCTGAGGCCAAGGCCAGCAAGTGCAAAAGAAAATGACAGTGAAGATGTTCTGAAGGAACGTTGCATTGTTAGATTTTCCCCAGAGCCTCCACCCTTTTTCTCTGTTAACTTTGAACAGGACACACTAGCTCCCTGCACAGCCCCAGGAAATCGGGTCCAATTCAGTACTGCATATATTCAGTCTTACAGTTACTCTGGGAGTTTCCTGACACATGGCTCTGTCTTCAGAACTAGGAAGCTACTCCGACTTTCCTCATGGCATGGGGCCCAAGAGCTCTGGGCTGTGACAGGATGGGCCCAGCCTTGTTTCCATCACCTACTAGCTATGGGACCTTGGCAAGTCACTAACCGCCACAAGTCCGAGTTTTCTCATCTCTCAATGAGGATAACACCCTGTTCTACCTCAGCAGAATGAAAAAAAACAAAAAAAACAAAAAAACAAAAAAACTAAGATACACACAGTATTAGATTGAGCCATTTGAAATTGCCAACATCTGACCTACAAAAATAGCAACTGCATGTGGTTGAACCTAGTCCTTAGCATAGGACCTGTCACAGTGATCATTCAATAAACGGTAGGTGCTGTTAGGATTATTGGCCAGCTTGGAGCATATTGCAAATACTCACCAACACAGTGCTAAACGCTTTAGGTTTATAATTGACACAGGGGTTTGTGCATGGAGATTCTACCATTGCATATTCTCATCATTCCTTCAACACTGAATTACTCTGAGGCGACAGGCACTGTGCTAGGCAGTCAGAATGCAAAAATGAAGGGAAAAAAACCCTTCAAAGCTTACACCTTAGTGAGGGACAGTGGGTCAGTAAAAGTGCAGTAACGTTGCATAGTCTGAGGAAAGGGGGCTCTTTGGAGCACAGCAAACCTGGAGGACAAAGAGTGGCCAATTAACTAGTATTTACTGAGTGCTATGTGCCAGGCACTGTTCTGAGCTTTATAAAATATAATTGCATTAATCCTTCAAATAATGCTATAAGATGCTAGATTATCACCCTCATTTTACAAATGAGAATATTGAAGGATAAAAAAGTGAAGTGATATGCAGTTTGCTCAAGATCATACTGTTAGGAGGTGGTGGTGTTGGAATTTGAACCCAGGAAATCTGACCGCAAAGTCAATGGGATTAACCAGCATATCATTGCAGTGTAGTAAAGTAAGTGTCATGGAATGTTTGTTTACCTCACTGTCTTCCTCCTCTCCTCCCTCCCAGAAACTAAGTGATGCTATTTTTAAATCAGTAGTATTGTTGCCACTCTGAAGGCATTGGGCTGGATGGATGCCATGAAGTGACAAGTGTCTTCTATCCAATACATCCATTCTTCAGAGAATCATTCACAGCAGATTCATCCAACTAGGACATGGAGTCCATGATGGTGAAAAGTGATTAAGACCAAATCTTCCTCTTGAGGAACAGCCACATTCCAGATGTCTAGAAAGTCGCCCCATTCCCCTGAGGAAACTACTGGAACCTGGAGTAAAGAGCCCTTCTGAATTGCCTGGGTGAACAGCTAGGGTGAAAGGCAATTTCAGTGGCCAAAGAATGGAAGAAATACTTAACTTTCCTTTCCCTTGTTTTACCCACACATCCCATATATAAACGATGAAGAGGGAGAGTTCAACAATGATCTACTCAATGACAGATTTTCTGTTATGTACCAGGCACTGAACTTCGTGCTGGGGTGCCCCCCAGACAAATAATCACAGGGATGTGTGGGTAAGTGCTACAATGTAACTAGGCACAGGGGCTGTGGGACCAACGATGAGGGCACATTTGAGCCTATCTATCCAGAAGGGCCAGAGGTGTGGGAGGACAACCAGGAAAGGATTATGCAGTGGGAACCAACTGAGGAGCCTATTTTAAAAAGAAAGAAGTGGTCAACGGTGCCACAGGACAAGTAAAACAAGACTTGAGAAGTGTGATGACTTTGGCCAAAATAGTCTCAGTGGTGACGGAGTTTGAATGTAGTTGAAAGTAAGGAAGTACAGGCCGAAGAGTGACTGCAAAGGGTTGATGGAAGGTCAATGGTGAATTAGGGCAGATGCACAGGACTTGATCGACACTGAAGGGGACTGACCGACCTGGGTTGCCAGGAGCTGTCTGGGTTTTACCACTCAAAGTCCTGCATCCTAGAAAACCTCTCAGTCCCAGGAAAAATAGGATGGTTGGTCACCTTATTGCCACTCACGAAGAAGCCCAGTAAAAAGCTTCCTCTGAAGATAAGGGGCACCTGCAAGCCGCATGTTACTCCATGCAGAAGGTCAGGAGGCCCAGGGCCCAGAGCTCCCTTTTCCACAAACGTACTCAATGCTCTCACCCATTTAAAACAAAGACAGGACCCATTAGATACTCGTGGCCAGATGACATTGATTTGCTCATTCATTCTAAAGACCTTTACTGAGCACTTAACACACTTCTGAGGTTCTGTGTAACTGGTACATTTGCTTAATAAGGTTGCTTTGTAAGTTCATCCCAGCGGACCCCAAGGCCATGGGAACCTGCTTTTTCTCATCAGACTCACTTAGAATTATTCTGAATTTTCCAGTTTGATCTATAATTTTATTATACTCATTATGACTGGGGAAAACATTCTGAAGAAAGGTCCCAGCAGCATCTTTTCCCCATAATTAATTATTCTGCTTTGATTCCCAGAGCAGAGGCTGGTTGGCAGGTAAAACACACATCACCTTAGGGACATTCTAAGGAGCTCCCTCTCTCCTTTGCTCTCTCTCCTCTCGCTCTCTCCTTTGCCCACAGGAGGCCCGCTGAAGGCTCCTTTGCGAAAGGCCAAGCTTCCTGGCCGTGCCTTCCTGACCCTCCGTGATTACTGGACACCAAGACACGCCAGGCTGACCCCGCCCCTCACGGTTCCTGCCCACGCGCCTCGCCCTGTGCGGTCCATCACCTCCGGCGCCGACACCCACTCTGCGAGTCGTGAAGATGCACCAAACGGGAAAAAAAGATCCGAAGTCTGAATTATGCCTTAAGTGCCTTTTGGTTAGTGGTGCCAATAAAATGACAATAGCTGTTCTAAACATAATGTTACATTTCCAGCAGCTGAGAAGAGCATGTACCAGCCCAGGAAAGGCTGACGCACTTCCAAAGGACGAAATGAAGTCTGTTTACTACTCAGAGGGACAGATGATGTTTTGGAAGGCAGAACGACAAAAAACAAAACAAAACAAAACAAAACAAAAAACCGTACAGCCGTGTGACCCCATTTCTCAGGATGTTGCAGGCCCCTGGGAGAGCCGTGGCCCTCCACATCTCAGCTCCGTTATGATCCTTAGCAGCTTAATGGTCTGGGTGAAAATATGCGGGCCTTGCCGAGTATAGATTCCTGATGCAGCATTCACACGTTCTTGGGTGATGAGTCACTAGGCGGAGGGGGAAGGGGAACCTCCCACCTGCGTGGCACAGAAGCCCCACCCAGCACACAGGAGGGGAGGTGGCTCCCAGGGGACTCACCGCCTGGCAAGGCCTCCCCTCTGGCTTCTTCCTCATGGCGTTCAGCCTCCCAGATTCTTTGGGACATTTTCCTGGAAGCCCCATTTGGTGAGGTGCTCCATGCACCGGTGGGAAGCCTGGGCACCCACATTGTAACAGTTCAGTCTTGGTGATCTCTTTCATCCTGACCCATAAAAGCCATTTAATTCATACTGCATAGATGGACACATAGAAACAGTTATAACGTGGTGCCCTAGCCAACAATCTGCCGAGGAACCCCAGCCCGTGGCGCGGATGCACGGGGAGAAAGGGGAGCGGGCTGTGGAAACCCCTGTCCGCAGAGAAGGAGGCTGCGGCCATTTGCCTCTGAGCGGCCTCCAGGCCCAGGGAGCCGGGATGGCCCGAGCCCAAGGCGCTGCCTGGAATTAATGGCTGGCCGGGAAAATGGCCCAGGACACAGTAAGGGCCATTAAGCCCAGCCAGTTATTAATCCCCAGTAAGAGCTTGATGCCAAGGTCATTAGAGCTGTTGTGAGGTGAAAAATGCCCGGGCAAGTCCAGCGCACATGGAGGAGTTGCCGGTTCTCCAGGCCGCTGGTGCTCAGAGCCGCAGGCCCGGCCCGGGAGTGGCGCGGGCAGGACCGGAGCCGGGAGGAGGCAGGGGGGCCCTCCGGAGGGACACGCGCACACACACACACACGCACACACACATGCACATACTCGGAGCTTATGCTTTTATTTTTGCTGTCTCTTTTGCTCTTTGGAAATTTGTAAGCATTTGCGGTCATCCCCAAACCTAGGGCAGGGCCTGCAACTTAGAGGAGGACTCATGAATATTTTAGAATATTTTAGACTGTGTAAATGAGTTTCTCCTCCCACCACCCCTCTCCCTCCCCCGAACCCATCCCCCCCCCCAAAATAACAACAACAACAACAACAACAAAACCAACAACAAAAAACTCAAAATCAGAGGATAGGAAAGCATGACAACTTTCTTTCATTATAACCGACTCCTTCGGGCTGCGGCTGCAGGCCCAATTCCTGCTTGGGGAAGTGTGCTCAGGGAATCAAAGTCTGATTTCTGTCACAGCCCGAAGAGCAAAAGCAGAAGAAATTCTCCTTGTGACCCAGCTGATGCCTCCGGAGCCTTCCTTAAGAGAATAGAACAGGCCAAGTCAAATTAAACTTGACACCTAAAACACTCAGTGATGTCCTTGCAAACATTCGCAGCATGGCAATATCAGGCTTCAGTTTTTAAAATTCTGATTTATTTGGCAGAGGGAAAGGTACCTCAGAGCATAATGTCCATTAGCTCAGTAATGAGACCGGTCTTGCTCTGGGAGCTGCCTGTTGGTCTGGAGCAAACATGAGATATATTAAACGGCTTCAGGTGTTTCGAGAATCTCTGCACTTTCCAATCTGATGTTTTCCTGTAATTACTGTGCTTTTATTAGCTGTCAATCTCAGTTCAGGCTGACAGTGGGTATAAACCATGCTGATTATTTAATGTAATTCACTAGAAAAATGTTACTCTTCCAAGCTGCTCTTTTCTCTTTTATTCAATGACAAGCCCACCCACCAGCCTCCCCTGCTAAGAAGTCTTCCTCTCCTCACCCAAGCCACCTTATCTGATTTCCGTCTGCAGGCTGACTAAGGATGCAAGAGCTCTCTGGGCAGGAGGCAATACTGAGCAGTGTTTAAAATACCATTTTTGGAGTCACTGGCTTTGAACTTGCTTCTTCCAGTCATTAGGTGGGTAATTTTGGACAAAGCTGACTAGCTTTTCTGAGCCCCAGTTTTTCATCTGTAACATGAAGATAGTAAAGCTGATCTCAAAGGGAAGGTCAGCCATCTCCATGCACCTTCCACCCAGATGCTCGAGCCCTCTCTTTCTCTGCCCCTTACAATGCGTACCACCCTATCGAGTCTATCCAACGACCTGTGCTCCAAATCCTACCACTTCACCACCCCTGCTACCGCCACCTTCATCTAAGCCACCATTGTCTCATTGTAGCTCCTGCAGCACTCTTAGTTCTTAACTTTGCTTCCCTCATTCTCTCCTTCCTTCTTCCATATTCCTGTCTCTGTGAAGCTCCCGGGGTCACCTTTAATATGTAAATCAGATCATGTCACTCACCTACTTAAATCTTCCTATTTGCTTCCTATGGCACTGGGAATAAGAAACCAAACTTTAAATCAAGGTCTGTACCGTGGCCCCAGGATCTGCAGTTTCTCCCCTTGTCTGTCATTTCAGCATCCTCCTGTGCAGCACTCTCCCGTGATTGCGTTGCCGTTTCTCCCTGGCTGGCTGTCTGACGCGCTCCATGGCAGCTACTCCTCCCAGCCAAGCCACTCTCCTGGTCTCTGCATGCCACCTCCTTCACATCCTTCTCCTGTTACTTCCAACCGCCTCCCCAGGGAGGCCTGCCCTGACCACTCCATCTAACCCAGCCCCCTTTCCCATCTCCTGTCACTCTTCCATGATCCAGGTTTTGGGTTAAATTCAGTATCACTACCTAAAATCATCTTAAAATAATCTTCATATGTCTACATGTTAAAGCTTCCCAAAAGAAGGGGCTTTGTCTTATTCGCACTGTATCTTCAGCACCAAGAACAGCGCCTAGCGCAAGAAGGTGTTCAACAAACATAGGATTTTGAATGAATAATTGAATAAGGCCTGTAAAGCACTCACCTCAGTGTCTGGCACATAAATATGTGAAATAGATGTGCTTATTGTATTAAGTATCCCCATCCTGCCAGGAACCAGTTCCTGATATTTTCTCCCTGGGTAACTAGGTTGATAATTTTCTGAAGCATGGTACTTGGAATGTACCATGTATATGTCATAACCACTGAATGACATTCTGAGGAAGGACCAGGAAGTACCATTATTTTTTTTTTTAAATTGCATTCTATTTTTTAAATGTCTTTTTGACAACTTTATTGAGATTAATTTGCAAACCACAAAATCCGCCCATTTTAAACATAAATTAAATAAAATTTCATTATATTTACTGAGTTGGGCCACCATCACTAAGATCTAATTTTAGAACATTTCCATCATCCTGAAAAGAAACCTCATGTCCATTTACAGTCACTCTCCACTCCATGCCTAGCCCTAGGCAGCCACAAATCTGCTTTTTATCTTTTCTGGACATTTCAGATGAACGGAATCATACAACATATAGTCTTCTGTATCTGGCTTCTTTCATTTAGCATAAACATTTTGAGGCTAATCCATATTATAGCACGTGTCAGTACCTTGTTCCTAAATCCATGCCCATTGTATGGATATACCACATTTTGTTTATCCATTCATCATTTGGTAGACATTTGGGTTGTCTCCATGTTTTAGTTATTAAGAATTCACATACAAATCTTTATGTGAACATATGTTTTCATTTTTTAAGTTGATGCCTAGGAGTGGAATTGCTGGGTCATATGACAATTTTATTTAACATTGCGAAGAAAAACTGTCGCTGCTTTCTAAAGTGGCTATACCATTTTACATTCCCACCCGCAACGTCCCAATTTCTCTACATCCTTGTCATCACTTAGTATTGTCTCTTTTGATTATTCTAATGGATGAGAGGAAGTATCTCACTGTGCTTTTGATTTACATTTCCCAGGTGACTAAAGATGTTGAGCATCTTTTCATGGGCCTATTTATGCCCTTATTTTCAGGTTTCTAATTCTTTCTACTATGCCCCATGTTCCACCCTAGATCAATGCCACTAAGGCCAGTGGTTCTACTGAACTCAGAGTCAACATTCAGCTGACTTGTGCAGGAGCCTTTTTGCACGTAGGACCCGCTATCCACAGAGGGTGGATGGTCCCTGCACACAACCTGGAAAGAAAGAGGGGCCATTTAATCAGCACACTTAAGTCTGGAGAGGTGAATCCACAGTAGAAAATAAGGTCAGCGGTAGCTGGGACATATTGTTATAGTGAAACCAGATTTTCTCACTAAAGGTTAGAAAATTCACTTCACCTAGTCATTTACTCTAAAATGAGCTTCATGGAATCGTGGAATAATGTCTCTGGCAGAAATCTCAGAGATGATCTAGGCCAGTAATTCTCACAGTGTGCTTCCCAGACCAGCAGCACCAACAAAGTCCAGGAACTTGCTAGAAATGCAAATACAGGGGCACCATCGTAGCCCTGCTGAACAGATACTCTGGGATGGAGCCCAGAAATCCGATTTTAACAAGCCCTCCAGGGGATACTGATGCTTCTTCAAAGGTGAGAACCACTGAGCTAGGCCAGTATCCTCATTTTTCAGAAGAAGAAGTTGAAGCCTGGAGGAGGTTAAGGGATCTGTTCAAGGTCACACACTGAAGGCAACACCTAGGATGAAGCCCAGGTCTCTTCACTTCTAAAAAAAAAAAAATCTAAGAAAAACCACCTATGTCCATGGACCGTCCAAAGTCACTGGGGACTCACTGAAAAGGAATCATGAATTAATAGTACACTTTAGATGCAACCTAAAAGTAGAGGTGGGTTTGTGCAAAATGAGTAAGAAGGAGGATCCCTCGTCTGACACGCTGCCTTCACTCAGCAGGGCTGCCTGCCCCACCTCCTGCCTGCTTATGCGGAATGAGCACCTGGGAATAGCTGTGCGGCATCCCAGACCCCATTGCAGCAGGGATGCCTCATGCCCTTCGCGTGGCTGGGGGCTGCTCTTGCCCCAGTAGTTGGGCCACTGGTGCTACTCTCAGGCCAGCACTGCTCCCCAGAAGTGGGCTAGTCAGGACCCTCCTCTTTGTTGTAGGTTCTGTGCCTCCCCCAAAAGGCATGTCGAAGCCCTAAACCCCAGTACCTGGTGAACGTGACCTTACTTGGAGACAGGGTTCTTGAAGACCTAATTAGGATGGGGCTGTGCTGGATCAGGGCAGGCTCTCAGCGCAGTCCCGGCACAGTTATGAGGAGAGACACAGCAACACAGAGACACACGGGGTGAAGACCACGTGAAGACGGAGGCAGAGAGCAGAGTGATGCATCTTCTAGCCAAGGAACACCGAGGACTCACTGGCAGCCACCAGAAGCCACAAGATGCAAGGTAGGATTCTTCCCTAGAGCTTTGGGAGGGAGCGGGGCCCTACCAACCTTGATTTCAGACTGCTAGCCTCCAGAGCTGTGAGAGAATAAATTTCTGTCGTTTTCAGACAGCCAGATTGAGGTAATTTGTTCTGACAGCCTTAGGAAATGAATGCTTTGCCACCAACAATGTCACTACCCTCTGCCTAGCACCCTCCTACCAGCGCCCCCACCTGCCATTCTCCTCTCTTCTCTTGCAGCCTTCACTCTTACTCATTCTCTGCATGGCTGCCACAGTGGTTTAAAAGCATGACAGTCCACTCTCCTCCCTTGCTGGAAGAGTACAATACAAGTTCTTACCTGGTTCAAGCCTGGTCCGCCTCTCGGCCCTCACATCACTTCACTGCCCCCTTACGCTCCACCCTCCAGCCCCACGCAGCACCCGCTCCTTTCTGTCCCTGGAAACAGTGGCCGTTCCTTCTCTAGTCTCTGGCCTTTTCTCCCCACCCTCCTGGTTATTCACATGCTTGGCTCCTTCTCAGGTCTTAGCTTAAAAGTCATCTCCTCCAAGAAGCCCTTCCTGACTGCCTCCCTCACTTTATTCTGTCACAAAGATCGTAACCACTCATAGCAAAGTGTTCAGTCAATGTGCCAGGCACTCTACTGAGTGCAACCCATAAGTTACCTAACCTAATCCCAACACAGCCCCGAGAGGCAAATCCTACCACTCCCCATCTCTTTTTTATTTAAGAGATGAGGAAGTTGAGGGACAAATAATTGTCTGTCATGATCCTGTTTATTTCCTTCATGGTACTTATCACAATCTTGAATGATTTACATTTTGTATTTATTCATTGTTGTTTCCCTGCCACTAAAACGTGGGTGCCATGTGGCAGGGATTGAGCACTGTGTGGCATACAGCAGGTGCTCAAGAGAGTTTGAGGACCCTCTTGTGCCTCCCTGCCTTGTTTTCTCGGCAAGTAGACGATGTTCCTCTGTCCAGCGGGGGCGTGGATGAGTCATCAGTGGGACAAGCCATTTCTAGAGCCTTCTCTTCTCCAGCACGCAGGCACACTGGTTGATGGTTGGCACGGGCTCACCTCGCACCTCAGCTAACTTCCTGATGTGATTTCCTTCAAAGGTCACTCGTATGCAATTACTTCCCCTAGGAGGAGATTGGACATAAAGGCCCCCTGTGCTCATTAAAACAAACAAAAAGCTGCATTTTCATTAGAATAAGGTGATATTTAATGCAGCCGGATAAGCTTGATTCCACAAAACTGGCTTCTTTGGCCTCTGCTATGTTGAAAGGGCCCTAAGACAAATACAGAATCTGTGAAAATAACTGAGAACTGATGGTCAAAGGCAAGAGAATTATGAGAACTTGGAGTTGCATATGTGGCTGAATTATATGGGAGGAAAAAGCTGAGGTTTCCGTTAACTGAAAAATAAATCTAAAAATTAAACGGAACAATAAACTTACAGTGTTAAAGTGGAAGGTGTACTGCTTTGAAAGTCAGACTTGGGTTCAAATCTCAGTTCAGTCATTTATTGGGAGACACTTCCCTATTCTTGGCTTCAGTTTTTTCATCTGTAAATGGCCATGGTAGACACTCATTAAGAAGCAGCTATTAGCGTTATTAGGGCTAAACTCTTATGGACACAAAAAGAGTCCTGAATAACCTGGCATACACTTTTCCCTCATGTCCAGCCGGTCACTGACCCTGCTGACCCACCCTCTTGTATGTCTATTGAATTTAATCATTTCTGTCCACCTGCACATTGCTTCCCCCGACCCTGCCATCATTGTCACCTGATCACTGTCACACCTCATAGCCAGCACTCCCACATCTACTTCTGTCCATTCTCCACACCAGCCGGAGTGGTCTTTCTAAAAGGCACATCCAATTGGGACCTCCCTCTGCTTTGTCTCTCTAAATGGCTCCTGTTGCACTGAGGAAGAGGTCCTTCCAGTGGCTCACCAGGCCCTGGCACCTTGACAAGTCCCTCTATACCTCCTGCTCTCTCTTGCCTCCTCTGTACTTGTCACGATGACTATTTGACCTTGTGAGCTCCAAGTGGCACTGCTTCTACAGTTTCACCTTGGGGTACTTACTTGCACATACTTCTTTGGGAACCTGAATCTCCTCAGCTGTGAGCCAGAACAACAATACCTACGTTGCAGAGTTATTTCATGAGCTAATTTAAACAATAATAATATTTAAAGTTACCCTCCCTTCCTCTTCCCCCATCTAGGACTTCTGCAGCTCCTTCAATCCCGTTCTAAGCATCATTTCCTCAGGGCGCCTTCCCCAAACTACAAGACTAGCTTAGTACCCTGCCTCTCCTTTTGCAATTCTCATCATATTGGCGATCACTGATTCAGTGCCTCTCTTCCCCACAAAGCCGCAAGGTTCTTAAGAACTGGGTTTGTGTCTTTGTGGGGTTTCGATCACCACAACATCCCCAGGACGTGATACACAGTAGGCACTGGCTAGATATTTGCTGTGCAAGCAGCAAAATTAGCTGATGAGAGTTAGGGGGACCATTCCAGAGCCATAGCCTCTACCGGGCCTTCTGTTGGGGTTTCCATTTCCATTTTACACGCCTGAGTATAGAGCAAGAGACAAATCTATCCAAAGTCAAATATTTAATTTGGGGCAAATACTCCTTTTTATCATAAAAGACTGAGTAGTTCAAAGTAAGCCAATTACACTGTCACCTGACTTCTATTCATTTTATTATCTGAGTGTAAGGGAGTTTCCAGAATGAGTCATCATTTGAGGTTCTGGATACCAGCTACCACCAAGGAGCAAATCACCAGATTGTGTCAGTGTTAACACTTTGGTTCTGAAGCTGATGGTTTGTTTATTGAACTGCCTACTTTAGGGACTCTGGGAGTGGAACAGTCGTCATCAGCAGCCTGGATAACAACTCAGCACCCCAGCTGGAAACACACGAGTAAACAAAATCATAATTTTTCACTTTGCCAAGCTCAGTAGACACCATCTTGATGAGCTACCGCGAGGCAGCCATTAGTTAAATAAAGCATGAGGTTAGAAACAGGATTGTCGACACAGGCACGGTCTACTCATTTGCTGACCACTGATGGACACTGGCCATAGCGCACACGCTGGGGAGGCGCTCTGCCCCCTGCTTTAATCTTGCTAAACATGATGCATTCTCCGGGCCACAGAATGGCTTATCCCGTATTAGTGAAAAATCACACTTTCTTCTTTTCCCTTTTCGTTTGCACAACACATAGTTATTAAGCACCTACTGTTTATGTAATGGAACGTCTAAAGGAGTCTGCCAAGTACACAACTACTTTCGCTCCTCTGACTATGCCCGGACTCGGTGAGGGGCTATAAAATACAGCGATGCGGATTCCTGGCAAGAAGAGATAGAGGCCTCCCAACTCCTTCGAGAAGCCTGAGAGGGAATAAAGTAGGTAGGACTGACAGCTTAAGAGAGTTTCAAGGTTTAGAAGAGTTCGTATTTTTTAGAAAAAGAGAAGAGTTTTACCCATGCTTTTCCTTTTCCCGATACTCCTCTTTTGGCTTCATCCATGTGTGTTAGATCTTTCTTTAGATTCTGCTCACGCATGTTGCGTTAGTGTATCCGTAGCTTCTGGGAGACTTGGGAGCCTGTGCACTCCATGGAGATGTCTGGCACGTCCCCCTTCTTCCTCTGTCCACACCGGGGTCCCAACCCCCTGGAGTCCTATGTGCTATTTTCATATCCACTGATGATGCTGAAAAAAGCCCAGGTCCCATAATTGCCAAAGTAATAATAACAACCAAGTTTTACAGAGAAACTTTTAATATTATTGTTATCACCTCTGTCAATCCTAATGTAAACCTGTAAGATCCGTGTTACCACCTTGGTTTATATTTGAGGGAACAGGCTCAGAGACCCCACCACTCAAGGTCGCAGAGTTTCTGAGGCACAGCTTGTGTTGGCGCCTAGGCCAATGCCACTCCCAAGTGCTCTTTCCGTCATAGCATACCAAACAAAATGGGTAGGACTCGAAAGAGAAGAAGAGTGAGAGTCTTAAAAGAAGAAAAAAGAAATTCTATAGAAGTAAGTTAGTAGATAACAAAAATGGCAGGAGAAATTAGAAAGCATCGAGAAACGTAGAAATTAGAGGCATGGAGAAGACACAGTGACTGCAAAAATTCTGAGGGGCCAGAGAGGTTAAAGAGGAAACTTAGTAGAACAGCCTAGAATTCAGGAGGCATTCAGTGCAGGAGCAAACATTCACACACCACTCAGAAGCTGTTGGTATATAACACATTGCATTACAACAAGCGACATTCATAACAGTGATCCTAAGTCATCAAGAAAAGCTTAAATTAAGTTTTGTTCACTTAGGCAGGAAAGTATAAAATCAATTTGGAACCTTCAAAAATAATTTAGACAAATAAGATTTGGTGCTAAAAGGGACTATGCTTATGTTATTTTAAGCCTCATTTGCTCGTAAAACTCATTTCTCAACCGTGCTTCAGAATGAGGTGCTAGACTTTTTTGAAAAGTTATTGCTGAAGGGTAAATTAGCTTTTCTTTCCTAGCTCAGGTACAGTGGTGAAAACTAACTTTCTACCAAAACTCATGCTTCCTTGCCACAGTGTGGAGTCAGAGACAGATGTGGCTGCCCAGGCAGGGACAACACATCTGGCCCCCACGCCTCTAGGCAGAGCCCTGTGCCCCCCAGTGGAACTGGAGCAGAGATGACTGGGAGACTTAAGAAGCAGGTGTCTTCTTCACTTCTTTCACCTTCTGATGCCTTGATATACAAGGGTGGCACCGTGAACTTGGAAGCCATGCATGGAAGGTGGCAGAGCCAAAGAATGGGAGGAGACCAAGTCCCAGTATCACTCCTTGGATGAGACGTATTAGGAACTGCCATTATTTTGACCATGTGAACAAGAAACAAACTGTCTTTTTTGAGCTATTATGCATTTTTGAGGATCTCTTTGTGACAGCAGGCAGTATCACTATAATTATTATATCGGGCAGCCAGGAAACTTTCTTTTCTCCCCACTTATCATACTAAGTGGCTATAGTACAGGGACCATGTTTTCTTTCTAAAGGACAGCTCTGATCACATCACTCTAGCTCAATGATCTTCTGCAACCCCCATTACCTACAGATGGAAATCTACATTTCTAAAAGTGACCCATCATAGCTTGTTTTTTACTAATCTATTTCAAGAATTCAAAACACCCTTAAACCGGACCACCACTTGCTTATCCAAATGTGCCTGTCCTTGCCTTTGCCCAAAGAATAATCTCCATCTGGAATGTGCATCCGGCTCTCCTGGCTCCAGCCCCCTCAAGCCGACCCATCATTTCAGGTCCTACATAAACGTTGTTTGCTCAACAGAGTCCTTGATAATGATTGCTTGGGTTCAATTTCTAGCACTTACCAACACAGACCTTGGGGAAATTTCCCTGTGTCTTAGTTTCCTCATCTATAACGTAATGTAATGATAGAACCTCCCTCATAGCCCTGTGAGGGTTCATGAGCTAATTCATAGAGGAGTTTCCACCCGATCCTCTGCCATTGGCATACCCTACTCCACATTGCAGTTTCTTCTCTAATCTCAGTCATTCATGTGTCACCTCCTTGGGAGGCAGAGTAACTTTTTTTCTTGTGTACCATAATGTCCCACAAAGTCTCTTAAATACAAAAGATGCCCAATAAATGTTGGTTGAATGAATGACGAAATGAATTTCTAAAAGCTGCAGGAGGTGGCTTTCATCCTTCCATTCACTCATGCTTTGCTCAGAGGACTATGTATTCCTCTAGTCTGAATTCTAATCAGAGCATGATGAAGCCTTTTTGATGTCCTGAAGTTTTGAAGAGGTCTGATCATTTCTCCAGCCTCCAGTGAAATTGTCTGCCCCTTGATGGTGTGGACCTGAGTTGCTAGGAAGTTTTGTTTCAGCTTTGAAGGTGCAAGACTTAGTGAGTTTGCTCTGCCCAGGTGAAGCAGAGGTGGTCACTTTTGTGCATGTTCCTGGACATGCCTGAAGCTTCAGTGACACTCAGGGCTTGCCTTGAGAAGCCACAGAAGGGTTAACTAACTTGAGGCTGCAAGGACTAAGTATCCTTGAGAGCTGACAGTGCAGGAGGCACAGGGCAGAGGCCACCGGAGGAAGGCATTGTTAAATACAGAGCCTTGACAGACCGCATTCCCCACTGGCCTGGCCCCGCTCATTTTTAGTTGCACTCAGGGCTGATGTGATGTTTGTCTCGAAAACAAGACTTACATGGGAGGAATACCAGAGCTGCAAATCAGTCTTCTGTCAAACACAGGAGGGCCTATCTCTCTAGAACATTAGTGAGGTTTAAAAATATTAAAACAAGGAAACCCTCACACTTGTTAAATGCTATCTGGTATTTTTTATTTATTCTTTTTTTTTTCTATCTGGTATTAAATTATTCCACTTCCTAACTGACTTTTCCCCTCGAATGGCACACAGGAACCTGACCACCAACACAGGTAAAGCTGAACTCGACTTCAGTCTCCCCAAATCTGCCACTCTTCCTCCAGGTAGCGAAGGTCCCACCCTCAACTGCAGCCCAAGCCAGAAACTGGGGGGCCACACTAACGCCTCCCCTTCCTTCTTCACCTTGACTAATCGTTGTCTTGTCAACCCTCACCCTGTTTCTCTCCACTCTGTTCCCGTCTCCCCATTCTCACTGTAAACACCTCAGTCCGGCGTTCCGACGTCTCTCCCTGGAACCACTCCGGCTCTGTTGCTGCAGTGCTCTGTCTGCCAGTGGCTGTCACTAGATGGCAGGTGCCCTGGGGATGCTGTCTCCCCCACAGAGCGTGGCACACACAGTAGCTGCTCAATAAATGCTCGCCCACCACAAGCTCATGCTTCCAGCAATCGGTTAAGGTCAGTGGGAAAGTTGACCTTCACCCCTACCCCGAAGCGTAGGTGCTCTGGGACTGGGTCATTAGCCCCACATCCAAGCAGGAAAGAACATGAACATCTTTCTGTCCATCTTTAGTGTAAAGGACAACACTAAGTAATTAGAGGGCAGGAATATATCTCTTGGGATTAATTACAATCTAGAACCTTGAAAAGACTCATAAGCACAGTGCAAGGAACCTGGCACTGGCTCTTGTTGCTTGCTCTGTGTCACTAACACTCATTACCATCTGTCATTGGAGTGGAGGTAAAGGAACTGTTTTGTCACCGCCACCCCTCCCAGACTCCATCCATCACCCAGGGAAACGCTCACACTGGGACAAGGTGTTCTTGGGCAGCTGATGCCCCAAACCACTGTGCCCACTGCCTGGGGCCCTCTTGATCAGCCTAGGAGCAGGCTCGTGGGGTGGGGGCCGGACTCCAAGAGTGTGTTGCACAGCATAGCACTTGTACCTACCACATTCTCATTCATTCATTCATTCATTCATATAAGATTTCTTAGTTGTCCACTATGTGCCAGGCACCCTTCTGCATGCTAAGAATACAAGAATGAGCTAACAAGACAGAATCTCTACCGTCATGGATGCTACATACAAACTGGGGAGATGGACAGCAAATCAATAAATAAGTAAAACACGTCCAGTGGTTGACACCTGCTGTCCTTCGTCTGCGGACTTTGCAGAGCCCTGCACATTATGCTGCTGCTTGGCACGTGGAGCCAGTGCTCTGTTTGCTCGGCTCTGGAGAGCTGCTAAGGTTGCCCTCCGAACCCCTCTCAGTGGCACCTCCACGAGCCAGTGCCAAGGCTGGAATTAGGCCCCTGAGATGGATCAGTCCTCGCTCCACACAAAGGCAGCCCGGCCAGGATGCATGCGTGCGCCTTTTAGAAGGCAATTTTAAATGCAATTTGCCGTGCTGTGTCCTTACACAGAGACAGCAGGACTGGCGAGAAAGAGGAGGAAATTAACACGAGAGGAGCTGAGGCCGATCCAAGTACTCACAGGGTCTGAGCAGGAGGGTCCCCTCCCCTGGCCAACAGGCCAGAAGTCTCTCCTTAATCGAATCGAAAATGGCAGCAAACGGGTCAAAGGTGGCGTGTGTGGCCTTTAAAACAAACCGCACAGGAACCACAGAATAAAGAGCAGCGCTGGGAGGTGAAGGAACTTGCCCAAGGTCGCCCAGTGAGTCACTGCCAAAGCCAGGACTAGAATGCGGGTTAAAACTTCCAGCTAGTTCCCTTTCCATTCGGTGATGCTGCCTCCTTACAGGAAATCTGGGGGAATAATGTTCTTTCCTGAAATCAGTTCTGGACAAGTCTGGGCCTCCCTGTGGACATGAGCTTCATGATAGAAGCCTGAGTGGACTCTGCCTGTATTTGCACGTCTCCCGCCTGGGTCCCCGCAGACAGGACCCTGCAGCCTGACAGGGGTAGGTAGACAGGATCCCCCTGTGGCTACAGATGCACCCCATGTTCCAGACTTTTCTCAACCATATTTCCTGATCAAAATTGATCTACTTCATGACCCATTTTTTAAAGACTATTTCGGGTACCCAGAGAGAGCTGATTCTCACAAAGTAAATGGTGTTCAGATGTAAGAATTCCATTCCTTCAGCCAAAGGAGTATTGATGGTGGAATATCAAGTATTTTAGCACCTTTCGTGGGACAGCAGGGCGTGAAGGACTTCAGAATCCACGGGACTTTTCCAGCATCCTTAGTGCCTATTATGTTTATGCCCAGGACACACTGACTCCACAGAGAGCACTCAGGGACCAGGAGGAGGATACAGAAGAAGGTGGAAGGGGCAGGGGCACGGGAGGGTACACTCCCAGTGCAGGGTGGCACAGAAAGGTGGGCTGCAGCAGATGGAGTTGGCAGATAGGAAGCTTCTCTAGATGCCTGACCTGACCCGCTGGGATCCTGGTGCTCTGGGGATGGTCAGGTCTTGCTTTGCTCCAGACCAGGCTCTGAGGCTGCCGAACAACTGTGCCCACGGTGCCTCGTCCAGCCTATAGCTCATCCTGGCCCAGGCTCCACAGGCTGGCCCACTGCCCCTTTGTTCTTTGCAGGGAGTTTCTGGGCTTCACATATCAAAGTCTTTTGTGAAATCCTCTACATCAGATCTCACCCTTGATACCACTGGTACAAGCTGGAGCACAGGGCAGCAGCCCAGAGGTGAGATGCTCTCCCAATCCGTGCTGAGCACCTGACCTCAGAGGCCCTGACCCTGGGTGAGGGGCACAGGCTCCTCAGTGCGCCCCTGGCAGTCCTTCCATGGGTCCTACAAGGTTCCACACCAGTCGCGAGGCTCTGACTATTTGGAGGGGGAGGTAATATCAACGTGAATCAATTCATTCATGCATTCAACCAATATTACTTGGTGTCAAGTGGTTCTTTCCAGGAACCAAGTCAGGTACTGGGCATACGGTGGGGAGTAAAAGAGTGCCCTCGCCAACACACAAGTCGACGGGGAAGACCAGCATTAATCAAATAACCGCACAAATGCACAATTGCGAACTGCAGTAAATGCTATGAAAGTAAAGTACAGGGTGTTATGGGAACATTTTGTGATCCAGTCTGCTGGTGGGGCGTCGGAATAAAGTTGTGGTCTTGGCTTCTGAGAAGCCCCTAAGCTTCCAAGGCCATGGGAATCAAGCGGCCCTTCCTCCTCGGCCTTGGCTTGGCTGCAGCTTGCTGTCTGGGCTCTCTCAGAACTGCCTTCTCAACCTTTGTGTCCATGTGCATTTTTCACCAGATATAAGTAGGGCTGTGCTAAACAAGCCCGTGTGGGCTGACACCTGCCCAGGGGACCCAAATTACTTCCCCCATTCAGCCCCTTTGAAAACCAGTTTCACCTGCCTTGTAGCTCACGCTGTTCTAGCTGGCTCTACAATGGCCCAATTCCACCAGACCCCAGTGCTCGGCCTCTCCCTTCTCTGTTGCAACATGTAAACACAGTGTAACAAAGTACAGCAGATACGGGGAAAGAATGCCAACCCCGAATTCTAACTGTGAAGGCCTCTGCTCCCCTCTGTGCCCTGATTTCTGAGACAGGCCCAGATTTTAGCTCTGCTTTTATGGAGTTTGCTCTTGCCTTGTGCCATCCCACAGCTCAGGATGGCTCTGGACTCTATTCCCTGAAGCGCTTTGTCAGCACAAACCTCTTCATGCCTCTCAGTGGGAGCCCATGCTGGAAGGACTTAAATGGCATTTACTGGGGCACAGGCTCTTCTTCACACCGGTGGCCTGGAGATTGCGTCCTAGAGGAGTGTCACAGCTTTAATTCCAAGACTGTAGGCTGGACCACTGTCACCTTGCACAGAGCTGGACCTAGAAATGTGCAAAGGACTTTTTGTTAGTTACCCGGAAAAATGAGTTTCTGTTATATGCAGGAAAATACACTCCCAGTGTATTAGTTTTCTAGGGCTGCCATAACAGAATACCACAGCCTGGGTGACTTAAACAACAGATCATTTTTCTCCTAAAGTTCAAGAGGCTGAAGTCCAAGATCAAGGTGTTGGCATGTTGGGCTTCTTCTGAGGCCTTTCCCTTGGCTCACAGAGGGCCACCTTCTTGCTGTGGCCTCACATGTTCACTGCCACCCCCATCTTGGTTGTCTATACCCTGATCTTCTCATCTCATAAGTCATATTGGATTAGTGTGTCCCTAAAGATCTCATTTTAACTTAATTATCTCCTTAAATACCTCTTATGTCTTCAAATACAGGCACGTTCTGAGGTAATGGGAATTAGGACTTTCACATACAAAATTGAGGGGAAGACACAATTCAGCCTATAACACCCAATTTGGCAAGAAATATTTATTCAGAAAGAGCAAAGATGTTAGAGGAAGAAAAACAGAAGGCTTCCGAGACATCACCTCTCCTAAAAGGGCCAATCTGAAGGAGGATCCCACTTTGGGATGTGAGAACAAAATGGGGGATGAAATCTAGCTATTAAAACAAACCAAAGTTTTTACACTTATTTCCGCAATAGATATAACTGGGTCTGAATTTTTAAGTTAAAATATAAAACAGACCCAGATTCATGACTCCTAAATTTTACCGGTCTGAAGTGTGACCATCCTGAAGTGTAAGAGACCACGGCCTCCTTCTTTGAGTCTCCTGTACGCTAATTATCAAGCCACGAATCTAGCTTGGCTTGCTTAATAGTTTTGAGTTCCAAAAGTCCCTCTGTCTCCTAGGCAGAAGCCTTCATTTAGAGAACACGCTGAATCCAATACTGTTGCAAGCAAATATTGCATTACATAGGCTTCCTTGACCAGCATATTTTAGGGGTGGAAACTTCACATGAGAAATCAAAACTTTTCACAAAATAATTTCTTGAGTCTGGAGAAATAAAATTTCAACCCCCAAGCATGTGTTAAACTGGGAAGGTAACATCCTGTGTCTATAAATTTCTTAGGAGCTTGGTTTTTCTAGAAAAGGTGCAGGCATGTTATAAAGCAAGGCTTCTGCTTCAGTGAGGTGTTTGCAACCACCTTAATTTTCTGTTTTTATGGATTTGATGGCAAGTGAAAGCTTTCATTAGAGTAATTAAAATACCACCCTGCTCAGAAGAGAGAAATGATGCATGCTGGGCTTCTAGGAACTGGCCACATCCCAAATAGCACTTACCTAGATGTGCATTTTGTTGGCTGGAAAAGAGAAATAGACAAAACGGGGGCGTAGCACAGACTGCTGAATAGCGTGGCAGCGCCTGTGTATGAAAGGCAGTTCTGTTCTTATTAGGAGGTCTGATTACACGGTTCTCAAATTTCCCCTTAAGCCTCCCGAGATATGTGTGAGGTGCAACCTTGTAAATTGTCAGCACATAGAAAGCTAAGATTTAGAGAGTGGTTTCCACAGTGCATCCTATAAAATGTGTCCCATGAGGAAGATTAGTATCAATCACAGGCTTATTGGAGAGGGAGATGGGATCCAATGATAACCTGGCACTATCAACTAGAGTAATGGCCTAAGAAGAAAAAGCAATCAGAGAGGAGAAAGGAATATCCACAAAGAAAGACAGAAGTAGAAAGTCAGAGCGCAATGTATCATATTGATGAACAGGGGCTGTTACCTGGGACAAAGCCTTGTGTGAACAATGCAGGCTCTCACACAATGGATATTGCCTATTGCTTATCTTAAGAAGAATGGGGGGAGGCACACATATCCCATCAAGAAGCCTGACTCTAGGTAGGGTGGCAACAAGATGTAATGAAGTCATTACTACTCAGGAGTCTTACCTGTACTATTGAAGGATTATTCGCTAATTTCAGTGGTTTCTAAAAGAGGAGCTGGCATTCTAGCTTCACAGATAACTTCATCTGAGAAACGATAAAAGCAACACATCCCAGCCCCAACCAATTTGATTTGTTGGATTTTGGTAGAATTATTCAAGTTGTTATGCCTTAGGACTTGAGTTGACAAGCAGGGGAGGAAAGAGAGGTTTGCCAACTTTTTTTAAAAAGACTGAATTGAAATTTTTCATGCCCTGGAATTTTTTTCACATTGCCTCCATCAAGAGGTGGAGTGTAATTTCCCTTGTCCCAAATATGGGCTGATCTTAATGCCTCGCCTCCAATGAACAGAATGCTGTGGAAAGTGTCACCATATGACTTCTGTGGCTAGATGAGAAATGGTGAAATGGCTTCTGCCTGGCCCCGTCTTGGGACGGTCAACCCTGAAGCCCAGTTGCCATGCTGTGAGGACGCCCAGGTAACGCGAAGAGGCCATTTGTAGGTGTTCCAGCCAACAGCTCTGCTGAGGTCCAAGCCACCAGCCAGCATCAGCCCCAGACATGTAAGGAAGCCTTTAATGATTCCAGCCCTAGCCCCTAGCTAACGGCAACGTTCAGAACTCTGAGAGATAATAATACTAAATATGGCCAAGTTTGTTACTGATGCAGTCAATAAGAGGCATGGCATAAACACCATTCTCCCTACCCCGTAAAACCATATAGGTCTATAATGAGAAGGACGCTGGAAATACTTTGGACTGCCTCATGAACGCAGGACTCCAGCCTCAAATATCTCTTAGAACTACATACTGGACACTTAAAAAATGTCAATTAAACTTGAGAATCCCTCAAAAGCCCACTTGTTATTTTCACATGGCTCATAGGAGGCTCCACAGTTGAAAAAACATCCCCAATTTACAGCTGAGAGATACTGCTGAAGACTTGACTCAATATTATTAGTACAATTAATTTTCTTCATTATCAAAATAATGAGGACACTTGTCTCCATTCTTTGTATTATTTTGATAATATAAATCCAGACTATGGAGTTTTCATGTAAAATATGTTCTGGGTCTTTTGCTAAAGTAGCGTGTTGGCAACATGGCCAAATGTCTGTGGTTTGATTCCAAGACATTTTAGTTTTTAGGGCAGTTTAAATTTTAAGACAGGAATGTGGAGAGGGGGGATATGAAACATCAGACATTTCTGTAACCATGAGCAAAACAGCAATATTTAAATGTGACAGAGCACATTTTTGAAAAAAAATAATGTGCCAAGGTTGCATGTTACAACCCAGGTGGGTTTTCTTGCAAAAAAGAACTACCTTCCTAAATACTGCAATTGCAACTAAGCAAGGACTTGCAAGAACCCTTCCGCGACTCCTATCATTGTGAACAAAGGACTCAGACTTGCCTTTTCCACAAAGCTGGGCTAATTATAAATTCTGTGCAGAAGTTCCTCCAGGCCAGCCTTTGGAATTAACTTGAAGTGGAGAACTGAGATGATGCTCCAGATAGTCTGGGGGAACTTTTTGCAGGAATTGCCTGCACGAACTGCTTTCAGCTCTCTGCTTCTTTCTAGCTATGAAGGACTCAGGCTTCCATGGTGAGAACTCATGGGGGTTTGAGCATTCGGCACCACAATACGATGAGAACATAGCAACAAAAACAAACCTGGCACTGAAGAGCTTCCTCTTGACCAACGTCACCTGTGCTACCAGTTGACAGCAAAGTGCATTGCCCCTACTATTTCATTCAGCTGGCCAGAGGGGGCCTCTTTTTCCTTTCACAGGTCCTACCTAGAGAAAAGATGTGTTTTTCAATGTTTCATGCCACTGAGCTGTGGGAAATATTTAATACTTCTGCCTGCAACAAATGACATTGAGAACATGCAGGTGTATTTTCTCCCTGCCCTGTCATCTAAAGGATGTGATTTTTATACAATGGAACAGTTTAAGCAGAGATGGCATTTTTTTCCCTACCAGAAGCTCGGGGAATTGATGTGCTTTCATGGCTTTCCTGGGGGCTTCAGGAAGCCAACTGCCCAGTCAGCGAGGGGCTGGGCGAGGCCACCTGAGTCCTTTCTCAGCCCTTGTCTTTGGCTTCCTTGTGAAATGTCATGTTCATCTGTCAAGTGGTTTCCTCGCTTTCCTGCTTAACAGGACAGTTTCACAGCTTTTGGCAGCTCAGCAAGAAAGAAGGCATTTGAGATAATGATGGACTAATAGCAATAATCACCACCATTCACTGAATACTTACAATGTGCCAGTTGTTGGCTAAGTATGCGACATGCTTTATCTAGAGTTCACTAATCCTTCAGACTTGTGGCAGATACTTAATTCTTCCCAATTACAGGTCAGAAAACAGAGGCTTTAAATGACTTTTTCAAGGACATTCAAGGAGTGGCAGATGCGGGATTTAAACTGCTGCCCTACTCCCAGAGCCCAAATGGTATAGCACATGCTTGGCCCCTTGGGAGTGATTAAGATCAGGGGCCGTGGAGTCGGGGTGCTGGGTGATCTGCCTCCTTCTAGCTGTGTGATGTTGCGCAAATGGCTTGTCCTCACTAAGCCCCAGTTCTCCCATGTGCAAGAAGTGTACAGTGACAGTTCTCTAGAAACCTGTTGCTTGGGGTCGTTGTGAGGAATATGAATGTCTGTGCCTGGCACAATGCCTTGTGCGTGGTAAGTACCCAGAAGATGGCTGCTGCCATTAGGATTCTGAATTTCTAACAGTTGTTCGAATTCTTAACTGTTGGTAGGAAGTGGACTTATGATCTATAACGATACATAATGGAGAAGCAGAAAATAGGGTAAATCCTGATGGCAAGAGGATGAAGGTGCATTTTTCTAAGGGCTGGTTCTTTCTGGAACTCCCTTTCCTCCTTTCTTTTTTTTTTCTTTATTCTGTGAACCTCTGATAGAATATTCTTATTCTTGCCTGAAGCTACATAATGGAAGGGAACCCTGGCATTCAGAATGAAACAAAAACGACTCAGAGCTAATGGCGGGTTCCTGATGAGGGGCCACATGCGTTTCCCTGTGGGAGAAAGTCTCCAAGGTTAAGGCTGAAGAGAGCTCAGATAGATTCTGCTTGTGCACACATTGAGATTTAGAAATTCTTATTCTATGTCCAGTGCTCTTCCTGCTAAACCAGGTTGTTTCTCTATACGTATTATGTCTACAATATGACCTCTATATTTTGAAGAAGACTTGTTTTTAATTTTAACACTGAATCCTTATCCCACATTCATTCTCTCTCATACTATTGAGATATACATAATACGAACTTTCAATAATATTCACTAAACCATTACTTTTCCTCCCACTAAATAAGGACACGAACCTTAGTTAGTAACATGGCAATAACATTGCAACATTTCAAAAAGAGGACCTTTCTCACTTAAAAACGTAAAAGAAACACACAAAAGCTAGAATTTTGTAGCTTCCCTTGAAAGCTCAGAGAATCTGGATCACTGGGTCCCACATTCTTGGGATCCCAGTCACGTGGAGTGAGCGGCAGCCCTCACGTGCAAAGGCCATTTGCCATGTCCTTGCCACTCACCCAGGCCAGCCTCGTAGAACCCTCCCTGCTTTATGGAGGCATTTGTATTTGCACCCCCTAAAACCGGACCAGTTAGAGAGCTACCAACTCTGCTCTCCAGTGAGCAGACAGTAAGACTGTCTGTCATTATAATATCTTGTGGAAATATCCCCTGTTCTACTTCATTGACATTCTGATGCCGAAGGAAATAGAAATTGATGCCAGCTGCTCTCAACGGTAAGTGCCCCCCAGTATTTACTGCCTGGGAGGGAGTGCAGAGGTACTGTGTCTTCACTTTATTTTATTTTTTGCCTTTTCCTAGTTACAGAGTCTTTAACACAAGCTTGGACTAGGCTCCTTGCTCCCTTCATGCTTGCCAACTCTGAAATATTATAAGACCAGTCTCTCTCTCTCTCTCTCCCCCTCCTTGTTCAATGATTATACCCAGACTCATAGCACATAATGTACCATTCACGCCATTGCTAATTTCCCTTCCTTTTAAATTGCTCATGTTACTCAGAAAGAAGAGGTCTTAATAATGAGGTTTACCACATTGTTTTTGAAACAATTAGGAGTATATTACTTTCACCCAATTAAAAAGGAAGCATTTAAGAAGTCGTTGAAGAGCCTAATTTCAGTGCAATGTCCCCCTTCCCCTTTTGTGGACATAGGACAGTTGAAAGGCTGGAGAACCGTGTTATTGTCTCCACTGTGAAACGATTCTGAAAAGAAAAAGATGTGATTTCAAAGGGTGTGCATCCCAGAGAGTTTTTTTTTTTGAGTGGAAAGACTGACACACAAAGTGGCCAAGGCAGTGTTCGAGTTCCACAAAGAAAGCAGCTGGGTCAGGGTGCCTGGTGTCAAATCCCAGCTCCAGCTGAGCAGCGGCAAGTGACCTTGGTCAGATCACTTTGCCTGGATGGCCCCCGTGTGGGCGGATGAGGGGGATGTCTGAGCGAGCAATCGCCACTGTGTACTTTGTAGCTGAGGCAACACTTCCAGAAGTGCTTGATGGTGACCAGAGGTAAAATTGCAAAATATCACATGTACCACATAAATACGTATAATTATTATACATCAATTTTTAAAAAGTAAATCTTCCTTTCTTGTGGCGGGGTAAGTAGGAGGTGGATGAAGTTGGCTGGAGCTGCAGCTGAGCCCCCTGCCTGTCAGGGTGTGGGACCGGAGCCTGGCTCTGTGGAGAAAGCCACTGACAAGCTCCTCCGAGAACAGGCCCCGAGGCTCTCCCTCCCACCTCTCCCCTTTCCGCCTTGTATTTTCAGCTCTAACCATCTGCCTGTGAAGCTCTGTGTGGCCTCTGGGGCTCTGTACATACTGTTCCCTCTGCTGGAAAGTTCTCCCAAGCTGGCTCCCTCCTGCTTGCCCCCGAGGCCTGTGTCATTTCCTTTCCTGAGACAGACTTTCCTCAGACGCCCCCAACACGAGGTTGAGGTAGGCGCCCCTCCTCCGTACTCCCAAAGCACCCTCACTGCAACCACGTCAGTTCTGCCCACTTGTATCAGTTTTGCCTGCTTGCAGGTCTGTCTCCCCCACTAGACTGTGAGCGCCTTTAAATGTTTTAAATTAAGACATTTTAAAAATTGATACATAATTTTTGTGATTTTATGTGTTGATGTGACTGAGCCATGGGGTACCTGGATTAAGCATTGTTTTGGGGTGAAGTTGTTTGTGGATGAGATTAACCTTTGAATCTGCAACTCAGTAAAGCAGACGGCCCTTCCCAATGTGGCCGACATTATCCAGTCCAACGAGGGCCTGCATAAAACAAAAGGTTAAGGGAAGAGAAATTAGTATCCTTTTTCCCTGCCTCATTGCTTAAACTGGGATATTTCATCTCATCTTCTCCAGCCTTTGGACTGGGATTTAGACCATCAGCTTCCCTGGTTCTCAGGCCTTGGACTAATCTATAACACCAGCTTTCTTGAGTCTCCAACTGCATGATGCAGACTGTGGGACTTCTCAGCCTCCATAATCGTGTGAGCCACTTTTTCATAATAAATCTCCATAGGTATTTCTGTGTGTATATGTATATCTCCTATTGGTTCGGTTTATCTGAAGAATCCTGACTAATACAGTGGGTTCAAGTGCCTCACACTGTGCTAAGCACATAGTACATTCTCAATAAATATTTGTTGCATGAACAAGAGAATAAAGGGTGTGTATATGAGCAAATTGGTAAATCTCAGTCTACTGATTGAGGAACTACAGTTTAGGAAAAAATATATCTGGTCCCAGACATCTGGAGTCTAAACTCAGCTGCCATTAAGTAGTCACATGCCACTGGGGTGGGGGTCAATCCAATTTCTAAACCTTAGTTCTCTCCACTATAAAATACAAATGAAAAAATCCTACCCTTTCTATTTTGCAAATCATTGTGAGGAAAAAAGTGATTATTTTTTTCAACTGGCGATGTTTCCCAGAAAATTTCCTTTTGGTTATTTCCTGGTGTTTCATGTCCAGGTCCCAGAGGCCTTTGCATAAGGATCCGTCAGGTGCCAGCATGCAAGGAAAGAGGCCAGTGGGTTTGGAGCACGGAGGGCGTGAGGAAGCCTGTGTCCAAATCTGCATGTGTGTCCCTGCTTTCTCCAGGATCTGCCGGCCCACCCAGCAGGGCTCTACCGACCTGGGTCAGCGGCTGGTTTTAGAAGCTGCCAGTCAACTTAGTCGAGAACACATTCCATTTTACGACATCTGAGGGGGCAGTAGTTAATGTCACAAAATTCACTGCTTAGTTCATTCCAAGCCTTTTTTTGGGGGGAAAAAACCTTCCTCCCTACATCCTTTATTCATAACTTTTCAGAAAAGCTACACTAAATCTGCCATGGCGTCCCGCTAATTGCCTGTAAATCACCCATGTGTGAAGTTCCACATGCTTATCCACCGGCATAATGCTGAAGAGCCCCACACAGCCAAAGGCCCTGATGGGGAATCCTGTCATTTGGCCGATGGAACGGTAATAGATGTGGAAGTAAGTGATGCATAATGGATCATGGGATTTAAAATCCAACCTCCGCATCCAAGCTGCCTGAAAAGGTTAAGGGATTATATGGCTGCAGCCGCATCAATTATGAAATAGAAAATACTTTTCCTTTCCCTTCCATCTCAGAAGGTGGTAAACATTTTATACTGGCTCCCTCTGTAAATGCAAAAGACTCCTGCTTTTATGGATCAGCCTGTCTAAGTAAGTGAAGGGGATAGGGAAACATGGTCCCAAGAATGACAGGCAATGATCCTTTACTTATGACTTTATCCACAATTTGGCTTGACAATTGATGGGAAATGAAGTGTGATCAATTTCAGCTGCCTGTACATCATTTCCCATTGACTGACCTGCCAAATCGTTGATTAAATAATTAGTTAAAGTTCAGTCTGAACAGCTATTTTGCATAACCCTCTCCAAGACAAGTCCTAATGGCATCCCAGAAAGGCCAGCCAGCTGACAGGAGCTGGGACATTAAACTGTTTACCTTTTCACTTAAGATGGTGAGCCACCATGTCAATGTAAATAAATATAATAGTCCCTCAGGGAGGACTGGCAACTCGGAGCAGGGCTGTGAGACAAGCCACCTAGAAAAATACAACATAGCATTAGGAGTTAAGGATGGCTTTTCCCTACAGAGGAAGGAGATGTATCCAAATGCAAATAAAAGCCCACGAGAAAAGAAATCACAGCATGTCTCTGGGTTAGGAGAGGATGCTTCTCAGTGATTAAAATAAACAGCAACAGTTTGGTGAGAAAGCTTCTAATAAAGGCAATTATGTAAAAAACAAACAACAACCTCCCTCCATAACCGCTAAAAGCACTTAGCCTGGTACCTGAAACATAGTGACCACTCAAGAAATGCTAGCTCCTGTCCTCCTTGGCAATTCTAATCTCACAAAAAGGGCTGAATGGCTTTTTCCAGCCATCCATTGTCCAGCTGATATTAGTATGAAATTGTACACAGAATCACAGAGTACACTAGAAGCAGGGAGTCTGATTTAAAACTGAGATATAGACCCTGATTTGGGATTTCTGAGGCTCTAGATCTGGGTTCAAGCTCTCCATCAAAAGAGGCCATGAGAACTGGGCGACCAGTTGGCTAGTTCCGACTGTTCACAAGGCACCTGCGGGACCGGGTGCGCCTTTGCGTTCCATCCGCCTGTGCTTACTCTGCTCCCTCTGCTGGGGAGGCCCTCCCACATCAGCCTGGACAGCTGCAAATACTTCATGATGTAATGCAAGGCCTCCTTCTTTAGGGGGCTTTCTTGGACTGGCTTTCCCACCCCTAAGAAGTCTGAAGTACGTTGCCTCATAGATACCACAGTAGTTCTCATATATGTCTATGGAAGCAGCACATTAAGCTGCTGCTGATTTTCTTGTTTGTCTCTACCACTCAATCATGAGAGGGGAAAGGCACCATGTTTTCTTCATTTCTGTATCCCCTCGAGGACTGCCTGGCTCATCAAAATCACTCAATAAGTGTTTATGAATGAATAAATTAATCATAGGATCTATTATAAAACTCTTTTCTAAGTCCCCCATAACCCTCTTGAACTTAAGCTAAAAAGCATCTGGATCAGCTTGTCATCAAAAGCTCTTCCACTTGTTCAGGAGGATCAAGCGCTTCCCTACCAGGAGAAGGTCCGGTCAATCCAATTAGGATGTACCTTTCTAGCTTCCCCTGTCAGTGCAGAAAAACAGAAAACATGACAAGCCTTTTAATCAGAGATCTGAGTTGTCTACGTAATTGCATCTTGGATCTTTCCCCCCACTGTCCCCAGTTTTAACTGGCATTCAGAGGCAAGCTTTTCTCCCTCCCAGATTGGGTGAAGCCCAAGAGCTGCCTCCAATGGATGCTTTTCCTTCCTCATTTCCAGAGCAAGTACTGACCTGGAATTCCCATGGATTCCATGTTCATTTTGGCGACTGGATGCTGGAGTTCTGCACAATCTATTTTTCTATAGTCTTGGACTTTAATCAACTGAGTACGTTCCCAGCCACAGATAGATGAGCTAATTTATTTAAGGCTCAAAAAACTCGTAAACCTTATTTCTGCGTCTTTCTTTCCATTTCCACAGATATTTTTTTATCTCTCTCTCTTACCTAGTAATGCAACTCTCTCTAGCCAAATTTCCTAAAGCTTCTGGTCACTGAGATCAATGCAGTGTAGTAGTTAAAAGTCTCAGGCACCAGAATCACCAGGTGTGGGTATAAACCGCAGCTCCACCACTTGCTAGCTATGGGACCTTGGGCAAATCACTTAGCTTCTTTGTGCCTATCTTTTCTCATCTCTAAAATGGTGATAATCATACCACCTCCTTCAAAAAATCATTATGAGGATTAATTGTGATAATGTATGTAAAACACTTAGAACAATATCTTGTATATATAATAAAATAGTCCTTATATACAGTTAATATATTAGTATCATTATCACTATAATAGAAAATAAAAACATTACATGCAAAATAATTATATTGTATTATGTACTACATATACAAAATATAAAATAAAATCATTTTATATACAAAATGAAAATAAAATATTATTACAGAAAAATAAAAAGAAAACAAATTCAATTAGTCTAAAGTATAACTATATAAACTGCAAATGGGAGATTGCTCTCAAGGACTGTAATTCTCAAATGTTGTGCTCTGGAATCACATAGGGTATTTGTTTAAAAAATAAAAATAACTGGGCTACATACCGAGGAAACATCTCTAATGGCTTTTCTGTCCCTTGGCAGCAAATGAGCACTCACTCTATTACTCCAGGGGTTAACATGGTGCCACCTTCACCGATCACATTTTTGTTTCTCTAACTTTCCACTCTGGTTTGAATATGTGGGTAACCTTGTACAGGCCAGAAAGACCAAGGCTCATAAAACAAAAACATTTCTACCTATCTTAATTCTGCCTGGGGTGTCAGTGCTTCTCATAGCCAAAAGCTCTCATTAGCTTTCATCGCCATTGTCCTACTGAGTGCCACTCACAGGTTACTACTCCAGTTGTGGCAGACCTTGGAAAAGGCTGAAGCTCATTGCCAACGAGGAGTCTTCTACTTGCCAGAGTGTGCCAGGCAGTCTGTCCTCTGCTGTTCAGAGGCCAACTGTGGCAGCCTCAGACTTCAAGGAAAATCATCAAAGGTTTTATTCAGCACTGAAACAGCAGGGGATGAAGAATTCTCTGCCTCTTGAGGGTCTTCAACATCTGAATGACAGAAAGATTTCTTTGGGAAGATAGAGGCAGCTCAACTTTCCTTTCAAAAATCATTTTCAGAAATAGCCTAAGAAATTTCCTTTCATAAAGATCAGAGCCCAATCTTTAACTTCTTTAAGGAGAGGAGTGTAGTCAGGTGTTCAGTCCAGAATGCCCAGGTGTCCTGGAGCCACAGGGTTGAAATGACTGACAAACACTAGGACTCCTGTCCTCCTAGGTTACAGACCCTGGGCCGCACACTTAGATGGGTGCTGTCTCAGGCTCAGGGGACTTCTCTAAGGAAGAAGGAAAACACTTCCCAGAGCTGCCAGGGGCCACTTCTTGGAACTGTGCCCCCCAATAATTTGCAGCCATATCTGATCATCTGTCCAATCACTGAGTTAATACTTACTGAGAAATGATGGTTCATCAAGCTCTGTGTTAGGGCCTGAATAAGACAGACACAGTGAAGTGCCCCAGAAAGTCTGGTGGGAAGTTCTTGGGACACAAAAAACCCCCAAGTCTACAGTGCTATCACTTCACAGATGGTCACTGGTAAAAATGCCCAAGGACTCTGCTCCAAGGGCTTTCAGAGAAACATTTTAATGCTCTCAATGTGGTTATTGCCAACTAGGCTGACAATTTCATTCAATTTTTCTAGCTCAGGTCTAGAAATTAGAAAGAACAGCAAATGGGAAGGGATCAAGGTCACTCTATTAAAAAAAGTATTTTAGTGTTTTCCATAAAAGAGGAAATTGGCAATTTGTTCTAAGAAAATACTCTTAAGACTGGTAAGAATCTTGAAGACACCTCAATTTCCACAGTGATAGAATTATGATTTCCTCAGGGGGGAAAAAGATCGCCTATAACAAGGTGAGAGGTGAGACAAAAAGCAAGAAGAGAAATATAGCCTCAGAGGGAAATAAATCCAGGGAGACAGGTCAGCTTCCTGTCACATAGGGGAGGACAGGAAGGTGGTATTTTTCCACACGGTGTTATGGTTAATATTGCTCAAGTAACTTAGCTAAAAAGTTTGCCCTTCACTCTCCATCATTTCCCTTCTAGATCTCTCTCCTACCCTTAATTTCTGATCTCCCTAGCACCAAAGTCTTGCAATTCTCCCTGGCCCTAGATGTAGCATTTAACCCTTCCCTGTGTCTCATGTTTATGGTGAAATCATGCAAATTGCATGGTTCCTACATCCACGATCCAATATTTTCTCTCTCTTCTCCTCTTACCTCATAAAACTCCTGTTCCCATCCATTAAAATCTACTCCCAACCAAACTCCCTCTAGGCCAAGTGTCACAGAAAAGTTGTTCAAATAGTGAGCAATTGCCCAAACAAGAATCCCCAACTGCCTACATATAAACAACGAAATTTAGTTTCATAAATGTCTTTATCACAACTTGGATTGATGCTAGGGTGGTTCACAAAGTACCTTCTCCTTACGTTGCATTCTTGCACTGAGAGACAGGCCAAAGGCACCTGTTAGTGGTGATGAAACTGTAGGTCAGAATAGCATTTATTAAGATAGTCTTTAACTAATATTTTTATCAAGTGCCTACCACAGGCACTATACTAAGAGTTCTACATGCATTCTCTTGGCAATTCTAGTTTCATGAGGTAGATAGTTTTTTTTTCCCAGAATATTACAGGGGTACACACATTTTGGTTACATAATTTGCTTTTGTAGACTTTGAATCAAAGTTATAAGTATGCCCTTCACCCAGATAGTGTGCATTGTACCTGTTATAAGTGATTTACCCATCCCCTTGTCCCCCGACCCACCTACTTGATTTTCTTTGAACACATATGTGTTCATCAATTAGTTGCAATTCAGTATTGAATACATGTGGTATTTGTTCTTCCATTCTTGTGATACTTCACTTAAAAGAATGGTGTCCACTTCCATCCAGGTTGTTACAAAAGATATTAGATCACCATTTTTTATGGCTGAGTAGTACTCTATGGTGTGTGTGTGTGTGTGTGTGTGTCACATTTTATTACTCATGTATTAATGGGCACTTGGGTTGTTTCCACATTTTTGTGATGGTGAATTGTGCTGCTATAAACATTCAAGTACAAGTGTCTTTTTAATGAAATGTCTCTTTCTTCTTTGGACAAATACTTAGCAGTGGGATTGATGGATCAAATGGTAGTTCTCCTTATAGTTCTTTGAGGTATCTCCATACTACTGTCCATAAAGGTTGTACTAGTTTGCAATCCCATCAACAGCGTATAAGTATTCCTTTCTGTATGCATCCACTTCCGCATCTGTTGTTTTGGGACTTTTTGTAAGAGCTATTCCTACTGGAGTTAAGTGATATCTCATTGTGGTTTTGATTTGCATTTTCCTGATGATTGGAGATGTTGAGCATTTTTTCATGTATTTGTTGGGCACTGGTCTATCTTCATTTGAAAATTTCTATTCATATCTTTTGCCCACTTTTTAATGGGTTGTTTGATTTATTTCTTGCTTCTTTGCTTGAGTTCTTTGTAGATTCTGGTTATCACTCCTTATCAGGTGTATAGCATGCAAATATTTTCTCCCATTCTGTAGGATATCTATTTGATTGTGTTTGATTGTGCTCTATTGATTGTGTCCTTGGCTGTGCAGAAGCTTTAAATTGATCAGGTCCCATTTATTTATTTTGTTGTTGTTGTTGTGATTGCTTTTGGGGTCTTCTTCATAAATTCTTTGCCTAGGCTGATATCCATAACAGTTCTTCCAACATCTTCTCCTAGAATTCTTATAGTTTCATACCTTAGGTTTAATTCTGTTATCCATTGTGAATTAATTTTTGTGAGTGGAGAGAGATGCAGATCCTGTTTTAGTCTTCTATATGTGGCTATCCAATTATCCCAATACCATTTATTGAATAGGAATTCTTTTCCCTAGTGTATGTTTTTGTATACTTTGTCAAAGATCACATGGAAATATGAAGATGGTTTCATATCTGGGTTCTCTGTTATGATCCATAGGTCTATGTCTCTGTTTTTGTGCCAGGGCCATGCTCTTTTGGTTACTATAGCCTGGAGTATAGCTTGAAGTCTGGTAAGGTGATGCCTCCCTATTTGTTCTTATTACATAAGGCTGCATTGGCTATATGGAGTCTTTTCTAGTTCCATATGAAGTGTAGAACTATTTTTTCTAGATCTGTGAAAAATGATGTTGGTATTTTAATGGGGATTACATTGAATCTGTAAATCACTTTCACTTTAGATAGTATAGGCATTTTAACAATGTTCATTCTGCCATTCCATGAACATGATATGTTTTTCCATCTGTTTACACCCTCTGCAGTATTTTTCCCTCAGTATTTTGTAGTTCTCTGTATAGAGGTCTTTCACTTCCTTAGTTAAATGTATTCCTAGGTATTTAGGTATTTTATTTTCTTTGTTGCTATTGTGAAAGGTATTGTGTCTTTGATTTGATTCTCAATTTGACTATTGTTGGTGTATATAAAAACTACTAATCTATGTACATTAATTTTGTAACCTGGGACTTTGCTGAATTTATTTATCAATTCCAGGAGTCTCTTGGTTGACTCTTTGGGGTTTTCTAGATACAAGATAATATTGTCAGCAAAGAGTGATAGTTTTTTCTTCTTTCCTCATTTGGATATCCTTGATTTCCTTCTCTTGTCTGATTGCTCTGGCTAGAACTTCCAGCACCATGTTAAATAGAAGTGATGATAATTGGCAAAATTGTCTTGTTCTAGTTCTAAGTGGGAATGCTTTCAATTTTTTCCTGTTCAGTATGATGTTGGCTGTGAGTTTGTAGTATATGGCTTTTATGATTTTGAGATATGTCCCATCTATGCCTACTTTGTTAAGTGTTCTTATTATAAAAGGTGCTGAATTTTGTCAAATGCTTTTTCTGCATCTATTGAGAGGATCATATGGTCTTTTTTTTTTCTATTTATGTGGTGAACTACATTTATAGATTTGCATATGTTGAACCATCCTTGCATCTCTGGAATTAACCCCACTTAGTCCTGGTGAATTATTTTTTTGATGTGTAGCTGAATTTGGTTTGCTAAGATTTTATTGAGAATTTTGCATCTATATTCATGAGGGATAATGGTCTGTAGTTTTCTATTTTTGTTGTGTCCTTTCCTGGCTTTGGTATCAAGGTGATATTGGCTTTGTAGAATGAGTTGGGGAGAATTCCTTTCTTCTCAATGTTACGGAATAATTTCTGCAGTATAGGTACCAGTTTTTCTTCTGTAAAATTCTTTTGTTTTTGATTTCATTTAGTTCTGCTCTGATCTCAGTTATTTCTTTTCTTCTGCTGGATTTGGGATTAGTTTGCTCTTCCTTTTCCAGTTCCTTCAGACAATTCACTAGATTGTTGAGTTGTGATCTTTCTGTCTTTTGGATGTGGGCATTTAAGGTTATGAGTTTTCCTCTTTGGACTATTTTTGCTGTATCCCACAGATTTTGATAACTTGTGTCCCATTATCATTTAGTTCAAGGAATATCTTGATTCCATCCTTATCTCCTTCTTGACCCAACTATCATTCAGCAATAGGTTGTTTAGTTTTCATGACTTTGTGTAGAGATGAATGTTTCTGTTGGAATTGATTTCTAGCTTTATTACACTGGGCTCTGAGAAGTTGCATGGAATAATTTCTATTTTTTTTTTTTTTAACTTTTTGAAACATGTTTTGTGGAGTAGGATGTGATCCATCTTAGGGAATGTTCCATGAGCTGATGAGAAGAACATATATTCAGTAGTTTTGGGATAGAATGCTGTGTAAATGTCTGTTAGGCCTATTTGTTCTAGAGTTATGCTTAAGTTTGTTGTTTCTTTGCTTATTTTCTGTTTGGAAGATTTGTCTAGTTCTGTCAGTGGGGTGTTGAAGTCCCCAGCTATTATGGCACTGCTGTTTATCACTTTGTTTAGATTGAGTAGGAATTGCTTTATGAATCTAAGCACTCCTGTGTTAGGTACATAAATATTTAAGATTGTTAAGTCTTCTTGTTGAATTGTTCCCTTCACCATTATATAGTAACCATCTTTGTCTTTCTTTACTTTTGTTAATTTGAAGTCTATGTTATTTGATATGAGAATGGCTCTACCAGCTTTCTTTTGGTTTTCATTAGCATGGAATATTATTTTCTGTTTTTTCACCTTGAGTCTGAATGAGTCCTTGTGGGTTAGATGTGTTTCCTGGAGACAACAGATAGTTGGCTTGTATGTTTTAAAATCCATTCAGCCAGCCTATGTCTCTTGAATGAGGAGTTCAAGCCATTCATGTCAGATAGTGTTTTTATCCCATTTTATAGATAAAGAAACTGAGACTCTGAGAAAGACTCTGAGAAACTGAAAAAGGTGAAGTCATTTGCTCAAGGTCAGTGCTAGTAATTAACATCTGTCTGACTCTCAAGAGCATGCTTAGAACACAGCCACATGCTATCTCCTAATTCTCTCCCACTGCAATACTCACTTACATTGAAAAATGAAGCTTCACTAGTATTCAGTAACAGCTCTTGTACATGAAGCAAGTTTTAGTTGGAAAGTGGCCTGTGCTGAGTGTCCCAGCCCCTCTGAGCACCACCTAGGCATTAAGCTGATCTCATATCCACATGCTGACACACATTTTCAGTTTATAAAAATCAAATTTTCAAACAAAGTAGTGCTACTTTAAAAATACAGAATCTCATTCTACTCCCATAGAGTAGAGTGGAATAAACATACACAATAATTAAAAAAAAATGAAGTATCCAAAGAAAAGGTCTGTTTTGGACATCCATCACTGTTCAGCTGTGTGGAGCTCTTCAGTACCTTCTGAGCTATAAAGGTCAGCTGCCATCTCTCAGATAGCTGTGGGGCTGAAAGAAAGTTTTAGCCACCAAATCTTGTAGAAAGCATAAGGGAGGTGAGAAACCAATCCATCAGTCTTATATAAAGATTACAAGTTATTATATAAAAGTCAATTATTATGTCCTAACAAAACTTTCCAGCTGCTTCCTGGCATTCAAATATCTAGAGCTTTTACTTAACCAAACTATTTTCTTATACTCAAATATTAAGAAAAAGGGTGAAGAATAGGGAATGAAGAATATTATCCAGGATTATTCTTCTTTAAAAACAAGAACAAAACAAAAACAAAACTTCCTGGATATGTTCTGAGGATCCAACCATCTATTCTCACTCCCAAAACTTTTCTATCTCTAATAGAATGTAAGTCCCTAGTGAATAGGGACTTGGGCTGTTTTGCTGATGGCAATATCTCCAGGTCCTAGAAGAGCTCCATACACAAGTAGATTCACAGTATTTACTAAATTAAAGAATGAACACACAAATGGAGAGCATTGTAGTAATGCTGGGGCATGGAGTTCAGAAGCATGCATGCAACTTCAGACACTGTTGTGTTCCATTCACTGATTTATTATGGTAGGAAAAGGTTTTCAGATAACCTAGAGTTCATCAGAATACTGAATTAAGCAGATAAGTTGTAGTGGAGTTATAATGGTCCCAGCTCTTTTCCTACCTCTCAATATCTACACCTTTTAGTAGTGGCCGTCCATACTGACTCTGGGCTTGGCCAGGTGACTTGTTTAGCCAATAGGACATGCCAAAATAATGCAGGCAAAGAATTGGAAAGCACTTGTGCATTGGACCTTGCCTACTTACTGCTCTTGGAATCCTGCCACCATGGGTGCAAGCCTGGGAAAGCCTGTTGAACAATGAGAGATTCTAGCCCCAGTCATTCTACTGTCTTAGCCAATAGCCAGGCAATCACTTGACAGATGACTGAGGCCATCTGGGACCAGTCAGCACCTAACTGCTCAGCCAAGTGACTACAGAAACATAAGCTAGATCAATAGAGATCAGACAAGCTCAGCCCAGTCCAGAAAAGCCACCTAGTATAGTTGTTAGCTAAATAAATGAATGTTGTTTTAAGCCACCAATTGTTTGGTTTGTTTTATAGCAGTGACTGACAAATAAGTGTTTCCCAAATTATCATAAGACCTCCTGGGTGTTGGTTTAAACTACACATTCCTATAGTATGGTGGTCCCCCTCAAAAAATTTAACATAGAATCACCATATGATCCAGCACTTCTACTTCTAGATATACACCCAAAAGAATTGAAAGCAGGGTCCCAAAGAGATATTTGCATACCCATGTCAATAGCTTTCTTCCCCATAGCCAAATGGTGGAAACAACTCAAATGTCCATTGATGGATAAATGGATGAACAAAATGTGTATATACACACACAGTGGAACTTTTATAATATTTAGCCTTAATAAGGAATGAAATTCTGATACATGCTACAACATGGCTGAACCTTGAAAACATGCTAAGTGAAGCAATCCACATACAAAAGGACAAATGCTGTGTGATTTCACTATATATGAGATACCTAGAATAGTAAGATTCACAGAGACAGAAAGTAGAACAGTGGTTACCAATGGCTGAGGGAAGAGGAGAGTGGGTAGTTAGTGTTTAACGAGTTCAGAGTTTCAATTTGGGATCATGATAAAGATCTGTATGTGGATAGCAGTGTTGGTTGCACAACAATGTGAATGTACTTAATGCGACTGAATTGCATACTTAAAAATTATTAAAGTGGTAAATTTTATGTTATATATATGTTTTACTGCAATTTTTTTTAAATAGCTCCCCACAATACATGAGAGAATTAATAAAATGTGGTATATGTATACCATGGAGTTCTACTCAGCCACAAAAAACAATGGTGATCTAGCACCTCTTGCATTATCCTGGATAGAGCTGGAGCCCATTCAACTAAGTATACCAAGAATGGAAAAACAAACACCACATGTACTCACCATCAAATTAGTATTAACTGGTCAACACTTATACGCACAAATGGTAGTAACAATCATTGGTTGTCGGGCAGGTGGGAGAGGGAGGAGTGGATGGGTATATTCACACCTAATGCGTGCGGTGTGCACTGTCTGGGAGATGGACAAGCTTGAAGTTCTGACCCAGATGGGGCAAAGGCAATATCTGTAACCTAAACATTTGTACTCCCGTAATATGCTGAGATAAAAAAAAAAAAAAAGCCCCGAAACTTACTTGATATGACCCCAGACCAACTAAGTCACCATCTCCAGGGCAGAGGCAAGTTTGTAGCAGATCAGTGGTCCCCAATCTTTTTGGCACCAGGGACCTGTTTCATGGAAAGAAATTTTTCCACGGATGGGGTTGCTCAGGATGAGGGAGAGCTCAGGCAGTGATGTGAGCTATGGGGAGCTGCTGTACATATAGCTGCAACTTTGCTCACTCACTCACCACTCACCTACTGCTGTGTGCCTGCCCCTTTCCTAAGTTTCATGGAAGACAGTATTTCCACGGGGGGTGGGGAGGAGGGCGGGGTGCAGACATCAGAGCTCTGCCACCTATCCATGGCCTAGGGGTTGGGGACTGCAGTACTAGATAATCCCGTCTCCGAAACTGTTTTAGTGTATAATTCAAAGACATGTATGCATTACATCAGAATTTAAGTAAGTCTCTTGCTTCTTTCTGAGCCAGAGAAGTATCTAGAAAAGTCACAAGATATTGGCTATATTTGGAGGACAAAGTTCAGTATCCAAGCCCTTCATTTAATCATGGAAAAGCACCATATTTCAGATAAAACCCACTACAAGGAGCTGCCTGTCTTCCATTTGTTTAGGCATCCAGGGGAAATACCACACTGAATCCAAAAGGTAATTCTAACCTTTTTATTTTCCTACAATACTGGAGCAAGAACAAATTGAATCACTCTGAAAAGAGCCAGTTGTGTGAGTTTACTTCCCTTTCCCAGTCACCAGATGTAAGAAATAATGAAAAAATGTTTCATGGAAACGATTCTAAAATAATTTCTATTCCAGGTATGAAAACACTGCCTCTCTTCCATAAGAGGATGGCTGTTATTTACGCAAGATAGAACTTTCAAATAGTATCCTCAGGTAGGTAATTCAAACAGTAGAAACTATTCCACATTCTGCAGTGTATAATTACAAAAGAGAGTTTCATCTTCAAACATTTCACACATATTAGTCACGGAACTTTTAATGCCTCTGAATTTTTGATGGGTTACTCAATGATGGTTCAGGTTTTACAGAAGTCTCTGGGGAATTTTAAAACTCTGAACTTTAAAAATTTAAGTTCTAATAATGAGGAAAAAACCAATATGCAAGTGACAAGTAAAGAAAACTAGGTTTTCTTTTCCTGCAAATATTCTGCTTAGCAGTGAATATAATTTAACTCTTGTCCACAATCACTGCAGATTGTCATTGGTTCTGAAATAAGAATACATCTTGATCAAGTACACAATGTAATTGTCCTAAACATTTTCTCCCCTTTAAAATGGCATTTTCAGAGTGTTTCTTATAATATGTACATCCTAAAATTGTTAGTTTCCAATGTAACAGACTATGGACATTAAATTTTTTTTTTTTTAGTACAAAGTAGAAAGAAAATATTGGATCACGATGTAATACCCATTACCATTCAACAATTTAGTTGCCTGGCTCTTATTTCTGAGGGATCAACTATTAAAAGTCCTAGAAAAGCTTCAATTCATATAGCAGGTTCTTCTATAATATAGCACTGCTTGATTGAAAACTTTCTAGAGAAGATATTCAGGTTATTTTGAACCAACGCTAGACCCATCGGTTGCATCCATACTCCATGTTTCATGCTGAACTACTCCTTCTAGATCCCTTACAATTTTGTCATGTTCCTTCCTACCTGCATACTATTCATTGTTCGTAATGGTCAACTCTTAGGAGTCTTCTACCCTTCCTTATAACCAGGAAATCATACAACCCTGTGAATTTCCTACATGTGAAAACTAATCCTCTATCACTCAATTGCACTTCCTGAGTTTCTACTCAACAGGGCTATTTTTCTCTTTTTGCTTCAAAGTCATCTATTGTGTAACAAACAAACAAAAATGCATTTATTTTGTAATCTGTACTTTGTGGGACCCCACCTCTTCCTTGCTTTGCTTTACCCAGCATATTCGACCTGCAGGTGTGACAGCCAATCAGCCGTCTGTTCTTCTCCCTCGGCTCCCCTGAAATTCCTGAAACTGACCCTTCTCGGAACTCTTCTTGTTAAAACATAACACATACTGGTACAAATCCTGGAAGATTACTCTCACGTAGTAAAGTGCCATTTTCTTCCCTGTCCTCTCTGAGGCTCTCACCTGCTTGAGTGTTGTAATATGATTTCCACCTCACACCTCTGCAAGTTCTTTTCTCACTTGGAATTCTATGGAGACACTAACACTGGACTAAGGGAAAGACAGAATGTGCTTGCTGCCTGTTTTCCAGAGCAACTCCCTGACAATGCAGCTTCCTTTTAACTGTACATACTGAAAGAAGATCCACAGCTGCTTCTAAAATTTAAGCCTCCTGGTCTCAGCTCTGCAAATATACACTATTGTAAGGCTCTTTAACACTTATGCAGAAAGGCTAAAATTTTGTTTCAAACCTGAAGCAATAGTTGTTAACGTATCTGCAAACCACCAAGCCTTGCTTTTCCTTCCATCTAATCTGCATATTATTGCAACAGCAGGCAGGTTAGGATTTCATCCACAAAAACATTCAACAGCATAAGTTGGAAATTTACATATTCAATACTATACTGCTTTGGATTTTGAGTGCTGTTGATGGCAAGGACCATCTCCTTCATATTTGTCTCCTGAAAGCTTTGTGTAATGTCCGATGCATAGTAGGCACTTAATATATCTCTGTTGAGTGAGGGATAAGACATAATCACTGCCTTAAATGGACCCATAGTCCCACATTATGATACAGAGGAGTCCCCATAAATGTAGGGGAGGCCACCTGGTATGGGGAACTCTGACTGGCCAGACTGAGGTTTAGAAGTCAGAGGTACAAGACATGGTTTTGACACAGGTTAGCTGTGTAACTTTGGGCAAGTTGTTTAGCCTCTCCCAAGTCTCACTCTTCTGTAAAGTAGATGGGGGACAGTCATGCCTGTCACCTTTATTATAAGGCCATATAACAGCTCTTTGTAAATTACAAAGGCACCTATAACACTGCAACATGATTGAGCCACATTTGCTAAGAGCAAAACTTTCAAAGATGGTGATACCTAATGATCTCTCTATTTCATTTAGTCATTCACTTAATAATGTATATTCTGTTCCTCTTTGGCACTGTGCTCACTGCAGAGTGAAATGGTGAACCAAAAGAAACATGGTCCTTTTCTTCATGGAGCCAAAAGTCTCCTAGATGACGTAGATATAAATTTAATAAACACACAAATAACTGTCATATAGCAATTGTAATAAGCATCATATTACCCAAAATGGAATTTCTAAGTGTGTGCTCATGGTTGTTAATATGGATTAATAATACAAATATTATATTAATAATCTGTATTCAAATATTATGCATTTTTAACATATAAATAATTCCTATTATTTTTCTCTTTAATTAAAATTTAACTTTAGGAGAGAGAGAGAAAAAGCAGAGAAAAGTAGAGAGAGAGGAAGGAAAAGGAGAAATAGTGACTTTAGAAGTGCTGATAACTTGCTGGTCAGTAAGACAGTGTGAGGTAGGGCCTATGACTCAGCTCTTCCTCACTCTGTGCCAGACTCCCTGCCTCTCAATGCCATTCTGAAGGTGGCTCCTAGTATTTAAAGACACTAAATCTTTTATAACATAAACCTAAATGCAAGCTGACTATTTAATCTGGTGCTTAAGCCAAGAGACAGTGATCTGTACCAATGGTGGGTGATTTATAAATTTTGGAGGGTAATTCTGACCATATGTAATTTTTTCCTTAAAAGTGACCTTAGAACCAATCCAAGTCTTAAAGTGCACTGAAGAGTTTGGTATTTGATCTTGCGTAGATAGGACATGAGTTTCCTTAGACCCCATAGCGTGGGCACAAACCCATATTTCTACTATAGGAGCCAAGAACACCAATCTAATAATCTCCTCTGGAGCTTGGGCCAAAAGGCACCAAAAATACACAGGACTTTTCTGCCTTCAACTGGTTATTTGTCATATGTTTTTCTCTTGACACTGCAGCAAATGACAACTGTGATCTGGGGCACTATAGGAATATTCCTGAAACCCCTTCCATTGGTGGCCTATAATAGCATCTCAGTATCATTCCAATATCTGAAATTTAACATGTAAGTTACTAAAAATGGAGGTTCTGAGGTTCTAAGTGTGGACTCGTGGTTTTTAATACATGTCATTCACATCTTCTACTCTTTCATTACAATGAAACTTAAGTTGTGCATTTCATTCAACAGGAGGCCATGATACAAGTCGCTCCTGAGAAGCTTTGGATAATCCATAACCTACCCCAGGTCATGTCATTTTGAATTCAGTTGTGACTATTTTAGCAGCAGAAAAATTCTCACCTTACTGAGTACAACAAAGTCATTTTGGAAAGAGAGCCAATGACCAAATTAATTCTTTTATGGAGCTGTCTGATTTGATTAAGTTGTTATACCGCATTTTAGAACCCATTAACAGGAGCTATCAAGCCATTTTGTAAGTGATTTTCTTCTAATGTCTTTACATTTACTGTCCTGGAAGGCTTTTGGTGTCAATCAAAATAGATGACAATGCTAAATCACTGGCTTCATAACATAATTCAACAGTGGGTGAATACAGCTGTCGCTGTGAAATATGACCTTGCAAGAGTGGCTGATTTGCCTGTTGCCTTCTCTGATAAGAAAAATATATTTATAATGACATTGCAGTTGTACACATATTTCACAGTGTGTGTTATTAGGTCATTAAGTATGAAATGTCCAATTTCAAATCAAAAGTGTAGTTTATTATATCTCAAACAAGAAGCAGTAAAATTAATCAAAGTATTGTGTGCCTGAACTGTTGACACAGTTTTGCCATTTTAATGGTAGCTTGTTTATGCCAGCAGCAAAGAAGCCTGGAGAGGAATGGCAATGAAATTGCAAAAAGTGTTTTCCATAGCCTGCTGAGAATTGAATATTTTTCCTTGCAAAAAGTGGTCCAAAGCCTTGAAGAAGTGTTGGTCAGTTGGTACAAGGTCTGGTGAATATGGTGGATGACAGAAAGTTTCCAAGTCCAGCTTCTGTAGTTTGAGCAGTGTTGTTTGTGCAACATGTGGTCAAGCGTTGTCTTGCAAGAGGATTAGCTGTCTCTGTGGACCAATCTTGACTGCTTAATCACAAGCATCCTCATCATTTTGTCCAGTTGGTTGCAGTAGACATCTGCTGTAATAGATTGACCAGGTTTCATAAAGCTATAGTGGATAATACCAGTGCTGGACCACCAAATAGACCTCAATAGCTTTTTTTTTTTTGATGACTATTCGGTTTTGGACTGTGTTTTGGAACTTCATCTTTATCCAACCCTTGTGCCAAATGCTTGTGATTGTCAAAAAGAATACATTGTTCATCACACGTTAACAATATGATGTAGAAATGATTAGCCTTTATGTAGGGACAGGAAAAAAAGGCAAGCTTCAAGATGATTTCTCTTTTGACACTCATTAAATTCATGCAGTACCCAACTACCCAGCTTCTTTACCTTGCTGATTTCTTTCAAATGGTCCAGTATTGTTGGAATAGTAATATCAAACCTTGCTGCTAATTCGTGCTCAGGTTGAGATGGATTCACTTCCACTACAGCTTTCAGCTCATCATTATCCACCTTGCTCTCATGTTGCCCACATGGCTCATTTTCAAGATTAAAATCACCAAAACAGAACTTCTCAAACCATCAACATATTGTGTGTCCCTTAGCCACATCCTTCCTTCCCAAACATTTTGTTGATATTTTGAGCTGTCTGCACTGCATTGGTTCCACGATGGAACTCGTATTGGAAAATAATATGAATTTTTTGACTTATCCATTGTTTCACAAAAATTGCTTTAAAAAATTTGAAAGATAATCACAAGCCCAAACATGCATTTGAAAGACTGAGGATGTACCTTCACAATAAAAATAAGACAAGAAGTGTCAAACTGAAAAGTCAGAGATATCAACTGTCAAACTTAGTACTTAAGACTTAATACTTGGACATTTCTTACTTAATAAACCAAATATTTTATAACAAGTTTATTTAATGGTAAAGAAATTCCCTCTAATATTAGGTGAAAGAGGGAAACTTTAAAACAAGATCATTTTCACTCTTTCTTCTTTTCAACCAAAGCTTCCTCAAAATAGATTCTAAGTCAGAAAGCTCCATTGGAAAGAAACTGACAATTGAAAACAGAAGGAATATGGCTTTACTGGGCAAGCTTAATGAAAGGAAGAGGAGACAGTTGGATAAATCTGCACAAAGGAGGCGTTCAATGATCATGTTCCAGAGCTGAAAGCTAAACATAACACAGTAGAGAATTAACTACTTAGATCTGAGGAGTAAGGGCTTGGCAGAGTCAGTCTCTGCAAATTTCTCCAACAATAACAATTTCCTTAAACAGAAATCTCACAGATTTGCCAGAGAAGTAGTTACAGTCATTATTTCTAGTAATACAGGAAAAGTATAAATAGGAATTAAACCCCCATGTGACCAAAGAGTAGTGCAGCAATATTCCATATTTCTCACAAAATTCATTAGACACAGCTGCAGTGAAACATAACACTGAGATATGGGAAAGACGATACTGCTTAATGTGTACTAAGAATGCACCGTAAGTGTGGGCTAATAAGTGTTCATTAATTTAGCAGCTATTGATTAAGCCCTTTCTATTTTCAAACTTTTGCACTGGGTTGGGGGATGACAAAGAAAAACTACAATACAGCTCTGGCTTTGGGGGCTTACACTGGGCAGACAGAAATGTCAAGATGTAATTCCTGGACAGTGCAGAGATAGACAACATACTATAGAATCAGAGAGGAAGGAACCACTAATGCTAGAGAGTTCACCAAGGCATCATGGAGGGGGTGATGCTTGAGGTGTTTCTCAAAGCATGAGTAGCAACTCCCCAGGGAGAGAAAAGGGGCATAGCACACAGAAAGCATTTTAGGGGACTGTGACAGGTTGAGGTATCCAAGCTCTAAGAGAGTGGATTAGGGAGGAGGGAGATCAGGAAGGAAAAGAAAGCTTATGACCAAGCTAAGGAGTTGGGTCTTTACCCTACAGGTAAGAGGTAGCAAACTGAAGGCAGCTCAGGGGCAGCAGGCAAGTACAGAGGGCATGCCTGGTCCCAAAGCATGCAAATTCAAGTGTAAGGCACACTGCTGGGTAAGCACACATGAGCAAGGGAAAGGTAGTGGGAATTTTATTTTATTTTATTATTTATAAAAGAGAATGGTGGGACCACAATTGCATGTTGGAAAAGGAATTGGCTGTAGTGAAGGGAAAACACTAGAAGACGGTATTTGGGGGAGGAAGGACCAGGGAAGGCTCTGTAGTGTTGTCTCAAGGGGGCAGCAGCAGGGATAAGAAGGGTGGGTAGGGGAACTAGTTAGAAGGTAGATTTGGAAGTATATAGAGTCATTCGCTCAAGAAATTGCCATTTCAGTGCCAGGCACTGGGATATATACAAGACCCAGTAGAGAAGACAGGAGCTACATGTCTTCACCATGGACTTATCATCACTTGGATGTGGGACACAAGGGAGAAGGCGTGGAGGATTCCCAGTGGGATGCATTTTTGGGAAATTGACCTCTCTGCAGAATTCAGAAATTGATGATTTCCTTTTCATTGTAGGAAGCACTGATGAAAAATTTTGAGTATTTACTTTTCTACCACAAAAGAAATCCCCTCCACATATTTACCTATTTTTGTTAGATAACAAAAATGAAGGTCATAAAATGTTAAATAAGTTTGAGAATTCAAGAACAGGTAACGGTGTGTGTATGCTGCAAGGAGGCATGGGAAGGCTTGAGATAACGAGTTAGTTTTCCAACATACAAATGTAAGATGCCTGTACAGCATTCAGGTGAAAATGTCCTGTAGGCAGCTTGATTTAGGGGCTGGGAGTTCATGACACAAGGCTGAGCCAGAGAAATAATTCGGAATCTCGCTAGAGAAGAGGAGGAAATGGCAGTCAAAGAACTGAAAAAACCTGCCCAAGAGAAAGAGTAGAACTAGCAGAGAAGGCTGAGGTAGGAAACCCAGGGATTAAAATAGGAGTGGGAAGAGAAGGACTATTTATGGAAGTCAAATGAGAAGTGGTGGGGAATTCAGGATAAAATGGTAATAAAAAACTGGATGATTTTTAGATAAAGCTCGGCAGGCGCGTGCTTAGATCATTCTGTTCCTTAGCATTCAAACCTAGGTGTTTGTTCATTTGAACATGATGATATATAACTGTGTGGAGCCCTAAAATTCACCTTGTAATTAGCATATGACCTCAGACTTATGAATAATCTTGTATTTGTGTTCTGTAAAACCAACAATCTTTGCAAAGTGTTTGCTACAGAATAAAATTCCTTCCACATGTTGTTTGGGCAACTGGTAGACCCCTAGAGGCCCCTAGAGGGCTGTTTATTTTCTCTCTGCCCCTCCAGGCCCACGCTCCACTCCCCTCCCTGCTGTCCAGGTATGTGATAGCTTTTGATTGGGTTTGGCCAACAAGAGCACAGGCAGGAGCTGAGAAAGTGACAGCAGAGAGGCTGGGACTCTTTCCCCCACTTCCCTGCTTGTACTCTGCGTTCCTCTACTGCAGGCCACAGCTCCTCCCCAGCCATCTCCACACCACATCTGCTCCATGGCTTCCCATCCCAATTCTACCCAAGGCCCCTTCAGGCCTAGAGGTGGCAAAGGCTCCCTGCTAGTTACGAATCCCCAAATACTGCACTATCCCTTGGCTGCTTTCCCTACATCCCCAAAGAGGGTTCATATTCTCACAGGGCTAACTAGTAGTCCCTTTATTAAATTCTCAAATTACCCAGTTTGAGTTGCCTATTGAACTGGTTTGCTGCCAGCAAGAGGTTAGTTCATACCAAAGTTCACTGATTGGCGGTGACCTATTTTTTTCCACAGGCTCCCAGCAGTAAATGGGGAGCGTATCCCAGAAGATTAGGTGGAGGAGGGAGCAGGAATGAGCCTGAGGAAGGCACAGGTTGCCTCCTTTTAGAGTCTGGCTGTCTGTACAGAGCCTGGGAGCCAGAACTAAGATTATTCCTCTGGGGCATTTCTGCTCAGCCACTTAGCGATGAGCACCAAAGACAGCAGAAGGCTGAGAAGATACACATTTCACCCTGACAGAACTGACAGATTGGGGGATGAGACCTCATATGTCTGGATTTTCAGGTAGCTGCTATTTGAGTTCATGCTCAGAACCATCAATTCTGTGGTAAAAAGTTCCATAAATCAGCTTGCCAAACAATGACCGATGCCTGCAGTTGCAAAGCTGATATTCTTGTACTATTCTGACTACTCTACAAAGAAACCAAGGTGGCAGGAGAAAGAATCTTCAAAAGCATAAAAGCCTCTTTTTTGGTGGAGGTTGGTGATGGAGCAGGAACTCCGGGTGTGTACCCATGGCTGTGTAACTCAGCCTTCCCTACACTTCTCGCCCTGGGAACCACCCTAAAGCAAACGAAGAATGAAAAGTCAAAATGAAAACTCAGTTTTTAACAAAACTTCAAGAGAGAGAGCATAATATATTTTTAAGATTTTCTAATAGCAACCGAGTTCTCCTGGAAAGAAGTGGAGAGAGGCTAGGAATGATCTCAAGATCACAGTGGGAGGAGCCCAGCTGTGGCAGATCTCAGGACATGTCATGAACTAGTCACTGAAAGTGAGGGACCTGCCTTGAGGGCCAGAAGCTGTACCCACTGTTGGCAAAAGTGTGGCAGAAACAGGTCACTTTCTACCCCAAATGAAGCAAGGCTAAATGAAGATTCAGACAGACATGGCACATTTTTAGGAAGCATTCTGTCTTTGTGGAAGCTCTGGAAAGATGGGAACCTTTGCATCATGCAATTGTGCTAGATAAGAAGGCTGATCTGGTCCTGACTCAAGAAAACTCAGTTTAGGAAAATGAAAATCATTCAATGATGAAAAGTAAAAAAGAAGCTATTGTATCATCTATACAAAGGTACTCTAAGACAAAAGGGGGAAAAGGAGCAAAATTTATTATTAATAATAAAATACATCCTTTTGTAAAATGTTACCATAGGAAAGATGAATGTTGTGACAAATGGTTTGCCATGATTTTGGAGGGGAAAAACTCTTTAAATTTAAGTGATCACCTTGATGAAGGAAGATAGTAATGTACTAATGGAAGAATTCAGAAAAATGTGGTCTAGCGAAAGGAGATAAGATATGAGCTTGCAGAACTAAGGAAAGGTGTAGTAAAAGAAAAAAAAATAGAAGAAATTAAAACAGAAAGGAGCATAAGGATGAATAGACACTAAGACAAACACAGTAGATCCATACAGGATGGGAATGACAAAGTTAGTGCAATGAAATAGAGACAATAAAGAAAGACTCAGAATGAACAATGAGGTAGATCCCAATAAAATTGCTGAGCATCAAAGATGAAGAAAGAATCCTTTGGGCAAATAGGTGAAAAGATGGAGTCAATATTACAAGAAGAAAAAAATCAAGCTGGCCTAATATTTTTATGCAGCAACACTGAGTACCTGATATAATACCTTCCGGATTCTCAAACAAAGAAAGTTTGAGATAAGGATACACATGGAAACTTGTCTTCAAGTAGAAAGGCTACGAATAATAGCTTTAAATGGACAAAAATTAGAGCAATGTTATTTTGTGGAACTATTTTTGTATAAATTAATAAAGGACAAAATTTTATTTTTAGTTGTTTGGCGAATTTCTTTCTATTTATAGTAGAGATGGGGTCTCACTCTTGCTCAGGCTGGTATTGAATTCTTGACTTCAAGCGATCCTCCCGCCTCGGGCTCCCAGAGTGCTAGGATTACAGGGGTAAACCACCACATCCAGCCTAGAGATTTTGTGTTCTTAATGACAATATTTCCTGCCTATCCAGGCAAGAAAGTATTAAATGAGAAAAAGAATGTTGAAGGATACAATTCACAATGCAGGGTATATGCACGGAAAGTATCAAGATGGACAGAGTAAATCCTAAAGGGGATATTTACAAAAAGAAACAAGCAGAAAAACCATAGCAGAGGGAACTTTAAATATTTTTTTAACAGCTATATTGAGGTATAATTCACACGCCATACATTTCACCCATTTAAAGCAGACAACTCAGTGGTATATTCAGAACTGCGCTTCCACTACTGCAATCAATTTTAGATTATTTTCATTACTCCCAAAAGAAATCCCACACCCATAGCCATCACTCCCAGTTTCCCTCTGTCTCGCCCCCAGCCCTAGGCAAACACCAGTCTACTTTTTGTCACTGTAGAGTTACCTATTCCGGACATTTCATATAAATGGAATCATATAGTATATGGTTTTTTGTGCATGGATTCTTTCACTTAACATAATGTTTTCAAGGGTCATCCACATTGTGGCATTTATCAGTACTTCATTTCCACTTACTGCTTAGTAATATTCCATCATATGGCTATAGTACATTTTATTTATCTATTCATTAGTTTCTACTTTTTGGCTATTCTGTATAGTGCTGCTATGAACACTGAGATACAAGCTTTTGTGTGGACATATGTTTTCATTTCTCTTGAGTAGACATCTAGCAGTTGAATTATTGGATCAGGTGGTGATTCTATGCTTAACCATTTATGAAACTGCCAGGCTGTTTTTCAAGGTGGCTATAGCATGTTACATTCCCATCAGCAATATCTGAGGGTTCCAATTTTTTCACATCCTCATCAACATTTGTTATCACCTGTCTTTTTGAACATAGGCAACCCAATGGGTGTCAAACGGTATCTCACGGTGCTTTGCATTTGCATTTCCCTAATGATTTATGATGGTGATCTTCCCATGTGTTTGTTGGCTATTTTAAATCTTCTTTGGAAGCTATCTATTCAGATCATTTGCCCATTTTTAGAATTGAATTGTCTATTTATTTATTTATTTATTATTTCAGGATATTACGGGGGTACAAATGTTTAAGTTACATATATTACCTTTGCCTGGCTCAAGTCAGAGCTACAAGGGTGTCCATTCCCCAGACAGCATGCACCGCACCCATTAGGTGGGTATGTACTCATCCCCCTCTCACCTGCCCGACAACTGATGAATGTTACTACCATATGTGCACATAAGTGTTGATCAATTAGTACCAATTTGATGGCAAGTACATGGTGCTTGTTTTCCATTCTTGTTATACTTTACTTAGTAGAATGGGTTCCAGCTCCATCCAGGATAATATCAGAGGTGCTAGATCACCACTGTTTTTTGGTGGCTGAGTAGTACTCCATGGTAGACATATACCATGTTTTATTAATGTCTTTTTATTGAATTGTAATGGTTCCTATGTATTTTGGATTCAAGGTTCTTATCAGATATATGTTTTGCTAAAATTACCTCCTCATCCTTGGATTGTCTTTTCACTTCCTTTATGGTATCCTTTGAAGGAATAAAGTTTTTAATTTTGATGATTTTCAGTTTTTCTATTTTTTTATTGCTTGTGTTTTTGGTGTTATATCTAGGAATCCACTACATTTTCTTTTAAGAATTTTATAGTTTAGCTCTTACATTTAGATCTTTGATTCATTTTGAGTTATTTTTTTGTATATGGTCCAATTTCCTTCTTTTCATGTGGACATCCAGTTGTCTCAACACTATTATTGTAAAATTATTCTTTCGCCATTTAATGGAGACATTAATTTACTTTTTTCTGTTCATGACACATTGTGGGTAAAATTAGACAAGGCATAGAAGTACTGAATAGTGTGATATATAGTACTAAATAACATATGCAGTCTAATTGACATGCTTTATACTATGTATCCTAAAAATTTTTGTGTAATGGTCACAAAAATTAACCACATACTAGGTCTCAAAGAAAATTTCAATAAATTTTAAAAAGTAGAAACAGTATAGTCACCATCTCTGATTACAATGCAAAAAATGAGAAATTAATAAAATTCAGAAAACAAAAGTCATTATCACTTACATGTTAGGTACTTCTCTCTTATGTAACTCTTAGCCCAGAGAGGGTACAAATATTGAAATATTCAAATGTCTACAGAAAGAGTTGGTAAAAGTGCTGTGTATCAAAACCTACTAATATTACTAAAGCAATCCTGTTTTTATGCTTGTACCAGGGTGTTTTGGTTACTATAGCTTTGCAGTATACTTTGAAGTCAGGTAGTGTGCTTTCTCTAGCTTTGTTCTTTTTGCTTAAGATTGCTTTGGCTATCGGGGGTCTTTTGAATTAGCACATGAATTTTAAGATTTTTTTTTCTATTTCCATGAAGAATGTCATTGGTATTTTGATAGGGATTATATTGAATTTGTAGATTGTTTTGTAGATTGCTTTTTGAGTCTTATTTGTTCTTAAATTTCTTTCATCAGTGTTTTATAGTTTTCATTGTAGAGATTCTTTCATTTCCCTGGATAAATTTATTCCTAGGTATTTTTTATAGCTATCATAAATATTACAGAATTGCTTTCTTGATTCTTTTTCAGATAGTTTGCTATTTGTGTATAGAAACACTACTAAATTTTGGATGTTAACTTTGTATCTTGCAACTTTACTAAATTCATTTATAAGCTCTACCAGTTTATTTGGTGGAGTATATGTGTATATGTATACACACACACACACACACACATATATGAGCATGTTGTCTGAAAACAGGGACAATTTGACTTCCTCCTTTCTAATTAGGATGCCCTTTATTTCATTCTCTTGCCTAACTGATCTGGCTAAGACTTCCAATACTGTGCTGAATAAAAGTGGTGAAAGTGGGCATCTTTGTCATATTCCAGATCTTAGAGAAAAAGCTTTCAACTTTTCCCCATTCAGTATGACATTAGCTATGGGTTTGTCCTACATGGCCTTTATTGTGCTGAGGCATGTTTCTTCTATACTCAATTTGTTGAGAATTTTTTTTCATGAAGGGATGTTCAATTTTATCAAATGCTTTTTCAGCATCTATTGAAATGATCATATGATTTTTGTCCTTGATTCTGCTAATGTGATGTATCATGTTTATTGATTTGCATATGTTAAATGATCATTCCATCCCAGGGATGAATCACTTGTTTATGGCAAATGATCTTTTTAATGTGTTATTGAGTTTGGTTGGCTAATATTTTGTTGAGGATTTTTGCAGCACAGACAAAAAAAGCAAAAATAGACAAGTGGGATTATATCTAATCAAAAACTCCTGCACAACAAAGGAAATAATCAATAGAGTGCAGTGACAACCTACAGAATAGGAGAAAGAATTTGCAAACTATGCATCTGAAAAGAGGTTAATATCCGGAATATATAAGGAGCACAATTCAGTACCCAAAAAATCAAATAATCCAACTAAAAACGGGCAAAAGACCTGAATAGATATTTGTTAAAAGAAGACATATAAATGGTCAACAGGTATATGAAAAAAAAATGCTCAACATGACTAATACAAGAAAATGCAAATCAAAATCATAATGAGATATCACTTCACCTCACTCAGAATGGCTACTATCAAAAAGACAAAACAATCAAAAAATAAATGCAAGGTTGTGGAGAAAGGAAAAATATTATGCATTGTTGGTGGGAATATAAATTAGTATAGCCATTATGGAAAGAGTACAGGTTTTTTCTCAAAAGATTAAAAATATAACTACCAAATAATCCAGCAATTCTATTGTTGAGTATGTATAGAAAGGAAATGAAATCAGTATGTCAAAGAGATACCTGCACTCCCATGTTTATTGCAGCACTATTCACAATAGCCAAGATGTGGAATCAACCTAAATGCCCATCTACAGAAGAATGGAAAAGAAAGTGTGATGTGTGTGTGTGAAGAATACTATTTAGTCATAAAACAGAATGAAACTGTTACACCAGCAACCTGGAGGACATTATGTTAAGTGAAATATGCCCTGCACAGAAAGATAAACACTGCATGATCTCATTCCTATGTGTAATCTAAAAAAGTTGCTCTCACAGAAATAGAGAGTAGAATAGTGGTTACCAGAGGCTGGGGATGCTTGGTAAGGAAGTGAGGTGAGAAAGAGGTTGGTCAGTGGGTACAGTTACAGTTAGACAGGAAGAATAAGCATGCAAGGTTGGTTTAATATTTCAAAGATTAATTAATGTAGTTTATCTTATTAACATATAAAAGAGAAAATCATATGATCATCTTAATAGATGTAGAATAATTATTACATAAATTTCAACACTCATCCATGCCAAAAACATACAGCAAATTAGATATAGGAAATTCCTTAATCTGAGAAATGCTATCTACCCATCTAAACAAAGTAAAATGTAACTTTCAATAAACCTCATACCTAATAATGACCTGCTGAATATTTCTTTCTGAAATTGAGAATGAGACAAGACTGGCTACTTTTACCACTTTAATTCAAAATTGTCCTGGAGGTCCTAAAGAGCACAATCAAGAAAGAAAAAAGAAATAAAAATAGTTTTGGAAAGAAACAAAATTTTTCTTGTTTACAGATGATGTGACTGTTTACATAGCAAATGCAAAAGAATTCAGAGATGAGTTGTTAGAATGAAAAATAACAAATTACATTTACATGCAACACATGATTCTCAATGATAGTGCTAAGTGAAAGTCACACTTAAAAGAATACTTGCTGCATTATTCTATTTACATAATTTTCAAAAACCGACAAAACTGGATTATACAATTTAGTGACACATACGTAGGCAATTACATTATGAAGAAGAGCAAAGAAGCAATTATAAAAGCCAGAAAATTCACCTCTGGTGAGAACTTCTAGGCACATGAGAAGGAAAGTAGTGTGAGACGTGGTTGGGGAGGGGCACTGGGTTCATTGAATGAGCCAACAAACAATACCGACCCGGTATTTTTTTAAGAGGATAACTCTGAACAAGTGTGGGTTATGGGAGGACAGACTGGAAGCAGAGAAACCAGTTAGAAAGCTACTGCAGTAAGTAGTTCAGATGAGTAATGTTGGTGGCTTGGATTAGGGAATTGTATTAGTTTTCTCTTGCTGCTGTAACAAGTTACCACAAATGTAAGTGCTTAAAACAAAACTATTATTTTACAGTTCTATAGGTTACAAGCCCAATGTAGTTCTCACTGGGCTAACATCAAGGTGTTGGCAGGGTTGTGCTCCTTCTTGGAGACTCTAAAAATAAAAGTCAATTTTCTTGTATCATCCAGTTTTTAGAGACCACACACATTCATTCCTTAGCTCGTGGCCTCCTCTTCCATCTTCAAAAATACTGCATATCTCTCACCATTCTTCTGCAGCCATATCTCTCTTTGACTCTGACTTTGGTTCTCCCTTTTTAAGGACTCATATGATTAGGTTGGTTTCAGCTGAGTAATTATAGGATAATCTCCCATCTCATGGTCTCCAACCTTAATGACATATGCAAAGTCTCTTTTGGTAAGACAAGGTAAATTATTTGGTAAGGTAAAGTAAGATAACACATTCACACATTCTGGGGACTAGAACATAGACATATTTCTGGGCTTTTATTCTGCCTACCACAAAGGTAGAGGTGGAAATGGAGAGAAATGGACATATTCAAAGTATTCACCTGCTTTTGAGAAGTAGTCTGGATGCCTCTGGTAGGTTTTATCTACCAACCAAATTAAGGCTCCCAGTCCACTCTATATGATGATCACCTAAACCAGGACAGGTTTGTGATTTGGACGCCCCCTTCCTCAATTCAAGCCTGTCCTGAATTTGTTCCTTAGTCCTTCTCTTGCTCAGTTCTATTTAGCTTCTCTTCTCAAGGTCAAAGATATTCAGACCACCTCATTGTTGGTCATACACAATTCCATGGTGGTTTTGTAGGCAGAACAGTATCTGCTCTGATAGCAATGGTTGTAAATGCACAGCAATCCTATTAGCCAGAGCACTCACTGCGTGATCTTAGCCCATTATCAATAAAGCATCATCTCTTCACGTTAAATCTGATTTATTTTCTAGCTGGAAAAAACATGTATGGCTCTTCGAGCCTTTAACCACATTATTTACTGTGATAAGTAATTCAATAAGTTCTAGCTAATAGGCAATCTCTCTCTCCTATCATGGTCTCACCTTAACCCCATCTTAGCTCTGTCTGTTTCCAGTCATCCTACCAATTCCCTGCCTTTTTATTCCCATCATATTTTCCACTAATGTCCTTAATAATCCTATGCACAAATTTTCCATAGGGTGGAAGAGATATATGTCAAGAACTATGCTTTGAGAAGCCAATTCCATCTCCATACCAGTATGAAGTATAACATAAACAACTCCATAAATAAGTCAATGTTCAGCTATTTCATTCAATGCTCTTGGTAAACACTAAGGAATTATAAATCTCCCTTCACTTTTGGAGTCAATAGAATATACTAATGAGTGGGAAACAATAGTCATATTTCTCTGTTTCTTTCAGACTATGAAAAAAGAGGCTGATTAAAATGCAAGATGAATATATAGTGTTTTGGTTTAAAAGATCCAAATTAACACCACCTCTTTGTTGTATTCTTTTTAAAAATACTTTTCTTAAAATAAATGTGTATGTATGGCATACGAGAGAGAGAGAGAGAGAGAGAGAGAGAGAAATTCATTCACAGATTCAATAATACTTTCTCCTCAAATAGCAACTTTAATACCCTACACTACCCTGTACCTTTTAGGTCCTTTAGTTGCTATTAAAAAAAATACACTATAAATTTACTTGGAATTTTCCAGACCTCCATTTTAGGATCTGCTTTGGGTAAACAAGTCTTTGTTAAAATGCAAGCAGGCAACATTTTCATGTACAGTCATTGAGCTTTGAATCCGTAATTACATCTCCTTCAAGTACTCTTGACTTTCCACTGTTTAGTCTCTAAACTTTCTGTGAGTGGTTTGACGTTTGATCTGGGGTCATTCCCGCTGCCTTTCCCAGGCACTGTGTCTTTCAGCTCCTTGTGGTAGTAACGTGACTAGAAATGAGCACTGCTTTCAGACACAGCCAGCAAGTAGCTCTGCATTTTTTATCATGTTTTCTTCAACCTGCTTCCTCAACTTTTCCTCTTAGTTATTCCATCTGTCTCTCAGGCTATATATATATTCAGTTGTTTCAGCATCATTGTCAGAAATTACCAAATAATCACTTCTTTAAAAAAAAATAGCCAACTGCTTATCTACCTACATGATTGTTCAGTGTTTGTTTCATTTTGGACAGGTAGCCCTCACCAGTTGCTTTACATTAATCAATTCATTCATGCATAAAACAACAATTTTTTTTTCATTTTTAAATTAATTCATTGTTTAGAGATGAGGTCTTGCTATGTTGCCCAGGCTGGATTTGAACTCCTGGGCTCAGGGACCCTCCCTCTTCAGCCTCCCGAGTATAGCTGGGACTACAGGTACATGCCACCACTCCCAGCAGAATTCAGCGTCTCCTGTGGGGCAGTCCTTGCACGTGGGAGTCAACGGCTGGCAAAAATAAACTCTGTCCCTAAATTCATGGAGATTACAGCTGGGCAGGGGAGGGAGGAGAAGATTTTTAGTGAAAGGACCTTGCGAAAGATGTAAAATTATAACTGCAAGAAATACCCTGGAAGTACGAGTTGCTGTGAGAATGTGTGTGTAACAGGGACGTTCAAGGAAGACTTCTTGGAAGTCTTCTGAGGTCTGAAAGATATCCAAATATTAACTAAGGAAAGAGATGGTGTAGGTGCAGTCAGGGAGGGAGAACAGCATATGCAAACATCCTCTGGTGGCTGGAAATGTTTGAGAAACTGAAAGGAGGCCAGCGTGGCTGGGCTGGTGCAGGGAGAGAGGAGAGCCGGGGAGGCAGATGATGCTGGAGATGCTGGCGTGGGCAGACCACAGAGGACTTGCAGGTCCTGTGAAGAATCTGTCCCTCACCCCAAGACAAGGAAAACCACTGATGGGCTTTATCCAAGGGAGGGTGACATCATCCAGTTTTCATGTTCGCTGTCTTTTTTCTTCTTCTTTGCATTCTGGGGAAATGTGTTTGCTATGAATAACAATTGTGAACAGGATAACTCATAGAACTTCAGACCAGACCTTTTGAATTTGTAATACAGAGATTCTTTTTTTTTTTTTTTTGAGACAGAGTCTCACTGTGTTGCCCAGGCTAGAGTGAGTGCCGTGGCGTCAGCCTAGCTCACAGCAACCTCAGTCTCCTGGGCTCAAGCAATCCTTCTGCCTCAGCCTCCCGAGTAGCTGGGACTACAGGCATGCGCCACCATGCCCTGCTAATTTTTCCTATATGTTTTTAGTTGGCCAATTAATTTCTTTCTAATTTTAGTAGAGATAGGGTCTCGCTCTTGGTCAGGCTGGTTTTGAACTCCTGACCTGGAGTGATCCTCCTGCCTCAGACTCCCAGAGTGCTGGGATTGCAGGCGTGAGCTGCCTCGCCCGTCCAGAGATTCTTAATTGTATTCATAATCTATCCTCTTCAAAAGTGCTTTATGGGTAATGCCAGGCAGCATTTGGGTGGCTATCATTGGATATACTGATATACTATATATCAGTATATGGTATATATATATTATTTAATATATATTAATTATATATTAATATATAATATATATTTAAATTAATATATATTTAAAAGGAGGGTATTGACAGCCTTCCTTTTCTTTTTTTTTCTTTTCTACTTCTTGAGCAAAATGAATTGGGCCTGAGGATGTCACAAGGTCAGGCCTTGTAGAGGCCGCATAGCACCCAAGTGCTATACTCATTCCTGCTCGGGTGCCTTTCTTTTTTTCTGTCTCCAGGGAAAAATAAACTGCTTTTGCCGTAACACCCCTTGTGATCTCAAGATAGAGGCTTTCGTAGGTGATTGAATCGTTTCTGAGAGCCCACTTGGGGCGAGGCTCCAGCTGGATGCCCTCGGAGAGAAGGGAGTAGGAGCTGTTCATGAGAAGATGAAGCCTTAATGGAGAATTTGGGGAATAAGCAAGTGACTGAGTATGTGACAATCGATACAGCTGTCCACAGAATCTGATGAGCACCTGGGTTTGACGGGCAGTTGGTCCTCAAAAAACTCAGCAGAGACGAGAGCCTCAAGTGCCAAGAGGCTGGTACTCCACTTTCCTAGGAAACTCACCATCAAGCCTCCCCCCGCCCCACCCACTTTGAGCTTCAAAAAGCATCAGTCACCTTTGGACCACATTCGGACAAGGCCTGAGCTTAACCCTCCTTTCACCAAGCACCTGTCCATTTCTCAGCAAACTAGGCCATGAGTCCTTGTGTTCTATTGTGCCTACAGACAAGAACACAAGGTCCAAATAAATAAGCCAAAAGCAAGGAATAATTCCACAAGATGTAAAGAGTTAAATGTAAAAAGCAAACCACAAATAAGAAGAGAAAAAAGGATGGATATAATCATACTACCATGTCAAATCTTTAAAATGCACAATACACACTTGTATTTACATTAAAACAGCAAAGTAACAATAAATATATGCAGATTTGGAGTTTCCAGACATGAACTAAATATGCATCTCTCCATGTGTCCTCTGAAACCTACAGAGATGAACAAGGAGAACAAATCGAACCATCCATAACCCCTAAGACAGCATAAGTAGGAGACAGAGAATGCTACAAATCTCTGTTTACATGGAGCAGGGAATGAAAATATAACACCTGCAGAGCTGGTGCTGATGCCCTTGCCGGGGCTGAGAGTCAGCCGGAGGATGCTCAGGAAAGGGGAGAAGGCAGCGGGGCCCAGCAGAGGCAGAGCACAGACCAAGCCATTCCCAGCAGGAGAATGTCACACCTGAGAGGATAAAGACTGATAAACGACTATGGCCTGGTGGATTGGAACACCTCTACTGGGACACAAACGGAGGATGCTAACAAGTGCCCAGCTGCAGGGGTGGCTGTCTTGGAAAGGCACCTCTTTTGGGAGGGGAAGTCTCCTTGGAGCCTAGGGGGTGAAGCAGGAGGAATCAAGTGTTGGCAATTAGGGGTCTATCGGAAAAGAAGAGAAGGCGCAGTACCTCCCTGCCCCAACGCACACAAACCGTGCCATCCAGTGTAAAGACAGGGCTCCTGAACAAGGAAACCAAATGAGTTTCCCCCAAACCTTATTATTTTCCACACAGACTAACCTGTTTTTGCTGGTTCAGGAAAAAAGCAAGACAATTAAAAGGTAAAACAGCAGATAACATCCCCACAAAGCCACTATAAGACGTTGGAAAATAAGAATCCAAGTATTTTGGCAGGTGAAAATTCTTCCCCCAAGCAGCTATATAGCAGAAGAAAACTATAACATAACCTCCAAACTGAATTAAATGTCTATAAGAAACTACTTACAGATATTTTTCAAACACCTCTAATCGGGCATTCAAAGCTTAGAACAAGGCCGGGCGCGGTGGCTCACGGCTGTAATCCTAGCTCTCTGGGAGGCCGAGGCGGGCGGATTGCTCGAGGTCAGGAGTTTGAAACCAGCCTGGCAAGAGTGAGACCCCGTCTCTACTATAAATAGAAAGAAATTAATTGGCCAACTAATATATATAGAAAAAATTAGCTGGGCATGGTGGCACATGCCTGTAGTCCTAGCTACTCGGGAGGCTGAGGCAGGAAGATCGCTTGAGCCCAGGAGTTTGAGGTTGCTGTGAGCTAGGCTGATGCCATGGCACTCACTCTAGCCTGGACATCAAAGTGAGACTCTGTTTCCAAAAAAAAAAAAAAAAAAAAAAAAACAAAAAAAAAAAAACAAAAAAGCTTAGAACAGAAGAGGACAAATAAATAGATATATGAAACAAAAGCTGAAAGAACTGGAAAACAATGAGCATTGCGGTGGAGAGAAGTGGCTGTCTGCACCCTAGTGAAGCAATCGTTTTCCATGTCACCACTAACGGAGCAAACAGGCATTATGAGCCTCATGAGGTGATGTAACAGGGGTACACAATGTCACTTATGGAGTATTCTTTCCAAAAATATTTAATCTGAATCTAGTAATGAACAAATAATCAGACAAATCCAGAATATGGGGCATTCTCAAAGACAACTGGCTCAGACTCTTCAAAAATATCAGTAACTTGACAAAAAAGAGAGAGAGATTCTTCTAGTTAAAAGGAGAATAAAGAGACATAATAAATAAATGCAATGTCTGATCATTTATCCCATCCTGATTTGGGGGGAAAATCCCATCAGCTATAAAGAATATTTTTAGAACAAATGGGATAATTTAAATATGGTCTCTGTATCAGTTAATATTACGGCATCAATGTGAAATTTCTTACATTGTGATAACTGTATTATGGTTATATAGGAAAATATTCTTTATCTTAAAAGATACCAGCTGCCTGCAGTATTCAGGGGTGAAGTGTCATATCTAGTACTTCTAAATGCATTAACAAAATCTGTATGTGTGGATGAACGAATGGATAGTGGGATGAATGGATGGATGGAGTTAAAGTTAAAACAAACGTGTCAAAATGTTGATTGGTGACTATAGGTGTCCTGGGTTGAATAGTGTCTCCCAGCCACATTCAGACCTGCAGCACGTGATCTTTGGAAATTAGGTCTTTTTAGATATAATTAAATTAAGACGAGGTCATACTGGATTATAGACCCTAAATGCAATATTCCTTGTAAGAAGAAGAGAGGAGACATAAAGAGACACACGAGAAAGACGGCCACATGACCACAGACACAGAGCTTTGAGGGACGCATGTATAAGGCAAGGAACACCAAGGACGGCCAGCAACCACCGGATGTTAGGAAGAGGCAAGGAAGAATTCTGCCCTAGAGCCCTCAGAGGGAGTGAGGCCCCGCTGACACTGATTCCGGACTTCCAGCCTCCGAACTGTGAGAGAATATGTTTTTGTTGTTTTAAGTCACCCAGTTTATGGTGATTTGTTATAGCGGCCCTAGGAAACTAATATAGTAGGTGAAGATAAAAAGTTCAGTGAACATACTTTCAATTTTTCTGTAGGTTTGAGTTATTTCAAAATCACAACTTGAGTAAGATAAAAATACATAAAATAAGCTTTTAAAAAGTACATACATAGAAAGAAATGTCAGGGAAATACATCAATCAACAGAAATAATTTCCCTGGGGGTTTAGGGAGTTCCTGCCCCACCAGTGACCTCAGAAACCTCCCAACACCACATTAGAAAGGGCACTTAAGAAACAAAGGGACAAAACAGATCCTCCCTGTGTGACAGGCGATATCACATAGTAAGTCAAAATATGAACAAAGTGGACATTGGGCCTGGATTGAGACAAAGAAATAAAGGTGTGGGCTTCACACGGCACAGAAAGGCCAGGGGAGGAGAGAGGCTGGACATGGCTACTCGGCTTCCCGTAATGACAGCTGTTAGTCTGTGCACTCTGGACCCAGTCTTGCTGCGTCTGAGTTCAGGTTCTGCCTCTTACTGCTTTTGTGACTGTAGAAACAGGAGAGAAATAACAGGACCTATAGAGTATTATTGTAAGAAATACTTTTGCAATTTTTTTTTAGGATAATTCCTGCAACACAGCACTATACAGCTCTTACTTGTGTTTTCTTTCCTGGATCTTGGGCCCAAGTTAAGTATATACATCTTCCCCTACTAGTCTTAGACTGCTATGGGGACAGAAGTGGGGGCTTTAAGCGTTTATCCCTAAAATTATAGAATTGTCACATCCAGTTTCAAAGTATGGGGAACTATGACTACTAATAGTAGCACCACATATAGTTTTTATTTTTCCTTTGTAGTTTTTCTTATTTTCCAAATTTCTAACAATATGCCAACATTAACTTGATAATCAGAAAAAAATAGGGAAGGGAAACAGAAAATAACTAATTGTGTCTCTCTTATCCCTCAACTTCCTGCTGACAAATGGAGGTGGTAGAGACAGTGGTGGAAACTCAGATGCCTGCACAGCCCCTGCCCTGCCTTGTGCTGCCCAGGCAGCCCACGCTGCAGCTGGTTGCTCAGTAAGTCAGAGGAGACTTAGGGGAAAAAACAGAAAAAATAAAATAAAATTTAAAAGACTCAGATTGAGTTTAGTGAATTATTCTGATGAAAATACACAAAGTCAAGCTGGAAACCAAAAGGACATGAACAAGTTTGGATGTTTATTTAATGTGGATTTATGGACTTCCTTACAAAAACACATTGATTAACAATAACTCACTTCCAAACAAAACTCGATGTGTACCAATAGCTGAAAATAAAATTAGTAAACACTTCAGCAGTCACCTCATTGCCCTGGGTTTCAGGATTCTAGCTCCTTAAGCCATCTCCCCAAATATACTCCATTTTTAAAAAGGGCACAATGAGTAGGGAATATGGTAGAAAAACATTATTAAAAATATAAATATACATAGCATCCAACTCAATGACCACCATATTGATTGCTGAATTTACCTGCATCTTTATGTAAAAACTTAAATGAATCCCTGCTTGACACAGGTGATGGTCACAGATTCTGTGAGTAAGTGGAAGACCTTGAGGCACATCCAATTAAGCTTGATACGCAAGGCGGGTGTCATGACATGCAGCATTAATGACAGCAGTCAGGTCCCTAGACAGGCCTCCAACCTCTGCCCAGGCCACCCTAATCTGTGATTATACAAATAGCTGCCACTAAGCAGCCTCCTGTGCTGGGAAAGGTGCTACCTTTTGGGTTTGTCTGTTGCAACCACAGCACCTGCCTTTTTTCTTCACCCCACTTGTCACAATTGTAGTGCCACTTCATCTGTGTGCTTCTTTGTTCACTGTCCACCTTTTCACTGGCACCATAAATTCTTGGAGGGCAAAACTCAAGGCTATTATGCTAACTGCTGCTGCATCCCCAGTTCCTTCCACATAGCCTGGAACTCATCAAGTATTTGTTAAATTAATAAGCCCAGCTTTTGGTTCTTGGTGTTCTCCGCATTTTAATGCTAAGGGAAACTAAAGGTGAATGAAGCTTTTCCTCAAAGCTGGTAAATGGTCAAAGAGCTGGGGACTCAGACCCAGCTCTACCTGACCACAGTGGCCATGATTGTTCTACTAAGCTTCCTGGCCACCAATTAGTTTGAAAGCAATTAATTAAGCAATTTCAAATGAATAGCATGAATTACATTCAATTCCTGCTCCTTCCCACTAAGGCTAATAAAATGTGGGTTTCAAACCTAAGTTTTGATTTCTATAAGACGGCGTTGATGCTAGCTCTGGGCCTGATGCTTTGATAATGTTTTACGTTATATATTTCAGTATTTACAAACTCTCACCATCTTTAATCATCCCTATGACTGGTGTTTCCCTCCTAATCAATAACATACAACATAGTTCAAACCAACAGTGTGAGAGAACCAATGGACTCCATGGAATTTACAACAAAGAGTATTGTGCATTTATTGTGATTTGCCAAGTTGTGTGCTACCTTTTTATTAGTAACATTCATAACAAACTTGACCACATATATATGCACATTTTAAAAGAGAGCCAGTGTTCAGACACTGACCAGCACAGCAGTGATTTAAACCTAATCTTCCCTTTATTTTCTTACTTCAGTGGAGACGGTCACAGCTCTGCTCCTCTTTAAAGTGGTAAAGTAGGTGAACTGGGTTGCATCTGGCTTTTACTTTTTGCAGATGCCATGTTTTAGAAAGCTGATTTAACCCACGGTATGTTCAGATTTGTGTATTCAGAACCAGCAGCCTATGACAACTGTAAAAACCCTGTTAACGTTAAAGCAACATGTTTCCCTGCAAAGAGACTCAGTGACTTGGGTCAATTCTTACGAGGATTGTTCGGAAAGTATCCAGCCATTGTTGATATAACAATAAAATATAACATGGCTGGATACTTTCCGGACAGCCCTCGTATTTGCTTGTAGTTTAGATAGCAAGTTTGTAAGTTTTCTAATGGTTTTTCTATTTCTTTTGGTGCAATAGAATCAGAAGGTAAGATTTCTTTATGACAGGTGGCTCACGAGATTAGTCACATTTGGTCTTTACCTACTATCTAAATGTTGTATATTCACTATCCTTTTGTGGTGGCCATGTACTTGTCAAAGGTCAAACTTCTCAGGTGGTTTGCTGGTTGGCTCCACAAAAGGCTTGAGATTTTCAGGCTCATTCTGTTTTTTCACCCCCAATTCTAGTGCCTAGAACCTACTCTTCTTTTCAGATTCAGTTCAATTGCCTCTCCCTTTGTCTTTCCTTTCCTAATCCATTCATCCCTTCCTCTGAAAAGCCCCAGAATCTGGCCAAGTCTCTCTTCTAACATCAGTCCTATTTGTCTCCTATGTAGCTGTTACATATGTCTGTGGCTTAGGTCATACATTACTATCATCGACTTGAGGGCAGAGCTCTTTCTTAATTTATCTCTAAATTCCACCAGTGACTACTTTTAACACCTGCTCATAGTAAAGACTTAAAAAGAAACTGCTTCAATGGAACGAATGGGCTATATGTCACCAAATGAGACAAACAGCCAGTTTTCTTATCTATAAGTTGTGACTAATAAGAAGTTATAGATATGTTATATATAATACATATCGTACATGTATAATATAAATATATGGTATGTCTAATGATTATTATTGGTACTATCACTATTATGTCACTATTCTTGATACCACACTCAGGTTTTAGCAAGTGTGTCTGTGAATTATTCAGTGCAGTGCAGAGTAAGAGCACTGGCCTGTCAGTCAAGAGTCAGAAGATGAAAGTTCTCCTCTTAGTTTTGCCCACTGTGCATGACCTTGGGTTAGTCAACTTTTCCGGTCTTCAGGCCCCTCATCTGCAAAACATGTGTGAAAAAATATGTGTGGGGAGAAGGCTGAGCCTCTTTGCAGCTCCTAAGGTCTGTAATTGCACAGTGCTGTGTGACAAGTCCCTTCAGCTGGGCTCCCAGTGACAGGCAAGGCTCCACCTTCTTTGATGTCCTTTCTCTCTAAACTGCTGGACCTGTTCCTCAGCAATGGGCCAAATACCCTTTGCCGTGGCTGTCTCAGCAATGCATTGGTGGGTGCAAAGTTACCCGCCATTCTACTTTGGTAGCTGTACTGACTCGAAAAGGATTATTGCCTTCTTCAGTTTGTGGCCATAATGAGTGTTTGAAAGTTATAGAAAAAACAAAATCAATGTCAACGAGCTCCAGAGGTGATGGGTCTAATGGTTTTTCTCCTGGCGAGTCATTGTGGGAGGGATGCCCCTCGAGTTCATCAACCTGGTGACACTGCTCCAATTCATCCTCCCCACAGAACTTGCATGACACGGGGCTGGTGACCTCAATTACAAAAGCAGGAACACAGATGCCCAGAATAACGAAGTGTCACAGCTGGAAGAGCCCTTGTCTAGTCCAAACATTAGATTTTACACATGAGGAAACTAGAGCTCAGAGAGGCCAAAGGACGCCTCCAAGGTCGCAGAGTGAGTGAGTGGAGGAGCTGGGTCTGGGATGGGCACCTCCTGGTGTTCTGGTTTACAGTTCCTGCTCCTCCCGCCAGCTCCACCCACCGCAGGCCAGCAAGGAGCATCTCTGCTGGCCAAAGTGAGCCCCAAACAGGCAATGTTCAGAGCAACATCCTTCTCTCTGCTCTCAATTCGCAAATAAAGTCTGACAGATCAAGACTGTTGGAGAGCTGAAGTTGGTCTTGGGAAAAAAATGAACTTCTAGTTCTTAACGCCCATGAGAAGAGCAAAGCTTTTGTCTTTAGTGTGTGTGTCATCCCATCCTGGAGGTGACTATTCTGGAGCAGTCAGTAACTGGTACCTCAGAAGCCCTTTTTTTTAATGGCTAAGCACATACTTGGCAACAGCTCAGAGTGTGGGTTACAAGAAACAGTGGTCCTGTTTCCTGTAGTGTATCTGTCGGGACTCGGGTCATCTGCTAGACCACAAACTTCTTGAGAGGAACGCAGCCTCAAGATCAAGTTGGCACAAGACCTGGCACCTGGAAGACGTAAACATTCAAAATATTGGTTGGCTGAGTCCAGAAAGCATCACTCCTCCTGGTGATCACAACGTCACAGAACATTCAGTAGAATATTAAATGACTCAGCTATAGTTACACAAGTTTGCATGCACATGTGTGTACATGTGTATGTAAACATGTATGTGTGTGTGTGCGCGTATATATATAAATATATTCAAACTATATAAAAAAAAGAAATAAGGATTAAGTGGGTAATGAGTGGCTCAGGAGGGATACTTACAGTTCTTGAGATGTTTTTGGAGTAAGGGAATCAGACATGTACTTTATCATGTTCACTATCGTGGCAGTAGTTATATGGGAGGAAGGAAAGTAGAGGGAGAAGTATATTCTTATTTATTTTCTTACTTATTTCAATAGCATAAGTGCATATTTTTATCTTAACAGTTCTTGGTCTCTGTCTCTCTCTGTCTTTCTTGCTTTTTACTCTTTAAGGAAATGATGGGTAGGACGAATTCCAATACGGAATTCTATGCTTTGAAGGCTTCATATGAGAGCTAGTGCTCCCATGCCATCTCCTTCTCTTTCTCTCTTGCTGTTTTCTTTCTGTGGAGGAATGTGGGTTGTGGAGAAGCAGAGGACTCGCAGCGCAGCCCTGGGGAGAGAACGCAGGGAGCTGGCTGCCAAGGCCAGGGAGCTCAAGGGAGCTCGAAAGGCTCCCGCGGCAGAGACAGTGTTAAGTGCCACTTCCTGTCTTCCTCCTGGCCACACACTTCCCAGTCCCTCCAGCCTTAGGTTGAGATCACGTGTCTGAGCTCGGACCAGAGAGAGGAGGAAGGGAGCATCATGAAGCACAGCTGGTGCCAACTTTCAGCTCTGTCTTTCCTTACACAGCAACCTTGCAGGCTACAAGATGAAACAGGGCCATGTGATTTGTTTTGGACGTTGAGTGTGAAATACACTCTTGGTGTGTTAAACAATGTACTCTTTGAGGTTTATTTGTTACTGGAGTATAACCTGCCTTATCCTGACTTTTCTTTTTTTTTTTTTTTTGAGACAGAGTCTCACTTTGTTGCCCAGGCTAGAGTGAGTGCCATGGCGTCAACCTAGCTCACAGCAACCTCAAACTCCTGGGCTCAAGCGATCCTGCTGCCTCAGCTTCCCGAGTAGCTGGGACTACAGGCATGCGCCACCATGCCCGGCTGATATTTTCTATATATATTAGTTGGCCAATTAATTTCTTTCTATTTATAGTAGAGACGGGGTCTCGCTCTTGCTCAGGCTGGTTTCAAACTCCTGATCTTGAGCAATCCGCCTGCCTCGGCCTCCCAGAGAGCTAGGATTACAGGCATGAGCCACTGCGCCCAGCCATCCTGACTTTTCTGATCTGTCAAGCTCACCTCAGCTGAGGATGACAAGGAGGCAAGAATGCAGGATTCAGAATTTTGCATTTATCCGGTGATCCTCTCCTGCTGTCTTTCTTAGGATCATCAATGTGTTAGTGCAGGATAGAGGGATTTGAGGGGAAGTTACGCACATGCCCAAATTTTCTCTTCCACTTTACTATTTTCCCAAAGTTTTAGTTTACCCTAAGTGTTCCTTTTTTTGTTTTATTGTGCACTAGAAAAAGACTTTTAAGTTGAAAGATAAAAATATTAAGGTTAATTAAATATTTCAGATGGTTTTGAACTATAAACTTTCAATACTTTTATAACTTTTTAATAATTATCATCTAATTTAATCTGAACAACCCATCATTTCAAGTTACTTATTGAGGTTAAAGAGCTTAATTTCTACTTATTTCCTGCTATAAAATAGAGGCAAAAAAAAACTACAAGATATTTCTGTTAGGCCAGCATTCTTTATATTATCAACAGAGATGTATAAAATATATTTATCCTAAATCTTGGTTAATATCTAAGAAAAAAGCAAATTATGAATTCTGGACATGATTGCATTTTTGTTTTCAAAGCTAATTTGCTGCTAATAAATATGAGTGTGAAGTGTTGTCCATGCAGATTAGCACAATGGATGACTATGAGTCAATAATTTGTTGGAGTTTGGTAAGTACATTTCATAAGGTAAGTATTTCACAAGAAGAAATTGCACTCAGATAATACTTTCACATACTAAAACTATATAATTCATATCTACTTAATTTGTAATCTGGTAGGACACCCGCCTATCTACTGAGAGATAGGCACGCCCATTTGAAAATAGGTAAGTTATATGTATAAAAATGTGTGTGCACTTACTTTTATATGCGCAGAATGCGTCATTAAATTTAGACACAAAAAGCACAAACCTAAAATCATTTAAATTCTTAGGTGAATTCATTTAAAGAGTTAAAAGGAAACAACTGCAACTTAAACTTTTTATCATCTACAGACCACTCTGGACCACTCTTGCGGAAAAAAGCTCACAAGGCAATTCTGGTTGGAGGCATTTTTCTTCTTTGACGCTTCCAAATGCAGCTTTGTATTAGCATGTTCAATAAAGCAAGTAACACTTCCACTGGATTACTTGGAACCATTTTTGACCCTCATTTCATTCTAGTTGAAGGTAATTACTTGGGGCTAATGCAAAGTGCTTGAGACAGCCTTAAATTCTGTTGAATTATTATGTAGATTTGGAATCAGACCTCCCAAATTCTTCTCTTAAAACAGAACCATAACTCTATTAAATACAAAAGTCAACCAGATTTTTCTGAGTGAAAACTTTTTACTTACAGTAAGATATTTGCCCCTAACCTGGTGGAGGAAATGGGTGAGTTGCTTTGGGAATGAGGTTAGAAATGAATAAATCAATAATGGTGGAGGTGAAATGTGTATTTTCAGCGTCTAACAGACACCAGAATGGTGGACTGTAGTTTTTACTCTCTTTTTCATAGCATAGGTGCACTGAAAATGCAAGCTTTTGTTTAGGACATTTAAGTAGCAACTCTAAAATTTAGCCACTGTCACTACATAATTTTGTTGTTTTATCTGAGCCGAGATGGAAACTCTGAATATTAACTCATTTAAATTAAAATCAATCATTTCTGTGCACTAAGGCCTCATATCTGGATTAATAGTATTTACGATAAAATGGAACAGGGTTTCTCTTCGCCTCACTCCCGGAATCAATAAAAAACAACGGTAAAAGGCTATTTTTTTCTGTGAATACCTAAATGACTTCACAACCATTATTCTACTCAGAGGAAAATTATTCTTATATCACAGTGAGGGGGAAGGAATGCATGGCTTCTATTAAGACTAATGGAAGCTGGGATGCAAAGTTCAGTTGTCAGGAAGAAAGTTATTTGCCGCAAGCCTGGAGAACTAGAGGGGGATTTACTAATTAGTCCTTTCTAAACCAAGGAGCTTATTGTTTTACTCTCTCTCCTTCACGAGCAAGTAAAGCACAAGATCATCATATATTCCAGAAAAGGCTAAATTATTAAATAAATATCCTCTACAAATGAAAAAGATGACAAATAAAATAATACAAACATATATTTATATATATATGAGATTGTACATTAGTTATTTTTTTCACAGAGTAGAAAATGAAAAATCTACAAAATGTAGAAACATCACATTTGAAGAATAGGGAATAGAGGGGGATGATTTATGACGTGGGTTCATCCCTGGAGGGCAGGCCTGAGGCATGTTTTCTACCACATTCCTACTATTTTCCATTTTCTAAAATTGTGCTTCTGGCCTAATCAAAACACTACTTTGACACAGCCTTTTTAATCTTCCTTTTTTTTTTTTTCCTCTCACAAATACCACCTCAGGCATCACAAATTCATTCTATTGGCAACCATAATTTTGTACTTAGAGGATAACAGCCTTAACGTCAGGCTCTCTGGGCACCTGTATGAGGTTTGGATGAATCCTAGAGTGTCAGACCAGGCTCAGGTCAGTGTGTGGGGTTTCAGAGACCCTCACCGTGTGTGGCACACCCCAAAGTCTTTTTACCCCAGTGACTGTGGCATTGCCCCAGCAGTTCTGTATGGGCCAGGACAGCATCCAGAGAGTCCTGATTTCCTGAGAAAACCCCTCTGGGCCAGGCCCAAACTGCCCAGGGTCCCCAAGCGAGCAGCAGGGCAATCTGTCTTGAACTTCCAGACCTCTTACATCTCAAAAGATGGTCAGATTTTCGCCTTAGTTTTGGTGTTACTCATTTTACTAAGCTTCGGGTGGAAGGAAAACATATTTTTTCCTAGGGTAAATTCTGAGCAGAAAAAGCTGTAACTGGGATCCAAAACAAATGCCTGGGAAGAAAAACTGGTGGAGGGAAGCAGAGAGCAGTTTTGGAGGAAGAGCCATGTCATTTGGCAGGATGCTAAATTCACAAACTATCTCATGTTAACCTTAAAGCCTGCCCTGAATCAAGGAAGCTGCTTTATAGATAATGCACGAGCTTACTTTAGCAATGAAATCTTCTGGAAGGATAGTTTTTCAGATTGCAATTGATTCATTCATTTGCTTATTGATGAATGCTTATTGAACCCAGACTACACGCTAGACTTCATTCAAGGCACTGGGGAATCCCATAATCCCTGTCCTCATGTGTCTTCTACTCTTGGGAGTGAGGGGTACACAGTAAATATTAATATCAATAATTAGGGGGATAAGAAAAGGGAATGGAGAAGCAGCAATCCAATTCATTCTTTGTACCCTAAATATTTTTCTATACTCATCCCCTGTGGGCCTGTGACTAAACAAAAATCCTTTACAAACAAAACTTTCTCTTTTTCATGCTGTATCCTAACAGATATCACATTTCTTAGCTCTAGATCATCTTGACTTATAACTATTTAGCTGTGGGAATGACATAACAGCCATCCATTTCTCTCCTTTTAAAAAATGAAAGCAATTCCAAAGGAATTGTCACCGATGTTCTCAGATGGAACTGGGACACATTTTCCTCTAGATTTCTGGCCCTGAATGTTAGGGGAAGCATTTCTGCATGCTATCAAGATGAAAATGACTGCACTGGGCAGCCTCAGGGTAACAAGCAACATTTGGACACAGTCCTCCCCTCTTTTGATCTATAATTGGGCACTTGTATCCCGATGCTAATTAATTTAGCACATGACCACTAAATAAATTACCTGCTGGGCACCCACAGCTCTCCTGCACCCTATGTGTGCAAAGCCACACCTTAACTTATCAAAGAACGCAATATTCAGGCATTATTGTACTCCAAAGAAAGCCCACACCATTTGAGATCTGTACTAACCAAATCTTAGTTGCTAGCATGCCTTCATATTTTATAAGTAGTTTCCATGAATTACATGCATTAAGTTGTCACAATACTGCATTCAAAGTGTGAATTATACATCGAGACATAAGGAAAAAAAGATTCCGGTTAAACTCTCACGTCACTTATATCTCTGATCGTTGACACAGGGAATTAGACAGCCTCCTTCCCAAACTGTTACCGAAGCCTGTTGCCTTGGGGGCGCCGAGGCTGGCTTTGGGAACGCTTCAGGACCGCACGTGCGGTGGCAGCAGTCAGCGCAGCTAGGGCTGGTTGGGAGAAGGGTGCTCTTTACAGGGCCCCTTTCAACTCGGTCAAATGTGAGGCTTCAAGGCAGTGCCTTGGCACTTTGATTTCCAATTTCCCTCTTTTCTACAATGATATTTTTGTATGATCTAGAGTAGAGAGGTCAGTATTTGTAGTCAAAGAACTCGGGGTCTTTGCAGTTGGGCTACTGTTTGGCTAACCAGCCGTCAGTCACAGATAAGTTAACAGTGCGTGATGGTTTGATTCCATGACGGCATTTTGGCTAACGGCTAAGACAGTACACTCTAAAGCCTATCTATTGGGGTTTGAATCCCAACTCTAACACTTAATTTCCTTGAAAATTGGTTAAGTTATTTAATCTCTCTTAAACTCAGTTTCTTCACCTGTAAAATGGGAATAATAGCACCTGTCTACAGTTGTATGAGGAACAAATGAATTAATACCTCTAATATGTTTGGAGCAGAGCAGGGCAGATTAACATCTCAATAAACGTTAGTTTTGGCTGGAGGAAGGAGACAGAGGTTGCTTGTAAAAAAACAACTGCAATTCGTTAGACAAGCTCTCTGTGAGTGACAATGTCTACTCTTAATGTTGTTATTACTTTAGGGAGGACAGACGAGAGTTGTTCAAGGAATTTATGAGGACTTGAAATATCGTTTTAGAAGGGAAACTTTTCAGATTCTGAGTATCTGTGACAACTCCAGTGCAGATCAGCTGCTGTGGATTTCGAGTCAGGTTCTGTGTAGACGTGGGCCTGGGCAGAGCTGCCCCAGGTACCTGCAGAGGCAGAGGGTGAGAGGAGAGCAGGCTTCTGCCAAACACATCCTCCCACATTCCCCAAAGCCCCACGGATGACCACATCCATTTCAGAGCTCTCTGTGGGGAGTCTGGGTTGTTCTGATTCAGGGAGAGAGAGGGAGAAGGGTCTAAAAGAGAAAGCCAACTAAGTTAGAGCCCAAAGACGACACCAAATCCAGAGTCTGCCAAGATCAGGAAGATGTGTCACTGTGCCGAGAGCTCCACAGGGCAGTCCCATGTCTGCGCTGCGCACTCTGTGCCCGGCACACACAGGGGTGGGTAAGCATTTCCATAGACCCCGTGAAGGAATGCACAGACGGACCAATGTCGGTGCGCACTTCTCCGGAGGCTCTCAATCCCCAATTCCAGGGTATCAACCGGCCCAGTGATTTTGGACAGCAATCTGCTGCGTACACCTTGCCCGGTTTATCTTCTGCAAGTGAACTCTCCAACCCTAAAAGAGCATTGACCCTTCATGTGGCGGATGCCTGAGAATGAATGAAAGAGGGAAAAATGAATGCCAATTTAAATAAATAATAAAATAATTAAAAACAATTTAGGGAGTATTGTTTGCTAAGATGGTTGACTCTGAAGTCTAAGTTATTCTTAGTTTACCGGTGAGAAGAAAAGGCAAATTTGGGGTGTTCTCCACTGCATATATGTGGGGAGGGAAAAAACGGAAGCATATGTGCAAAAACAAGCAAACAAACAATCCTTCTAGACATAAAGCACCCATGCAGAAGAACATGGAAACACTTCCTCCAGAATAGAGTCAGGCCTCTCCGTATTCCCACGTCGCTCCCTCTTTCTTCCCCATAAGGACCACCTGTTTCTTCACTCACACAACTGGTGTTTGTCAGAACTCACTCTGAGAGACACTCGAGGTGCCCCGTCCAGTGCCTCCCATTTAGGGGAAAGCCGCCTTGCAGTCGGTAAGTGCATTAGTTACCTGAGCGTGCTGCAACAAATTTCCACAAACTTGGGGGCTTAAAACACGAGAAATTTATTCCCTCATAGTTCTGGAGGCCAGAAGTCGGAAGTCACACTGTGGGCAGGGCCACGCTCCTCCTGAAGGCATCACTTTGGCTCAGAAAGCCATGCTCTCTCACGTCTGGTCACCCCAGCTGTACCTTCTGCTCTTGTCTCCAACTGTTACTTAAACCAGAATTGTGCTCAGTAATAATGACTTTGATGTAATACTCATCATTGAATTGCTAATTTTGTTAGGCCTCAGATGCCAGTGTTGAGTGAAACCATACACGTATAACTAATCTGCAACAAACCAATGAAGCCGGCTGTAAGTGCCAGTTGTATGGTGTTCGAGTTTTACACGCATTTGCATGTGAATAATTAAATAATCATGAGCACCCTAGGAGGAAGCTACTGCAATTATTCCCACTTTACAGATAAGGAAATCGAGCCCTGAAGAGGTTAAGTAACTTCCCCAAAGTCATTCAGCTAGCAGGCAGCAGTCAAATTCAGGGAGTCCTATATTCACTGGAGTTCCATAAAGGAAGCAACCACATTTTTCTTGTTTGCTTCTGCCTCTCAGGTGCCTAGCTCAGTACCTGGCACACAGCAGGTGACCAGGAAATACTCATGGAATGAATGAAAGTCCAATCTATATCCCTCACTCTTAACCACTATATGCTGCGTAGATCACATAAGCGACCCTCCCAGTGACTTTGTAGTTGGTAACAAGGGAGACACTGTAGTGAGCATGGGATTAGCATAATTCCTTCTACACCACTCTTGGAAAAGCAACTGAAACCAACACACATTTTGTTGACCATGGACCCCCTCCTTCCACACAAAAGATGATGGAGCTATAAAATATTTGTGTCAGGGATGCTGGGGTGGATAAGCCAGTTTCCTTGGCCTCTGTTCTGGAACGAACATTCCCATTGACAGCAGATCCTGCTTTTGCTTTGGAAAAGCTTGCAGCAGATGTGAGCGATCATCTCTGGTAGGAGCTATGATTAGTCTTCATCATGCCTCTGCCTTTTGACCACAATAATGTTGTTTTGCTTTCCCATCACCCGAACTGCCTCCTTATGAATGCGTATTCCAGCCCTAACAGAAGAGAAATGGGAAGAGAGGCGGCGTGAGTGTCCCAACGGCACTCAAGCTGCTAATGCTAATGCCAAGCAGAGCAATCCATCCCATTAGAGTTGGCAGAGTGTCCCTGAGATGAAAAGGATGCTGAGACGAAGCTATCACCGCCCAGACTACAGCCACCTCCAGAACACCAGTGTGCAAGGAATGCCTCCTGGAGGAAAGGTCTGCTGCAAATCGCAAACATTTAGCTCTGTGGAATCCAGGAGGGTTGACTGTTTAGTAAATATTTCATCGAGAACATTAGCTGTGGAATTTGAATGCTTAAGTAGTAGAGATAATTAAATGTAAATAATTAAAAATTAATCATGTTTGAAGCATTAACATAATTAGGCAGGCAATATGTCAGTAATAAAGGGGGTCCACTCATGCTGAATATCTGCTCACCACCTTCAGGGCTGTGTCACAGCAGAAGTGGCCTGCAACAGTTCCTCACTGTTCCCGGGATTCAGCCCTTCACACCGACGTGGCAAAAAGCATCATCTGCAGATGTCTTCTGCTAGAAACCACTATGCTACAGGTATCTTTACAAATGAACCACACAGAGCATTTATTGGGATGTGTTTGAAGGGGGGGGGGCAGAAGAGATTCTATGAATATATTGCTAGAAATCACACTTCCAGTCAGAAGGAGCTAGAAATGAAACAAAGACGAATCCACATTTGTTTAGTGAATTATGTCATGGAAATGAGCTCTCCGGAGAGTTGTTCCATTTATTCTTTTCTCTTGCTCTCGCTTTCTCATCTTCAATCATTTCTCTTTTCCTCCAGTAGCTACTCCTCTTCAGTCTAAAAATAATACATTCAAGTGTTCCTTGACGTACAAAGAGAATTTTCTCAACATGTCTCCCCATCAAAGCAGCCAGTCTTCCTCTCTCCTTCCTTTCCTCACCAAATTTCTTGGAAGACTGGCACACATTCCCTCCCTCACTGTCCACAGCTCCCTTTTCCTGGCGTGGCAGCTTCTGTCACCCGAGTTACCGGTGCTGTCCTGTTGGAGGGATGCGATGATCTCAGGGGACCTTTCTGCAGGATCTTACGCTGGCTACTCTCTTCTGAAATCCTCTCCTTTTTTGCTTTCAGATCTAACAGTTTCTCCTAATGCTCTTTCTACCTCTCTGATGACCAGTTCTTAGTTCCAGGCCTGCCCTCAAATGTGATTTTTCCCCCTAAGTCCTTTCCTTCCCTACACAAGGGCCTGCAAACTGAATCCAACAGGGACGAGGCAGGAAACATAAGCACGTGAAATGGGACAGGAGACAAGAGGGTGTAAGACAACAGGGAGTCTGGGCTAGAAAATACAGGGCTAGAAATTTCTGGGCTACAAAATACCACACCTGTGGCAAATGGATATTAAATACCCCAGTCTTAATGGCACTCAAATTGGAATACCTCTTGGCCTTACTGAGAGCAATGAATTATAAGTGTAAATATTATGTGTCTAAGTAGGGAAAAAATGTGTTTCTTCTCTGTGTTCCTCTGGTAACAATGGGGCTGACATCAATATCAGGTACATGTTCAGGATGGTTTTTCTTGCATCTTAACGTCACAAACCCACAAGTAAGAGCAGCTGAGCACAAAGCGCACTAGCCAGCCGAATGCATTCATTCCCTGTCTTTTTAAGTCTGCATATATTCCTACTCAGAAGTGCCTGTTGGGTGTCTGTCTCTGCTCTTTCCTCTGCAACTCGGAGGCCTCAACTCTTCCTTACACTACCTTCCATCAAGCTATCAATCATTTTCTTTTAAAAAAAATTATCAGGAAGTTAACACGTTTTTTAATTGTGCTGATAACTTGATAAAATTATTGTTATTTTTGTTAGTGCTATGGCTACAAACCTATGAGTTTTGAGTGGTCTGCCACACTCTTATTTTCCCCTTAAGTCATATTATTTTTAGTGTGTGATTTTGCAAAACTTCTGTCTTTCAGGAAAGCTTGTATAGTCAGTCGAACATCAAAAAGAAATGTCAAGGAAAGAAGAAAAACCACCTGCAGGGTCAGTTGAGGACCTGTGTACCACACCTCCCCAAGCGATCTTATTTTTCTCTTGGCTTCTATTAGTGCTGCTATGTTGCTGACCCCAAGACCTATATTTTCTAACCCAGATCACTCTCAAGAGGTAGATGAGATTCAATTATCCACAAAACATCTCAACATGGCATCTCTGATAAAAGTTCCCAATGTGTCTCTTAAATAATAGCTTGCTCCCCCTTCTATCCCAAAACACACACACACACACACACACACACACACACCCCACACATACACCCCCTGCTTCTGTTCCTGTCTCCGGACTGTCACTTCAGCCAGGTTTGAGTCTCTCCTCTCTTACCTGCTACCTTCAGTGGGTTGCAATGTCCTGCTTTTCCCGCTGAAGTAGCTTTTCTATCTGGCTATTCTATATGTAATTCTGCAGTCAGTGTTATCATTGAAAACCTTATCTTTTGCCTGAAGAAATCCACCAACCTCAAAGTGCTTTATTTTACTTCATTTCTTCTTTGTTCCAAAGTATCCTGCACAGTGAGGTTGCAGACAGACTGACAGGTCTAGAGTTAGGGGAATTGGATGAGAGATAAAATCGGTTGTTCTTAACCTTCCAGCCTGGCAAAAATCAGCCTTAGTTAGCTCTTCGGGGTTCTTACTGAGAGAATGAGTCATGAGGATAAATATTATTGGTCAGACAGGTCAGAAAAAAAAAGCCAGACTGGCTTGAGAATCATCTAAATTCATTTCCTCTGATGTCTGTCAATAGTCACTGAGGCTGATTTTCTGAGCATCTGGTGCTTAGAAGGTGGTTGGCAGATATTTGTTGAATGAAGGATGGAGCACACACTACAGGGGACATAGGAACCTGGGGAGTTCCCTGCCAATTTCCCTCATCCTCTCTGACTTCAGATTAGTTACATGGATTTGGAGTTCAAATGAAAAACTGAAACTGAAGATACATATTTGAAGTTTTTAGTAGGCAAATATTACTTAAATCTATGGAAATGGATAACATGAGAAACACATGAAATTAGAAGGATTTAGGATGGAACACTCAAAAGCACCAATATAATGGTTCTATAGGGAAAGAGCTGATAAAGGAGACAGACGACCATATCCAAGAATCAGAGATGACATTTGATTGTCCCAAGAGATACAGGATTGAATGAGGCATTATGGTTAGTGTCAAGACATTAACACCAGAAATAAATGAAGAAAACAAAGAACTTTAAAATGATATGGTAATCAAGGTATTGGAGGGTTCATGTAATATACTTTTATTGACATAATTATTATCCGAATTCCTGTGTCATTCATGATTTAGAAGAAAGAGGCCTTATATCCAGTTTTAAAGGGAAGAGGAGTCTGGAAAGTCTTCATGAAGGAGGGAGTAATTAACCTGAGCCTAGAAGGACGATGGGGAAAGCCAAAGGTGAAGACATTGTAGATAAAGGGAAATAACTAAGCCAAAGCAGGAACAGAGCACATATGAGACGTGTTTAGAGCAGTGTAGGACTGAGCAGGCTCTAGCCAGTTCTCACACAAGTGAGTCGAGGGCTGAAGATAGACAGGTAGGTAGGACCTTATTACGAAGGGTCTTAAATACCTGTGAGGAGTCTATTCATAACCAGTTAGGTAACTGGAAGTTATGAAATGAATTTGAAGCAGAGAAATTTGCTCTACATAACCATTTAAAATGGAGCTTTAAAAATCACAGAAATACAGTGGTCCCCAGCCTTTTGGGCACCAGGGACTGGTTTCACAGAAGCCCGTTTTTCCATGGAAAGGGTGTGTGGGGTGTGGGGTGAGATATGGAGGGTGTGGGAGGTGGTTTGGGGATGATTCAAGCACACTGCATTTACTGTGCAGTCAAGCCTCTCTGCTAATGATAATCTGTATTTGCAGCCGCTCCCCAGCTCTAGCATCACCACCTCAGCTCCAACTCAGATCATCAGGCATTAGATTCTCATAAGGAGCATGCAACCTAGGTCCCTCACATGCGCAGTTTACAGTAGGGTTCACGCTCCTATGAGAATCTAATGCTGCCGCTGATCTAACAGGAGGCAGGGCTTATGTGGTGATGTGAGTGATGGGGAGCAGCTGTAAATACAGATGAAGCTTTGCTTGCTCACCACCACTCACCTCCTGCTGTGTGGCCCCATGCCTTCTAACAGGCCATGGACCAGTACTGGTCAGTGGCCTGGGGCTTGGAGACCACAGTAGAAAGAGATAATTTCTAACTTATTTATTAAACATAATGAACTAACGCTTGAACACCTTCGGACTCAGAGAACTTCCTTTGGGTAGAAGCAGAAGGTAAGGCTAGAAGAAAAGGTGAATGACTAGAAAAAGAAGTGTCTGCTTGTGTTGACACGATCATCTCCAAACTCCATCACCAGCTCCCTGGGTACCTCTGAGAAGCAGGAGATCCCCAAATTCAATCTGATGACATCTGATCAAATGCCATATAGCTCCCTCTTTCTATTTGTTTTTAGACTATGGACAACCAAATAAACTGTAAGTTTGGATCTTGCTTCAATCTTGAAGATAAATCTGTTGCTTCAAATTAAAGACAATGAATAGACATTTGCTTTTAAAAGCTATGTACCAACAAAATAAGAAAAGTGATAGACAGGAGCACTATTTACAGTGCATATGAAAAAGGCATAATATCTTAATTATTCATGAGCTTACAATGAATGTAAAAATACTAAGACCCCAGATGAGGCTGAGATTGTAAGCAGCCTTTTGTTATTAAGGGAAAGAACCAGGAATTAGCTCCTGTTTGACTCCCTAAGCACTCTGAACACTAGTGTTGCAGGAAGATTATCTTCTGCAGATGTAAAAATATTCTGAATTTCCCAAAAGAAGTTTGCTAATGTAACAGGCAATAAAGATACCTCTATCTGAGTTGTAAATTTTGCACATATTTGTTTATTCATTATATTATTTTCTTCGCCTGTTGAGAAATTGGTATGATACCTCCAAGAGTTATCACCAAGTATACTTGAGATCCTCCATACAGAGTCTGGCACAGAAGTCATGCCTAATCAGCGTAAGCTCATGGGAGTAGCAGTTCAGTTTGTTCATGGCTATATCCCCTGAGGTTAGAAAGTATCTGGACTTTGCAAGCATTTAGTAATATTTATAATCCCTGAATTAAATTGCATCAAAATGATTTGAATTACCACTTTGCTACAGGTCTTTTATATAAATCCCAAGTGTTTTTCTATAAATGCTGGGGCCAAAGGTCTTTAGTTTTTGTGCTAACTTTGCAATTCAGTTGTTTGACCATTGGGCAATTTCCCCTTCACGAAAAACAAAAAGAAAAAAGAAAGGAATTAACCAAAGAATTTAAATCATAACAGCCCAATAATGCAAGACCAATTTTATTCCCAAATTAATAACATCATTTCGAGTTATTTAATACTTTATGGCAAGATTAATTTGCTGGCCTACACCTTACATATACATATTTATTTAATTCAACTAGAGTGGGCTCTGATACGCTCACTGAATATTGCCACTACTGATGATTTGTGCCTAAATAATAACTTCTGAATAGAGCTCACTGCTTTATGGGTCTTTGGTGGGATTTTTAAAAAATGAATTCTACACAAGGGATGACATTAAAAAGGAAAAAACCCATAATATGACTTTTTTCCCTATCCGGACACTGTATTAGTTTCCTTTTATTAATCTAAGCAATAAAATCACTTTGACACACTGTCGTTATTTATTATTTATTTCCCATATATTTCCAAAAAAGGATTTAGAGTAGTCCATCTTAACATGCTGTTAGCATCTTCAAAATTTGGTTCCCTGGAAACAGCCATGAAATTGAATATGTACAGCTAAGCTCAGGCTAACATGCTATAGAACCCATTCCTCCTGTGACAAATAAATTAAAGTGTTTATTACATGCCCACATACTTCTTGTGCTGAAATAACATCTATTAAATCAGCAATTAAGCAAAGTAAAATTTGACTTAACCAACCAATAGCAGAATGAGATGAAAGTAATTACAATCTAATTTGTGAGTACTGTATACAGCTTTCAAATATTACCTACAGATTCATAATATAAATGATTTAGGTCAAAATGTCAAAATCATAATTGAAGACCCCACAGAGACTTTCTAAAAGAACCTGCCTTTCTTTTCTTTTCTTGTCTTTTTCTTCAAGATTGCTTCTGAAGAACTGACTAGCAAAGGCTTCCCGTTTAGTGTGTTAATAACTACCAAAATATTCACAGTATTCCCTGGGCTTTCACTACTTTGCACATCATCAGGTTTTAGCATGCAGGCCTTATTCTCAACCCAATTACCTGGATATGAAGCAGGAACTTTGCAGCTGTCACAAAATACCTCCACCATTTGAGAAAGGCATTGCTATCAATAACCAAAAAACGGCGATTTTATCGCAGACAATATGTGAAATTGCACCTCACCGACAAAACCATTGCAGAACCCGGTGATAATATTATTATAGTAATTACCATATGTCTTACATCAAATGCAACTCCAGTTTTATTATCATTCAGGTTTTCTAGAAGGAGATAGGAGAGAGCTGTCACAGTTAGACAGATAGCTTGTCCTCTATTCAACTGCCAGCTCCCCTCTGAAACACAGGCTTTCTATTCTGCTAAAAGAAATACAATTATAACTCCATTTGCATTGAGAACAAGAGAAGCCCGCCTAGGTTAATTACAGGTAAGGTTCTGTTTACATTCCCTGGGGCTAGCCACAGCCAGATTCCGTTACTCAGGTGAAAAAAGCTGCTGGAGTTTGAACTAAATTCACTTTTTTTATTTCACTCTTGAAATTCTGTGTGGCCAAAGGGAGCCTGTCACTCAAAGATCTTTCAAAGGTAACCTCAGAAACCTCCATTTTCCAGAGTCTGAATGTAGTTAAAAATCCAAAGTTCAGAGCCCAAAGCCTAAACAGTAAAAAAAGGAAGATGGAGGTTTGTGGCGGTGATCAGGAAAAGAGGGAGTGACATTCTGTGTATTTTTAGTGTTATATAATCAACTGATTAAAAACATATGACAAAGGCATAGCCACAGGAGAGGGCCCTGGGTGTTATGCACCAAGAGCACTATTTGTTAACAAGACTCTGGGTTTTAAATAAACAGTTTTCCTCATCTGTAAGGTTTCCTCTTGTCCTCTTCTTTTCTGGTTTTCTGAGGTTTTTGTTTTGTTTTGTTTTGGGGGTGGGGCAGAGGAAAGAATGGACTGGCCAAACTGACCTCAGCTGATGTATCTATCTCTGCTCCTGGGTTCACAGCAGAGACTTCTGATTTAGATTTAGCTTTTCAAAAATATGGACACAGAAGATCTTATGCCATTTATGTTCTTGCCAAGGAACTCATAGACTGTGTGGCTGCCTGGTTGCAACCTGATGTCTAAGGCCAGCCTCTTTCCAACCACTGTTCATCACCTCTCCCTGTGTTAATGTTCTCATACTTACCATTTATTACTATCTGATGTATTTTTTTAATATATATGTCTAATTGTTTATTTTCAGCTTTACTCTCTCTCCCTTCCCCCACCACATGCATATAACGACGTTAGCTCCTTGCAGCAAAAGTCCTTCTCTAGAGTTTAGAATAGCACCGGACAAATAAAAGGAAGATGGAGGTTTGTGGGAGTGATCAGGAAAAGAGGGGGTGACATTATGAGTATTTTTAGTGTTATATGATCAATTGATTAAAAACATATGACAAAGGCATAGCAACAGGAGAGGGTCCTGGGTGTTATGCACCAACAGTCCTGGACTATTTGTTGACAAGACTCTGGGTTTTAAAGAAACAATTTATCATTATATTAGATGAAAACATAAGTTGTTATAATAATTCAATAATTTTAGAAGATCTCAATGTTGGCTCTGGCAGTAGCCATTGCCAGAGCTCTACCTATACACAAATGATCTGGATATGGAGGATGCTTTCTTTAGAGACCATTTCCCTAGAGGCAAACTTTTAGGATTCCATGTAAGAAAAGAAATGAAGAAATGAAAAGAAAAGAAAAGAAATGAAGAAATGAAAAGAAATGAAATGGAAAACAATTCCAGTTTTGTGGTCTGAGGTTCTTCAAAAGCAAAACAAGCTACCTCTGAATGGCAGTAATGTGTGCTCTGCTTCCAGAACCAGTCCCAGAGAAAGATGACAGATGACACTTACCTACTTCATGAGAAGAAAAAGGTAAGCATGAAAGAACACTACCAGTGGGAAGGAGAAAGTAAAGCAGTATTACCACTTCTAGAGAATAAAGTGGGAAGAACACCCCATTGCAAAGAGCATCTCCTACAAATGGAATTCCTCACTTGCAAGTGGCTCCTCTGCTAGGGGCCCACATGGCTGCAGTCAAGGCATTTGTGGGGGTTGTAGTCTCATCAGAGACTTGACTGGGCAAGGATCCCATCATATGTTCAGTCTGGTTGTTGGGAGAATTTAGTTCTTCGCAGTGTATTGATGGCCGTTGGTGGAGGCTGTGTGCAGCCTCTAGAAGCTGCCAGAAGTTCCTTGCTAAGGAGGTCCCCCAACAGGGCTGCCAACTTTCTCAAAGCCATCAAGGGCAGGAGAAACCATGGAGGGACAGGGTCTACCATCTTATGTCATACTATTGCATATATGTCATCACGAACATGCTATCATCATGCTGTACTGCAATGGTCATGCAAGTCACAGTCTACCCACTCAAGAGGAGAGTATCACACAAGGGTCTGAACACTAGGAGGCAGGGATCAGGGTGCAACTTAAGAGTCTGTCTGCCACACAAATAGACATTTCTCTTTATAAACAGATTTCATAAATGTCTTAATTTTTGACTGACTTCAAAGGGTCCCTTCTCTAGTTAGTTAATCAACATATGAATATATGAAGGCTCATGGGGGACTGCCAACAATGTTTTTCAATGGACCCATTTTGTAAAGAACCTATTCCCTAACTTGGAAGCTTGGCTTATTATATTTTAGATTTTTTTTCCAGGTACCTACACAAAGTAACAGGGAATTGAAATAATGTGAATAAAAAAAATTGTGGATTTGCCATTCATTTCAGCATCCTTCTCCCAAAGAGCCTGCTAGAGAGTAATGTAATTAATTCATTTGCGTTTTACTCCTTTCTCTCCATCTGTTGTAGGGGGAAGAAGAGGGTGGGGAGGAAGGAACTGAACTAATAAACCATCAAAAATGTTCATCATGTCAGTCTTCCAATTGCTACTATTGCTCCTAAAAGTACAGGTTATTATTCACAAAACCACTATTTAAAATCTACATTACTTCTTTAATAATTCTATCTACTGGGGTAGAAGTGCACAGGACCAGTGGATTTATTTACTTATTCAACAAAAACCTGAAGAGTGTGTACTCTATGCCAGACACTGTTCTAAATGATTTATACATATAAACTATCCTCCTAACAATAGTGTGAGTTAGGTACTATCTGTCTTGATTTGACAAGCTGACAAGGCAAAAGAATTAAAGACAGATTAAGTCAATTGCCAAAGGCCACAAAACTAGCAGAGGGCCAGATCAGAATTTGAAGTGAAGCAATCTGCCTCCAGTCTATGCTATGCCTCACTCTATACTTGCACCGTCCAACAGCAATATAATGCAAGCCACAACGGCAAGCTATACCTGCTAATTTTAAATTATCTAGTGCATACATATAAAAATGAAAAGAAAATCAAGTGAAATTAATTTTAATAACACATTTTAATAATTTTAATAAGACTATCAACAATATTATTTCAACATTTAATCCATTAGCAAATTGTGAAGGAGATATTTTACATTTTTTATACTAAATCTCTAAGACTGGTATGTATTTTAAAGTTACAGCATAGAGGGTGGCGGAGCAAGATGGCAGATGAATAACACCGCTAGACAGAGGTCTCTGCAGAAAGGACAGATTCTAGCAGAAATTAGAGGAAAGAAGCAAGAAGACGTGCATACAGCAGACAAGGGCCGGAAGGAGGGGTACCTGAGACCCCGGGAGACTCCATGGGAGGAGGCTGCGGAGGAGAACTGGAGGCTGAGACCACCGGAGCAGCCCGGAGACCAGCGGCAAGGGTAGGTGGAATTGCTGTTTCCCCTCCCCTGCATTCGGGACTGCTGGTGGGCTGCCCAGCGGGTGGAGAGACCTGCGGACACCAGCCCAGAGACCGCCGCCGCCAGCCAGCGGTGAGCCTGTAGCAGACGTGGCACCAGGTTCCCAACTTCCTCCGGGCACCTCCGTGTGCACAGACCCGAGCCGCGCGGCAGGCGCCATATTGCCTCCTCCTCCCCTCCGCCGACCCTACCCGCGGCTGCCCAGAGAGACAATATAGCCACCAGCCGGAGGCACCTCCAGGGAACGGGACCTTCCCTCTTGGGACCGTACAGCTGACTCAGGGGAACTCAGACTGTGAGCTCCCTACCCGCCCTCCCAGGTGCTGTTGGCACTGCGTTCCCAGGAGAACGGTGCCGACTCAGAGGCTGAGAGACATAGACCCAGCTTGGGCTCCCTGTGGGTGAATTGGGACCAGAAATCCTCTCCCTGGTGGGGATACAGTTTGAACTCTGGGACCCAGAGGTCGGACCTGCAGACCAGATCCCCTGCACCGAGGGCTAGCATTGCCCAGGGCACAGAAAGGTTATACGTGAACAGCCTACTGAGGTGTGTGTGCCTCCAGGGGCAGATCGGCGTCCTAGAGGGCAACCCTCCTCCCAGGAGGAGGCCGTGCGCCCAACCCAGGTGGCGTTCCTGTGCAGGGAACCTCCCCGCCGGCATCAAAGTCCGGGGAGGCCTGGTGGCTTGTGGTCTGGCCTGCTGGCAGAGGCCCAGGAGTAGCTGCGGAGTTGGGGAGGGTGGAAAGAAGCGAGGCCCGCTCCAGACTGCGGGTCTCAGACAGCCCCACCCCCACACACAGACTTTCTGGCTGAGCGGGACCAGTCCTGCCCTGCCCTGACAGCTTTCCCTGGAAGCAGAGAACAGAACTTTGACCCCTGCTAACGGCCTGAGGGCAGGCTTACCCAACCCAGCTCTGCCCAGAACAAGAGCTGTTAACAGGACACAAAATCAACAGTATAGCCTGTTCCTCCAAGCAAACGCCACCTACTGACAGGGACAGCATCTTGCACAGCCTTTCCACGGCACCCACTGACTCAGTATACAGGGAGTGGTCCAATTTCACCCACAGACACCACCTAACACCTCAGAAACTAAACAAGGTGTGAGAATACCCAAACAATAACCTAAGGAAAGAAACAACAACTGATCGACATGGGAAGAAATCAGCGAAAGAACTCAGGAAATATGAAGAACCAAACGGAAAACACACCCCCAAAGAGGAGCACCAGCCCCCTAGAAACGGACACCAACCAAAATCAGGCAACCAATATGACAGAAGAGGAATTTCATATGTGGATCATAAGAACACTCACCCAACTGCAACAACAACTCAATAACCAACACAAAGAAACCACAAAAAGTCTCCAGGATATGGGAAAAGAAATAGACACAATGAAGAAAAGTGTAACCGAACTCCTGGAAATGAAGAATCAATTCAAGGAACTACAAAATACAGTGGAAAGTCTCAAGAACAGGGTAGAAGAAACAGAAGAAAGAATCTCAGAGCTTGAAGATAACACCCTCCAATTAAATAAATCAGTCACAGAAATAGAGCAGAGAAACAACAGAAAAGAGCAAAGCCTACAGGAGCTGTGGGATTATGTGAAGAAACCTAATGTGAGGGTCATAGGGTTACAAGAAGGGGAAGAAGACAACACTCAAGGGTTGGACAAGCTGTTTGAAGATATAATAGAGGAAAATTTCCCAGGCCTTGCTCAAAATCTTGATATACAAGTTCAAGAAGCTCAGAGGACCCCTGGGAGATTCAACGCAAACAGGAAGACGTCATGACATGCAGTCATCAGACTGACCAAAGTATCAACTAAAGAGGCCCTTCTAAGAGCTGTAAGACAAAAGAAGCAAGTAACATACAAGGGAAAGCCAATTCGAATAACATCAGACTTCTCTAATGAGACTTTACAAGCAAGGAGAGACTCACTCTTTTGAAACAAAACAATGCCCAGCCTAGAATATTATTCCCTGCAAAACTAAGCTTCGTATATGAAGGAGAAATAAAAACATTCTCAGACAAGCAAAGGCTCAGAGAATTCACCAAGACAAGACCAGCCCTACAAGAAGTACTTAAAACAGCGTTATGCACGGAACATCATAATAATAACCCACGAATATAAAAACAACCAAAACCCAAAGATATTAAAGGCCAGATATTACAATGGCTCAAGACAGAAATCATAGCAACAACATCCAACCCAACAGAATGATCAGTAATCTACCTTACCTATCAGTTCTCTCAATAAATGTGAATGGCTTAAACTCTCCACTCAAGAGACATAGGCTGGCTGAATGGATAAGAAAATACAGGCCAAGTATATGCTGTCTTCAGGAAACACATCTAACCTGCAAGGATGCATATAGACTAAAAATAAAAGGGTGGAGATCAATATTACCAGCAAATAGAAGCCAAAAGAAGGCTGGTGTGTGCAATTCACCACATAAACAGAAGCAAAAACAAAGACCACATGATTCTTTCAATAGATGCAGAAAAAGCTTTTGACAAAATTCAACACCCTTTCATGATACGAACACTTAAGAAAATAGGCATAGAAGGGACATACCTAAAGATGATACAAGCCATATATGACAGACCCATAGCCAACATCATACTGAATGGGGAAAAATTGAAATCATTCCCACTTAGAACTGGAACCAGACAAGGCTGCCCACTATCTCCACTTCTGTTCAACATAGTGCTGGAAGTCTTGGCTACAGCAATCAGACAGGAAAATGGAATCAAAGGTATCCAAATAGGGGCAGAAGAGATCAAACTTTCACTGTTTGCTGATGATATGATATTGTATCTGGAAAACCCCAAGGATTCAACCAAGAAACTCCTGGAACTGATCAATGAATTTAGCAAAGTCTCAGGATACAAAATCAATACACAGAAATCAGAGGCATTCATATACGCCAACAACAATCTACTTGAGAACCAAATCAAAGACTCAATTCCCTTCACAATAGCAACAAAGAAATTAAAGTACCTAGGAATATATTTAACCAAAGAGGTAAAAGACCTCTACAGGGAGAACTATGAAACACTGAGGAAGGAAATAGCAGAGGATGTAAACAGATGGAAATCCATACCATGCTCGTGGATCGGCAGACTCAATATCATCAAAATGTCTATACTACCCAAACTGATTTACAGATTCAATGCAATACCTATTAAAATCCCATCAGCATTCTTCACAGAGATAGAAAAAATAATTTTACGCTTCGTATGGAACCAAAGAAGACCCCGAATTTCAAGAGCAATTCTAGGCAACAAAAACAAAATGGGTGGCATTAATATGCCAGATATCAAACTATACTACAAAGCTGTAGTAATTAAAACAATATGGTATTGGCACAAAAATAGGAATATTGACCAGTGGAACAGATGTGAGAATCCTGATATAAAACCATCCTCATATAGCCATCTAATCTTTGACAAAGCAGACAAAAACATACGCTGGGGAAAAGAATCCCTCTTCAATAAATGGTGCTGGGAAAACTGGATAGCCACCTGTAGAAGGCTAAAACAGGACCCACACCTTTCACCTCTCACAAAAACCAACTCACGCTGGATAACAGACTTAAACCTAAGGTATGAAACTATTAGAACTCTAGAGGAAAAAGTTGGAAACACTCTCCTAGAGTGTTGCCTGGGCAAAGAGTTTATGAAGAAGTCCCCAAAGGCAATCACAGCAGCAACAAAAATAAATAAATGGGACATGATCAAACTACAAAGCTTCTGCACAGCCAAAGAAATAGTCATGAAAGTAAACAGACAACCTACAGAATGGGAGAAAATTTTTGCATCCTATGCATCCGATAAGGGACTGATAACTAGAATATACTTAGAACTCACGAAAATCAGGAAGAAAAAATCAAATAACCCCATTAAAAAGTGGGCAAAGGACTTGAACAGAAATTTTTCTAAAGAAGACAGAAGAATGGCCAACAAACATATGAAGAAATGCTCAACATCTCTAATCATCAGGGAAATGCAAGTCAAAACCACAATGAGATATCACTTAACCCCAGTGAGAATGGCCTTTATCAAAAAATCTCCAAACAATAAATGCTGGCGTGGCTGCGGAGAGAGAGGAACACTCCTACACTGCTGGTGGGACTGCAAACTAGTTCAACCTCTGTGGAAAGCAATATGGAGATACCTTAAAGCGATACAAGTGAATCTACCATTTGATCCAGCAATCCCATTGCTGGGCATCTACCCAAATGATCCAGTGACACTCTACAAAAAAGACACCTGCACTCGAATGTTTATAGCAGCACAATTCATAATTGCAAGGCTGTGGAAACAGCCCAAGTGCCCATCAATCCAAGAATGGATTAATAAAATGTGGTATATATATACCATGGAGTACTATTCAGCTCTAAGAAACAATGGTGACATAGCACATCTTATATTTTCCTGGTTAGAGCTGGAACCCATACTACTAAGTGAAGTATCCCAAGAATGGAAAAACAAGCACCAGATATATTCTCCAGCAAACTGGTATTAACTGAGTAGCACCTAAGTGGACACATAGGTACTACAGTAATAGGGTATTGGGCAGGTGGGAGGGGGGAGGGGGCGGGTATATACATAGATAATGAGTGAGATGTGCACCATCTGGGGGATGGTCATGATGGAGACTCAGACTTTTGGGGGGAGGGGGGGAAATGGGCATTTATTGAAACCTTAAAATCTGTACCCCCATAATATGCCGAAATAAAAAATAAATCAATAAAAAAATAAAGTAAAATTTTCAACATGAAATAAATAAAAAAAAGTGACAGCATATTTCAATTCAGACTAGTACATTGCAAGTATTAACAGCCACATGTGGCTAAGAGGCTACTATAATATACGGCATAGCTCTATAGTATGCGTCCCTACTGTACTATGTATACTGTCATTAGGAAAGCCCCAGATGCAGTTTTCAAATTTATTTTTTTAATATGAGAGGATACTTAATTTGTCCAACCTGAAGCTTGAAAGCATGTGAATTGGAGACTTAATGAGTTATTCCGTTAGATTTTAACTCCCTGAAGCCAGGGATTATTTCTATCATTTTCACCACTACGTTCCCCATGCCAAGGACCATGTCCACAAAACAGCAAGTACTCAACAAATATTTCTGAAAGGAAGAAAAGAAGGTGTGAAGAAGCTGGACTTTGTATTGTAACTATCAATAGCAGGCATTAACTACTCAATAGGTGAAGATGGTGAGATTAGGCTCACTCAGTTGAATACATCAAATGTCACCTTGTGCTAGGTGCCAAGCCCTGAAGATGTAAAGATGACAGGCCCAGATCTTGCCCACAAGATGCACACAAGGGAAGTAGACACTTTAACAATACAGTGTGAGTGTGGAACAGAACCCAGACAGCATTGGGAGTAATTAATTGACTCTGGGCAGAGGGTGGAGATGGCAAGAGGCCACATTCTGAAAAGCAAAGTTGGCAAATGATGAGGCTAGGTAAGAGAAGACATGCACATTAGCAAAATAAGGCACCTTTCTCACTTATAGTTATCCAATTATGTTCCTGTCCCTTACTAGCTTGGGTGGACTCACTCATCTCATTTAGGTAAAATGCCATGGAAACTACAAGCAAAACTCTCAAAACAACTCTGAGTAAGGCAATGGAACCAATGTGCTGCATTTATTGCCATGAAATTGAAAAAAAAAAAACCCAAACCTACCCCTACTGAATTACGTATATGAGGGACTTGATGTGACACAGTTGATATGGCACAAATAATCACAAGCATTTCCTTTTATTAAAAGCCACACTTCCCAAAGCATAATTTTGGTGCAGCACACTGTAATGAATATGGCTATAATACATCACATCGCGTTAAAAATCAATGAAGGGTGAAAATACAAGTACAGTATTCAAAACAATTCAGATTAGGATAAAGCTGTCGACCTTTATGTTCTATTCCCTGGTCTTAGTAGAGAAAAGAGAGAGAAACAACAGAGCTGGTAATAAAATGTGAAACTATATTTCACCCTGGTTGGTGCTGGAAGTCCCACAATATAAATTGTTGAATAACAGCAAAGTAATACAAGGTCTATCTGGGGGCTCCCTCCCAACTGTGTATTCCCAGATTGTCCCTATTAAGCTTCGTTTTTCTCCAATAAATCACACATTGAAAAGATCGCCACTTTCTTTTCTAAACCCAAAATTAGGCCCCACAACATATGGTTAATCTTCTGGAAAGCAGCATTAATAGTGGCATGCACAATTATATCAGAATCACAAATAAATGACTTTAACAGATTTACGAACAACCTTTATGGATAAACTCATCAATCAAATTTAAATGCTTGAACAATGCAATAATGCCACTTATTAGACAAGACTAAAGAGAATGGATACATTTTATTGGTGCCAGAAGTAACAAAATGTGATAGAGATCATTAGGGATGCTACAGTTAAGGGAAAAAAAGAAAAGACCTCATGTCCCATTAAAACAAGGGAAACAAGCACAAAGATAAAAGCTGGAGGTTTTATCTGGAGGCTCAATTAAAATCACATGTCTACTAAAATACACAAATTAAATATGCTATAGTCCTCTGTCACTCAGAAGAAAAAATTATTTATTTTCTCCCAGAGCTACTTTTTCTTAACGTGCATCTCCTCATCTTTTTCAAGATATCACAATAGGGCCTTTGCTAAATCTTTGTCTCTTTCCCAATAGTGCTGAAGAAAACAGTCTCACGTTGCTTTCAATCTCTCTCCTTATTAGAACTTGGAGGATCACAGCTACTTTATTCTCTCCTCTTCATCACCTCTCTACTCCTTACTGTAGCACTATTGAGAAAAAGTATAAGTATAGCCCACAGTAAGGAAATAAGTGTACAATCCTAAGATGTATTTTATACATTCAATAAAATATTTTGTTAGAATTTTTAATAGCAAGGGAAGACAAAAGCAATACAATATTAAAAGGAAAAAAGCTAGATATTAAATGACATATTAGGTGTTATTTGAAGGGAGTAAATATATACATGATTTTAAAACTTATATACAATAAGAACATTATGAACAAATCAAAAGACAAATAACAAATTGGGAAAATGTTTGCAATCCATGATAGATATGAAATATGTATTTATAACATAAAATAAACCTTTATAAAGGAATTTTAAACAAGAAGAAAATCCCTATTTGACCATGGACAGTTCACAAAATAAATAAAATGGGCAATGAATATAAGAAAAGATGTTTGATCACACTATTTAATAAAAAACTACCAGTAAAAATGACATATCATTTTTATCTAACAAATGGGGTAAATATTTCATTTTCTCCTAATGAATTAGAGAGATACTATTAATAGTAATACTGTAAGGGTATGAGAATACCTTTTTATGTATTGCTAGTGATAGCATAAATTCTTACAACCTTTCTTTTGGCAGTCCTGAAATAGATATCAAAATTGAACCAGTAATTGCTCTTCTAGAAATTTATCTCGAGGAGCTATTGGATTAAGTACAAGAATACACGTACAAGGAGCTTCACTGAAGCATTATTTCAGAAAATAGAAATCTGAAAACAACCTACATATTCATAAGTAAAAGACTGGCTGCATACATTCTAGAACATCTACCTGTTCATTCAAAGGCATTATCTGCAACGATTAAAAATAATGTTTTTTTTCTGTATTTCTTGATATGGAAATATCTTCCTGAAATTCAATGGAATAAAAGAGAAAGATGCACGACACGATATAACAGATGAACCCCTACATACATTAATAAGGATAACTGTGTGTGTAGGTATAAATACAGAGATGACTGAGTATTCACTAATATATTAGCAATGGTTGCCTCTGAGTGACAATACTTCTATTTTCTAAATAAGCATGGTACTATAATCTTAGAAAAAGATTTATATGCAAAAATTAAAGTGATTAATACTTGATAACAGGATTATAAGTGATCTTATTTTCTCTTTTGGAGCTTTTGAAACTTTCTAAATTTTCTATTAGTTTGCTTTAGTTTCATAAAAAGAAAAATAAAATGAAATAACAAGATAGAAAAGAGCCACAGAATTGCTAATGCCTACTTATCCTGGTCCCAGATGGCAGATTCGTTCCCTCAGTTTCTCCACAAGTGTGTCAGCTGAAGTGGGAGGCAGGGAGGTGTCGGAGCTCTGCTGACATGGCCAGAAAGCCTGTAAAATCTGCATGTGGGCCCCTAAAAAGCTGCATGGAGGTCGAAAGTCCTAGTTTCAGTGTTCCTGTCTTATGGGCGAAAATGTGTCAGTCTAGGTCCCAGCCATGTCTTCTAGAGAGTTCTGTCACTAGTTATCTCTTTAAATATTGTCTCTCTAAAGTTGATAAATCCAAAACAAAATTTTTGAAATGGCAATTTGTATCTCCCACAGTTCAAGGAATGGATGAAATGTTTGCATTTATTAACAGAACTCCTAGAAAAAATTAAAATCTATGTTTTTATTTGTATATTTGTTTTTAAAACACATCACTAATGATGGAATATATCATGTAGGACATGCGTACCTCCTTATCCCTTTTCTTCATTAAGTATCAAATATTTGGCTTTGTTGACTATACCTAACGATGGAAGCCTTAAAACTCCTGAATGCATAAGAGGCTCTTGTCACTTGAAATTTTAAAGCAAAGGACAGACTGTTCTTATTCTGAATGAATTTGGGCACAATATTGACTGAAGGCAGGAAAATGGACTCTGCTCTGGTCCTTTCAGCCCTATGATCTTTAGTTTGAGTTACTCTGATGACAAAGCTAAATTATGTCTTTGGTTTTGAATTGGCAAATTCAAATCGACTGGTTTCAAGAAATCAAGCCATTCAGTTCCTTATTTTCTTTAGTTTCAAGTAAGTGGAAAAGAACCTAATTCTTGTTCCTGGATCTGTACTGGTCAGGAATGCTTATATGCAGAACATTACACAATCCTTAACCCATCAGGATTTCATGGAACCTATTGGTTCCCTTAGCTGAAACTGCCCTTGGTCTGAAACCCTGAGTGTTTGCACTTACGGAACTGTGGATGCTCTAGCAGGGGTCCTCAAACTATGGCCCACGAGCCACATGCGGCCTGCTGAGGACATTTATCTGGCCTGCCAGGTGTTTTCGCCACCGCTGCCTGTCCTGCTTAGCAGCCGACTTGTCCCAGGCCCACAGTGCGCATGTGTGGAATGTGCACCACACTCTCCAACAGCCCTCCAACAGTCTGAGGGACAGTGAACTGGCCCCCTGTTTAAAAAGTTTGAGGACCCTGCATTGTTGTACATCAAGGACATGGTATAGAGGGAACTTCGGTATGTGTATGGAAGCGTGGGAGGAAGCCAAAGAAACCCATTTGAAGTAGTCCATCAGTGAAGCTGTTACTGCAGAGAGGAGGAAATAGACAAATATTCTGGTTATGAACATTTTAGAGAAAGGACAATGTATCGAATATTTTGGTATCCTCTCTAAAACCCAATAAATGTTAGTTACAAAGCTTGGTCTCATTAAGATGAATGGATTCATCCAATCACTCAACAAATAACTTGTGTGGCCCTACATAAAAGCAGCTGTGGTGGGAATATTGTATGTGTGAGATTGACCTGCCCTCAAGAAACTTAATTTGAATGAACTTTCCCAAATAGAAACACGTCTCTACTTCCACGGCAGAGTACCAGTTCGGTGTTCTGCATTTCACTTCTCACAGTTGGAACTGCAATGGAAGGGCTTAGTGGAATGAGAAAGCAATGCCCCTGAACAGAGCCTGGTTTGTGAGTTTTTAAGACATAAATAATACTTCTTTTATCTGGAAGTAAAGGTCATTAATTCAGGCCTTTATACAGTTTATACGGTTTATACAGACACACTCACCACTCACCCCCACGCCCTAAGACACACATAGATTAAGACAACCCAGCAGAAATCTCTTTCTCCCACTTTTTGGTATCACATCAGTACTGGTTTCCCCATACCCAGTACTAATGCTCATTTTTGTAACATCATGCTGTGTTTATTTGACCATGTTTTCCATAGGACCTTCATTTGAGACATTTGCAAAAGCCTGGAAGAGCAGCATGCAGTATCTTTTCTTTGGAATGGCACATACGTTTTAAAAGTGTTGAAGCTGATACATATGGTTTCTGTGAATATCTGTATAATATGTACTAGATGTGATATGGGGCAGTCCTAACTTGGGATAATGTTTTTCCAAATACATTTAATTATGTCAATTGTTCTGCAGCAAATCCATGAGATATAACCTCACTGGGGTTAGTGATGGAAATGGGTAATCCTTTTATTCATCTCCAGCTGATAAACAAGTACCTTCCACATGGGCTGTTCCAAACCTTGTCCTATGGCTAGAAGTCTCCAATCTCTATGTCTGATTGTCCACTCACTCTTTTTCTTTTTGCATTATGCAACATTGTTTAATTTTTTAAAATAAACTTTTGGTTTTGCAATAATTGTAGACTCACTGGCAGTTATATGAAATAATATAAAAAGATCTTGTTGCCCTATTGTAACATCTTGCAGAAGTTCAATATCACAACCAGGCAATTGACAATGATTCAGTCAATATACAAAACATTTCATCACAAGGATGCTTCATCTTGTCTTTTTATAGGTTCACTTTATTTTGTCTATGCATTTCCAATTGCTCTAGCACCACTTGTTGAAAATGCTATCTTTCTTCCATGGCATACCTTTGCACCATCCTTGAAAATCAGCTGGGTGTATTTGAGTGGGCCTATTTCTTGGTTCTCTATTTTATTCCATTGATCTTTGTGTCTGTTTCTCTGGCAATATCACACTATCTTGATTACTGCAGCTATATCAGGTAGAGTGGTAACTCTCACTTTATTTTTCTTTTTTCAAGATTACTTCAGCTATTCTAGGGCCCATGCCTTTCCATATATTTAGGAATAAGCTTGTCTATAGCTCCAAACAATTTTACTTATATTGTGATAGGAATTACATTAAGTCTGTAGATCAATTTGGGCAAAACTGACATCTTTACTGTGTTGATTCTTCCAACCCATGAATATAGTATGTCTTTTCATTTATTTAGGTCTTCTTTGATTTCTTTTATCATATTTTGTGGTTTTCATAGACAGATTCTGTGCATGTTTTTGTTAAGTTTATACCGAACTATTTCATTTAAGTGATTGTAAATAGTTTTGAGTTTAAAATTTTGAGTGATTGTAAATAGTTTTGAGTTTAAAATTTTGATTTCTGTATATTCATTGTAGGTAGGCAGAAGTGCAATTGCTTTATGCATGTTGATCTTTCATCTTGTGACCATACAAAACTTATTTATTAGTTCTAGCAAGGGTGTGTGTGCATGTGTGTGTGGTAGATTTGTTGGAATTTCCTACATGGATATTTATGTCATTTGAATATAGGAGCAGTTTTATGTCTTCCTTTCCAATACATATGCCTTTTTATTTTGTTTTTCTTACTTTGTTTCAGTGGCTGGAACTTGCACTACTATGCTTAATAAAAGTGGTGTCCAACTTCTTTTCATTGTTCCTGATCACAAAGGGCAAGCATTCAGTCTTTCACTGTTAAGTTGATAGAAGCTGTAGGGTTTGTTTGTTTCCTGTAGTGTCTTTTTAAATTCCTTTGGTAGATATTCTTTATCAACCTGAATAAGATCTCCTCTATTCTTAGTTTGCTGAGAGCACCTTTCATGAATGAGTGTTAAATTTTGTCAAATGCTTTTCTGTCAATTGATATGACCATATTTTTCTCCTTTAGCCTGTTAATACAATAATTGATTGACTTTCAAACGGTGAATTAGTTTTGCACATCTCGAGCTTTTTAATAATAAATTCAATTTCACTAAAAGTTATAGAACTATTCAGGTTGAGCCTTGGTAGTTTGTGGTTTTCAAGGAATTGGTCTATTTCTTCTAAGTTGTCATATTTATGAGAGTAAAGTTGCTTATAGTATCCTATTATCCCTTTAATGGCTGCAAAATTTATAGTGATATCCCTGTTTTATTCATGATATTGGTGATTTGTGTCTTCTCTCTTTATATCTTTGCCTGTCTTGCTGGAGGTTTATCAATTTTATTGAATCTTTTTTGAAGAACCAGTTTTTTGTTTCATTGATTTTCTCTGTTGTTTTCTTGTTTTATATTTCTTACTCTTCTTTATACTGAAGATCAATCCCCGAGAAAGGAAAAAAAAAGAGCCCTTTTTTCTCTGTTTCTTTCAAGGTCTTAATGTCTTCCCCCCTCTTTTCTTCATTCCTTCTGTGTCAGAGGAAGGCTTCTTTTTCCTCCTTTTCAAGGATAAACACTCCCTTCTCAGTGTTGTTTCAGGTTCCCCCTCCGGGGTCATGCTACATTCAGTAACTGTGCTTTCCCTTTCATCTTTAAGCTGCTCCTTAGACTGTAAATTTGCTCCCACCTCTCTTCCACCCTAAATAAATTCCCTCAGGCATAATTCCCACTAAACTCTTATGTTAACTGCCACCAAACTTCCTGAGCAAGTAGTCTACATTCTCTGCCACTAGCAATTCAGTTCTCATTCATACAATTAGATCATTAAATATGAAATGTCTGATTTCAAATAAAAAATGTGATTTCAAATAAAAATTTCAAATAAAAATTTATTATTTCCCAAACAGGAAGCAGTACAAATAATCAAAGTATACACCTAAACTATCGACGCAGTTTTGCCCTCTTAACAGTAGCTTGTTTATGCAAGCAGCAAAGAAGCCTGGAGAGCTAGTGGCAATGAAATCACAAAAAGCATTTTCCACAGCTTGTTGAGAATTGAATATTTTTCCTTACAAGAAGTAGTACAAAGCCTGGAAGAAGTGATGCTCAGTTGGTGCAAGGTCTGGTGAATATGGTAGATGACAGAAAGTTTCCAAGTCCAGCTTCTGTAGTTTGAGCAGCGTTGTTTGAGAGGCATGTTGTTGAGCAACATGTTGAGGCATGTTGCAAGACGAATGGCCTGCCTCTATTGACCAATCTTGGCTGCTTAATCACAAGCATCCTCATCATTTTATCCAATTGGCTGCAGTAGACATCCATTGTAATTGACTGACCAGGTTTTATGAAGCTGTAGTGGATAATACCAGCACTGGAGCACCAAACAGACACCATTAGCTTTTTTTGATGAACATTTTGATTTGGACTGTGTTTCAGCATTTAATCTTTATCCAACCATTGTGCTCAATGCTTGTGATTGTTAAAATAATCCACTTTTCATCACACATAACAATATGGTGTAGAAATGGTTCACCTTTATGTCACGACAGCAAAGAAAGGCAAATTTTGATGATTTCTCTTCTGATGCTCAGTTAATTCATGTGGAACTCATCTATCCAGCTTCTTTATCTTGCTGATCTGTTTCAAATGGCCCAATATTGTTGGAATAGTAACAACAAACCTTGTTGCTAATTCACAGATAGGTTGAGATGGGTTCACTTCTACTATATCTTTCTGCTCATCATTATCTACCTTGGTCTCAGGTTGCCCATGTGGCTTATTTTCAAGATTAAAATCACCAGAATGGAACATCTCAAACCATCTACATATTGTGTGTTCACTAGCCACACCCTTCCCAAACACTTCATTGACAGTTCACACTGTCTGCATTGCATTGGTTCCACGATGGAACTCATATTTGAAAATAACACAATTTTTTTGTTTATCCATGGTTTCACAAAAGCTGCTTTAAAAAATATTTGAAAGATAATCACAAGCTAAAACACTTAGAAAAGTGAGGATGTACCTTCACAATAAAAATAAAACAAAGTGTCAAAGTGAAATGTCAGAGATATCAACTATCAAACTTAGTACTTAAGGAAATTGGACATTTCATGCTTAATAGAGAATAGAGCTACATCCTATTCTCATGTTCTCAATAAACTATTCCTAGTCTATTCCACGACTGAAGGGTGGTTCATGCTGCTGCAAGGAACCCTGACCTCTCTGTTCTTCTTTCTACCAAGGACCTTCTATATTCCTGTGGCTTTTGTCTACTGCCTGCCTGTTATCTGAGTGTCTCTGGGCTTTGGCATGACTCCACTATTTGCATTTCCAAATTTTGACTCATCAAGAGAATACCCGATTGGTTGGTCAGTCACTCTCCAGTACAAATGCCTGACTAGCCACATGAATTTGTAAGATTAGCCCATGGGCTGACTTTGGGCCAGCCACTGTTCCCTGAGCCAGTGAGCTATGACCAGGACGTGAAGGTAGTGCGGGTACAAAGTGTTTAACTACATACAAGAAACTTGTCATAAGGGGTGGGGACTCCTATGAAGTACTCAGAGTAAACCACAATTTAAAATTCCAGATTGGGTATATTTTATGGTATTAGTTTGGGGTTTTGGTTATTTTTAGTAAAAAAGATAAGTAGATTATTCAATGATAGACATTTTTAAAGCCTAAATGTCAGTACTTTTAGTTTTAAATTTCTTCACAGTTTCTATGGCACCTGCCTCTAAAACTCACCAGGGATTTTCAGTCATATGGTTGTTTTCATCTAAGATGTCAAAGAACAATGAGGCTGATTCATGGAAAGTCACAGAATTTACAGTAGCCCGGATTTTTAAATTTCTAAGTTTTGTTATTTCTTTGTAGAAGGCAAAATTTAAAAATTCACCAGCACTTCAAAAGCCCAGATAGGTACAGCTGACTAGAGAAGCTGTTTTAAAATACTTGGCCCTCCTTTTCTGGACCTGAATGGTATGCATAGATTTTTTTCTCTCTTTTACTAATTTACATGTAAAATAAAGTCATCACCAGAAAAATGAAAACAGCATGTCAAAACATGATACAGGACATTATTTCTCACTGTCTTACTTTTCCACAAATACTTCCAACTTCAAGCATCAGCACAGCTTTTCACCTTATTTAATGCCATATTTATGGAGTTTTCTCTGATTTGTATTAGCAGTCCTCTGTGAAACTGGTTATGAGTCTTTTGTATTATTTCCTGTATTAATACAATGTTTAAAAAATCCATTAGTGTAGTAATACAAAAGTTCTCATTATCATTCTAGCTTCAACTTCCTGATTACAAAGTTATTTTAGGGTGAAGGTATTCTAAGTTGCCAAGATTATAATGAAGAAAGTTCAGAAGTTTGTTTAAAAAAAAAAGTAAATAAGAACTCTTGGCTTCATTTTTGGGACTTTAGATTAGTTTAGCTCCTGTCCTCCACTCAGTGCTTACACTCTGTTAGGCACTGCAGATGTTAAAATGAGTTAATGCAGATTCTAAAATTGAAGCCTTACAGCATAGTAGATGAGTTGGTTGGACATACGCTCAGTGAGACCTCTGGTAAATTTCTTCTGGATGCTGGAGGAAAGCTACCTTGTCGTTTGAGGAAGGGAGAGAGACTGTCAGAGAAAATTTTCAGATGAGAAGATGCCTGAGCCATGCCTGGAAGAATGAACAGAAACTCATTCAGGGAAGAAGGTGGGGATTTTTAGGGTGTGGGGAGCAACTCGAGAGTGGGAATAAATAGTGTGAACAATGGCACAGACATTCCTTCGTGCATGTGAAAACCTGCACGCTGTTTAGTACTTCCGGAGAACAACATGGCTGGCTGGGAGTAGGGGAGCCAGACAGGCAAGACGGCAGGGGCTGTCCGAGCCATCCGAGGAGCTTTTGCTCAATACCCAGGTTACTGAGGAAGCTTGGAAGCTATTTAAGTGGAGAAAGCTGTAGCCAAATTTGTTCTTCAGAGGGATCACTCAGGCAGCTGCATGGATGAATTTGAAGGGATAAAACCAGAGGTAGGCAAACCAGTTCAGAAAGTTCTGGAGTCACAATTAAAGAGAAAGATAATGAAGGCCTGAGAACAAAGGCATTGGTAAAAAGAGTGGAGAGGTGCTTACCTGAGGAAATTAAAAGGTGGGGTTTTAATGCTGATTTCTTATATCCTAGTGTCATTCTGGTAAACCTAATCTATGAATACAAAGCAATGGATGGGAGCACAGGAAGTGGGTAGAATACAATCCTTATGATTATTCGTTATAGGTTATGTCAATAAATCTCATTTTAAATCTGTGTGTGCCTGTGTGTGTAACGGATGCCATTCATTTAAGAGTTATCTGTGCTGCTGTCTAGCTAAGGAGAGTGTCCACCAGGGACCAAGTGCCAACATTTGGCGAACACTAAAGCAATGAGAAGAATGAGGAGTGCCTGGCACTCAGCTTGGGGTCTCATTCTTCTGACTTTCCTCTCCAACACTGATGCTGTGGTAAAGATGACCCACACATTAGAAACATTTTATTTGACATCTCTTCTTTTCCTTATTTTCAAACTGTAACACAAGCCAGAAAAAAGATTTCAGGCTCATCATCAGCTTGACTCTCTTCTAACTCTATTTTTTAGAAGGATGATAATTTCTATAGGACTAATTGTTATTTTTTTCATTCTTTATATGTTATCTAGCATGAGGGTTAATTTATTTGCGTGTCAACCTGACTGGGCCGTGGGATGCCCAGATACTTGCCCAACATTATTTTGGGTTTGTATGCAAGGGCATATCTGGATGAGATTTGAATCAGCAGACTGAGTAAAGCTTATTGTTCTCCTTAATGTGGGTGGGCCCCATCCAATTAGTTGAAGACCCGAATAAAACAAAGGGACCAGTAAAAGGGAACTCCTGCTGACATCTCATGCTGGGACATAGGTCCTTTCCTGCCTTTGGACTCAGACTGGAAAACTGGATTTATTTGTTTCTGAGTATGCTGGCCTGCTGATCAGAACTGAGACTTTTGGCTTACCTGAGTCTCCAGCAGATCTTGGGGACTTCTCGGCCTCCATAACCACGTGAGCCAAATTCTTACAATAAATCATATATATGTATGTATATGTGTACACATATATGTGTCTATATATATACACACACAAATATATATAATATGTTATATATATAATACCCTATTATTTCTGTTTTTTCTGGAGAACCCTGACTAATACATCTAGGTAATAAATCATCTATTAAAGAAAAATCAGCAACCACAATTTTAAATTATTTATAGCCCCATTACCTAGAGGCAACTGGAATATTGTGTGTAAGTTGGGAGTTTAATTTTTCAAAAAAAATTGAATCATACTATAAATATTTATTAGTGATCTTAGATCAATAATAGATTATGAACAAACAGAGAACATTTCATCCCTGCTGTCAATATTTATCCTAATTTTTCCTCGCTTGAGTTTAACAACGTTCAATGTTATAAGCAAGCCCGTTTTTGTCTATCACGAATTTTACTCTATGCTTTTTCAGTTCTTTTAGCTTTATCTTGTGTTGATTATTTGCATTTGTAACATTCATTCTAGGTTAAAATGTTAAAAAGCTGTTTTTATGTATATGCAAAGAGCAACAGTCAAGCATATGCATAAGACCTTGGTTCAAGGCAGGGTTGCGTAATGAGATCAGAAATTCCCTTTCCAAATCAAAACTTTTACAGGTAAGGAAGTAAAGCTCAAAGCCTTGCCCACCTGACTTTCCACTCACAGTGAAGGGAGCCCTGGGGAAACTTCCCAATTAATCTAAGAGGAACTAATTCTGGAGAAGTACTGCAATTCTAGTTAGACTTTGTTTTTATTTCTATTTTTTTTTAAGTTTGTTCTGTATAATCACTTAGCAATGTACTTTGTTAATATCAATACTTAAATTTTAGTCCTTAGAAACAAATGTGAAGCAGCTACGATCAGTTGATGAGGGTGGCTTAGTCACGTCCCACCTTGATGTGTCATCTGTCCTGGCTCCCTGCCTGCGAACGCTGTGTCTCTCAGACGCTTACTTAGAACACAGGTGCAGGAATGTGTTCAATCAAAATTTGGATTCCCTTCTTGGTTTAAAGATAAAATATATTAAGACACTTTTCTCCTAAAACCTACTAATGCAACAAATCAGTGAGTGATCTATTCTATAGGAGTGCTTCAGAGAGTTAGTTGTTTTTTTCTTTTTTCATTTTTTGGTTTTTTTAAATGCAGATATAATAACTAGACCAATCTTGCCTTCATTTTGGTAAAAAACATGTTTTCATCTTCCAAATTCTCAAATGCACAAAGTGATGATGATTATCACCATGGAAATTTCATAAATGTGTTAAAATCTTAACAATATCAGCCTCAAGTCTTTCCTGAGTGACCATATGTGCTCTTCTAACAGTAAGTGCAATTTTTAAAAGATGAATGTAGCTCAATAGACCATGCTTTCAGTGCACATGGAATTCTAGAGCTAAAAGGGCGAAACCTGATGAAAGCCTCATTTTAATCATCCAAGATCTCATTGGATGCCGAACTTGAATTAGGCTATTTTTTTTGACCTTGATCAAATATTTATGATTTACATATACTGTTTACCTAATCTCAGAGGAACACAATATTATAGTCACAGGAGTTTTGAAAGGCACATAAATCACCACTATCTGTATATTCATCTCTATCAACATAAATATCTCTAACTGTATAGATGTAGACGTCAATATTGGTAACAAGCATTAACAAGTGCTTCTTCAAACTCACACTGATAACATCCTATAGTAAAGGCATCACTAGGAGCATATGACTCTCAATATTTTATGTTTTAAAGTGAATGCTGAAACTTTATAAGTGTTTCAGCAGGCATCAAACTTTTTAAAACTAAGATTTCCAAATTTCCGAGTTATAAGAACCCACAAAAACAAAACCTCTTCTCTATGTCTAAATAAAAATGTTTGGTTGATTTCTTTGGGCAATCAATTTAGACAACAAAATGCTCTCCCCTGAAATTACTATATTTACTTGGCTTTTATTTTTTTCAAAGATTAAAAAAATTATACATCTTTAACCACTGCAATTGTGACATCGCATATCACCACCCGCAAGTTCTAATTCCATGATTGCATATATTTACACAAATTATATAATAAGATGCAATTACAATAATTATAGAGGAATAGACAACAATTGAAAAAAATTACAAATTCCCACTGAATGATACGAAAATCATCAGACAAACCAATACAAGAAAAGAAACTGTTTTTATACGAACCCAACCATACAATAGCAAACACCTCAGTCTTGGCAAACAGAAACATGTTACACTAGGAAATCTGAGGCTTAAGGCTTAAGGGCGAATTTCTTTTTCCTTGAAATTTCTTTCCCTGTCCTATAATGTGAATATTTAACATCTTGACTTTCCTAAAAATATTATGAATAGAGAACCTTTGTCCTGGGTGTTTTCTTATTGTTATTTCAAAGAAAAGAGGAAAGATAATTACTAAAATAATAAAACACAAATAAAATGTAGAAGTTCTATGGAATTCCAGTTAGGAAAGAGCAGGTCCTGCTATAATTTTCTTGTTGCTTTTTCCATAACCTGTCTCCAAGCATATATCTCATTTTCAAGGATTTACAGTCTAAGAATATCATTTGTCCAATTTATTTTTCTTTTAGAAAAGAATATTCATAGGATAAATTGTGTACTTCATACATTTGAGCTCTCTATAAATTGTCCTACAGTGTATTTTATTTGCATACAATTTCTCACTTTGTTTTGTATTTCAGACCAAATATCCTTAATATAAAAATTGGAAAGTTTGTCCTTTGATTTCTTTTTGCAACGATTTTACTAGATCTGAGACCATGTCTTGCCAGTCTGTGACAGTGAAAAACCAACAGTCTGACACATCAGAATGCTGCACAAAGGAACTTAAGACTTATCCTCATTCTAGGTTATTGAAAATTACTGTATGTTCTAGATACTGTACTGAGCCACGATGTGAACTCTGGTGTATCTTAAGCCTGTATATAAGCATTTACAGGCTTCCAACACCGCACTAGATGTGAGGCTGTGAGGATACAAAGGTGGACACCCCATGGTTACTGCCTTTGAGGCAATTAATGTCTTACAGGTAAGAGAGACACAAACACCAACACTCTCAATACAAAACAGAAAGGGCTAAGAGAGAGGCCTGATACCATGAAAGAGTTTTCTTAAGGCAATATTAGATGCCTCATGTATTCTACCAAGCAGCAGCATGGCTGTAATAACCACTGAGTAGTGATTATGTAAAGCAGAGATAAATCAGATTCCTTAAGAAATGAAACTAATACATAATTTCAGAAAATAAAATTTTAATTTCTTAGAGCATCAAAGAATTGCATGGAATTGTAAATGTACTGATCCACTGATTAAATGATTAAGGGAATACTCTTGATTCATTCATTAACGAATGATCATTTAGAAGTTGCTTTGGGCCAGGTACTTGCAGCAGGCTTTGAAGACGCAAGGATGAAGATGGAAGACAAGAACCCTGTTGTCATGGAGCTCACGCACCTCCCGACAACACAGCAGAGCGTGGCAGGTGCTATGTGAAGGGAGGGGAAGGTGGGAGGTGCTACAGAAGCACACAGGATAAGGCCTAGCCCAGATGTCCTGAAGGACGTGAGGTCTAAAGGGATGCTATGAGGTAGCCGAGCAAAAAGGAGGGGTGAGATGCTAGTGGTCTGTAGGTGACCTGCTGTGTAAAAGCCTTGAGAGGAAAGAGGGTACTGTGGACTGCACGTTGCGTCCCTTGACCCCAAATTCCCATGTTGAAACCTAATCACCAGTGGGATGGTGTTGGGAGGTGAGGCCTTTTGGAGATGATGCAGTCATAAGTGTGGGGCTCTCATGAACGGGATTCGTGCCCTTCTGAAAGAGGCTCCAGAGAGCTGCTTTGCCCTTTCTGTCACGAGAGGACACAGCAAGAAGACCCCATCTATGAACCAGGAAATCAGCCCTCACCGGACACCAAATCTGCCACTGCCTTGGACTTGTCAGCCCCCAGAACTGTGAGAAATAAATTTCTATTCTTTATAAGCTACCCAGCTTATGGTATTTTCTTACAGCAGCCTGAACAGACTAAAAGCATGAGAAAAATCAGAATCCGAGAGAAATTTAGTCTGTTTGGAGTTATAGGTGGAAAAGGGAAAATGGTAAGAGGTAAGTAATAGATAATATTATCAGAAAAAAAATCCATTGCATTAAAATGATTTGGGGCTAATTGCGTGTATGGCAAATGAACCCTTTCAGAGGTTCTGCAGGTTGTCTTGCATACTAGAAATATCTCTTATGTTACCCTAATAGAAATATGACACACTAAATTAATGTTTTTAGCATTTCTGGTTGATAATACACAAAAACATGAACAAAATACAAAGGAGGGGACTGAGATGATCTTGAAGCTAAAACTATATTGAGCTGAGGATACAGCTGTAATGTACTGGGGAAAGCAGAGGGAAAGACTCTGCTCAAGCACCTGTCCTCATGGTCCCAATTAGGGCACCTCTCACCTCATGTTTAATGAGAAGCAAACCTCATGCAAATGAAGTACATGGCATCCAGGGATAGGGTAATGTGGCCCCTTGGGTGGAGCTGGAAAGTCTGAATTCAGGACAAAGAGTGAGATGATGTAGGGAAGCACATGAGTGGTAAATTAAAGGAGTTGCCCAGAGTCTGGTGATGTAAGAAATTGTGCAGAAGCACTTTTCCTCATTCGTGCAGTTGTAACCAGAGAAAATCAACTAAATGTCCGTCCTACTTGTCACCCATCGCTCCATAGAAAGAACCTTCGTCTTGGACTTGGTGGCTTTTGTGCGTTGGCTTGGGCTGCTAGCACATCTGGCAGCCTGCTTCCTCAATTGCTCCTTCTGTCCTTTGCTGCCAAACAGGAGAGTTGAGTCATATTCAGAGCCTGTAGGAACAGGGAGGCCCACCGTAGCTAGAGCAGTAAGTGGGGTCGAGATCATGATAGCATCCTAGATTCCATGATAAGAATTTCAGCCTCAGAACAACAGAAACCCAAAGAATGGTTTAGGTAGAGAAATGACGGAATGAGAGCTGAGTATTAGAAATATCTGCTGGTGGTAATGGTTTGAAGGAGGCAAAAGAGTGGACGGTCCAGGAAGACTAGTTGGGAGCATGATGTAGGGGTGGTGTGGAGGAATGCTGGGGGTCGCCTCTAGATGGGGAACAAGGGAGATGCAGCAAATAGGTGGATTCAGGAGACACATGGGAGGTGACTGATTGGGGTGTGTGGCATGGGAGATGGTGCGATCCAAGGACCATTTCTAGATATACAATTCTGGAAACTGGTTTAGCAATAATTAATGGAAAAAAGAAATAGGAAACACTAGTAAAGGACCACTTTGTGTTAACAGGAGAAGGCTGAGATGGTAAGTTCTACCTTGAACATGTTGAATTAGGGTGCCTCTGGGGCATTCGAGGGGATGTCTAGTTAGTCACTGAATACACAGATCTGCAGCTCAAGAGAGAGACCTGGGGTGGAGATACAGACAGATGTCTTGCATTAATCATACACACTTCTAAGCAAAAAGAGACAAGTTCAGTTTCCAAACACATACACCTTCCTATTTAAGAGAACTTTCTGTTTATACTCCATCTTATCAATCAGAAGCATCTTTATAAAATTCTTGTCATGCCTATACTCAACAAGCAAAAAATTATAGGAGGAGTACTATATTTAATGATGGCATTCCTCTAAAATTCAACACTTTAAGTGGCATTAATTCTCTTTCCCCATCTTATACAGACTTTCAAGAATAATTATCTGATCAGGAAGTTCAAAAGTTCAGATATTATTTTAGCTGCCTTTCTCAATTCAAATTCTTACTTCACCTTTAGCAACAGTCATAAAAGATACTGCCACTTTATTTCCCCTACGGAGGAAATGATTCCTGAGAAATGTGCCAACAAACACCAGTGTGAGAAACCTTAATGAGTGGCTTTATTCTAGGAAACCCACATTGGTTAGGGGGTGTGCAACTTTTCTTGTCATATTCTCCATCTCAAAAGGGCTTTTAACTTGGCTAGATTACTGCCCAGTAGAAAGGAATTTTGGCAGGCTCTTTTTTTTTTACATTACTTTGAAAGTTTTTGTTGCTAGATAACAGCTTAAATACCATTTGTTCCCCTTCAGTTAAGAAAAATAAAAGGAAGGACTCATTATGGCTTTCCCGCCCTCAAAATGATGAATACATTTAAGACAAGAGCAGTGTTTTGTTTCCTTTCAAGCAGTAAGATCATGCTAACTTTCTGCAAACTTAGGAGAGTAGGTAATGAGCAACAGCACTGCTGAAGGCACCTTTCTCCATCTTAACACCAGCTAACAAAATCACCATGCTCTAAGGAAAGATCACAGGAAATGAGAGAAATGAATATAACACTCCCTTCCTTCAAATATCCCTATATACTTCAAACAAACCTAAACGTACCCTAGTGCATTTATTGGGAAGATGTTCTTGATAATCCAAACATGGACTCCAATTTGCAAAAGACTGACTTATGAATCTAAGGTTTGATTCTATGAAAATAACTATACAATACAGAAGGTTTGTGTTTATGAGTGAAAAACTATTTTTATTCATTCTCATAGCAGAGAGTTTTTAGTGTTTCACAGAACGTAAAGACAAACCCCTTTCCTCAATCACAGTTTGAAGAACAGTTCCCTGATAGTTAACAACTATATTTCTTAATAATTAATGAGCAAGAATGAGGATGGTTTCTGACTTGAACATAAGCACACAGTAGAGAAATACACTCTGCTCCCTACCCCACTTGCACCCTTGTCTATACTTTCTATCTCTGTATAAATGTGGGGAGAAAATGTCACATCAGCCCCACCAATTCGACAGAGGATGACCACAACCATCGCTAACCTGACATTAGGAAGAACCGCTGGACGGTTTGCTTCCAAGATGGTAAGAATGGAATGGCTAAGCTGGAAGGGGGTCTATTCTTCCCATGCTCAGGAAACACCCATAACTCTGATTCTTGTAAGTGATTATTCCCCCACCCCGTCCTTGGGCAAAAATCTTTATCCCTGCATTAGAGATAAACATTATGTGTTGCCTATCTCTAGATAAGGTAAACAAAGCTCTTTATGCTTTTTTCCCACTTTTATCAAAGTATAACTTACATAGGAAAGGTGCATAAATAATAGGTGCACAGCTCAGTGAATTTTCATAAAGAGAACACCTCATGCAAACAGCACCCCGATCAAGAAACAGAACATTATCTGCACCTGGAAGTCCTTCTCCTCCACTCCTCCATTCACAGCCCCCTGCAAGGATAAACATCAATCTGTCTTCCTACAACATAGATGCAGTTAACCTATTTTTGAACTTTATATAAATGGAATCATATAGTTTGCATATTCATGAATGGCTTTTTTTCATTCTACATTAGATTTGGGAGATTCATTCATATTGTGGGCTTTTCTAGTTTGTTCATTCTTGCTGCCATACGGTATTCCATTTTGAATATAGCACAGTTAATTTGTTCAAATACTGACGGATATTTGGGGCTAATAACGGTATTGCTATGAACACTTTTGTACAAGTCTTTGAATGGATGCACGGATGTTTATCACAGCCCCCTTAACCGTGAGTCTGAGTCGCTTCCCCTTGCACTTCCCAACTGAGCTCTAACATAACTCTCCCTTTGTGAAGACCAGACCTCTTAAGGACCTCAAGGACCTGTGTAGTAGACTTTTGCTCTTCTTACCATCTGGTGTCTATGCATCCTTTTCCAGGAAAATTACCTTCTGCCTATTTTGAGCCCAAGTATTGAGGTGGAATTCCTCCCCCGGAACAGACAGGGAACACGCGGCCTGGGTCTGAGCCGGTAGAGCTTCACATTCCTGTTTTATTTGTACAACAGCTTTATTGAGAGATAATTCACAACTATGTGAGTTTACCCACTCAAGTGTACTATTGAATGGTTTTTGGTATATTCGGAGATTTATACAAACTGTCACCACAGTCAATTTTACAGCATTTTTATCATCTCAAAATGGAACCCCGTGCCCATTAGCTATCATTCTCCTATCCACCTATCTCCCTAGCCCTAAGCACTCACTAATCTACTTTCTGTTTCTGTGGATTTTCCTATTCTAGACATTTCATATAAATGAAATCATATAATATGTGGTTTTTTGAGACTGTCGTCTTTAACTTAGCATAATGGTTTCAAGGTTCATCCAGATTATAGCATCTATCAGTACTGTACTTCATTCCTTTTTATGGCCAAATAACATTCCATTGTATAGATAAACCACATGTGCTTTAGCCATTCAACAGTTGATGGACATTTAGGTTGTTTCCACCTTTTAGCTGTTAGGAATGATGCTGCCATAAACATTTGTGTACAGGTTTTTTTTGTAGCTAGACATTTTTATTTACATTGGTATATACCTAGGAGTGGAATTGCTGAGACATATGGTAACTCTATGTGTAACCATTTGTGAAACTGCCAAACTATTTTCCAAAGTGGCAGTACCATTTTACATTTCCACCAGCAATGTATGAGAGATCTAATTTCTTCACATCCTTGCCAGCACTCATTTCTTTTTGAATACAGCTATTCTAGGGGGTGTGAAGTGGCATCTCATTTTGGCTTTGATTTGCATTTCTCTGATGACTAATGATGGTGAGAATCTTTTCATGTGCTTATAGTCCATTTGTATATCTTCTTTGGAGATATGTCTACTGAGATCCTTTGCCCATTTTTAAATTTGGTTATTTGTCTTTTCATTATTGAGTTGTATGTGTTCTTCGTATATTCTGGATATAAGTCCCGTATGAGATATAGAACTTACAAATATTTTCTCTCATTCTATGGGTTGTCTTTTCCCTTTCTTAATAGTGTCCTTTGAAGTATAGGAAATTTTAATTTTGATGAAAACCAATTTACTTTTTCTTTTATGGATCACGCTTTTGTTGTCATACCTAAGAATCTACTGCCAAATCTGAGGTCATGCAGATATACTTGTAAGTTTTCTTTTAGGAGTTTTATAGGTTTATAGTTACATACATCATACTTTTACAGCTTTGATCCATTTTGAGTTAATTTTTGCATATGTGTAAGGTAAAGTTCCAATTTTACTCTTTTACATGTGGATATACAGCAATCTCAGCACCATTTGTTAAAAAGAATATTATGTCTCCATTGAATAGTCTTGGCACCCTTGTTAAATTCAGGTGACCATAGACACATAGATTTATTTCTAGACTTTCAACTCTATCTCACTGATCTATATGTCCATCCCTGTGTTAGTAACATATGTATTGATTACTGTTACTTTATTGTAAGTTTTGAAATTGGGGATTTTTGAAATTTGAAAGCCTCCAACTTTGTTCTTTTTCAAGATTGTTTTTGCTATTCTGAGTCCTTTGCATTTCCATATGAATTCTGGGATCAGATCATCAATTTGTACAAAGAAACCAACTAGGATTCTGATAAGGATTGTATTGAAACTGTAGATCAATTTGGGGAGTACTGTCGTCTTAATAATATTAAGTCTTATGATCCATAAACATGGGTTGTTTTTCCATTTATTTAGATCTCACTTAATTTCTTTCAATAATGTTTTGTAGTTTTCAGAGTGTAAGTTTCACATTTCTTTTGTTACATTTTTATTCCTTTTGATGATGCTATTGTAAATGGAATTGTTTCCTTCATTTCATTTTCTGATTTTTCATTGCAAGTGTATAAAATATAATTGGATTTTGTATATTGATCTTGTATTCTGCAACCCTGCTGAACTCATTTATTGTTTTAACAGTTTTTAGTGTATTCTTTAAGACTGTCTTTATAAGTTCATGTCTCTTCCTTTTTTTTTTCTAAAGAAACAATCACAATAAAAAGAAAGTCTGACTATCTCAATATGTCATTTTGTAACAATTTTCTGGAGATGAGAAGATAACATTCTCTGACCCTGAAGGAAACTCTGCAAAGGAATTCAGGGGAGAAGTGATACATCCCACTTTCTCAGCTGACTGTACAACTGAGCTGGCAATATGTATACATATATATATATATGTATATATTATTTGTTATTAGAAATAGGATGCTCCATTTTATATGGCTACCTCATGAACACATCCAAGAGAAATTTAATATCAACTACATAATAAGGTGAAAAAGCAAAATTCAAATTGGTAAAGACATTTTGGAAGCTCCCAAAAAGAATAAATTGGATTTTATTCACTACACTACAAAAAGGATCAAGAAAATGTTATCCAGTTCAGAAGACCAATGCAATGGAACTTCTCTGCACGTAGAAAATTCTCTCATAGCTTGCACAAGACATTTCTCACTGAAAAGGTCTTATATTCCCAAAGTCCCTGTTCTCTTGTTTCTTGTTATTTATCAGCAGTTTTTGAATGTACCATAATTTATCCTCATGTTTCTCAGATACAGTGTTTGATGACTTGTAATAAAACCACTAAAATGATACTATAGTAGACTCTGGGAACGTATATCACCACAGCCTGACTCGAATTCTTCCACCAAAAAATCTAGGTGTTAACCCATGCTTAACACCGCCCACTGATTCCTGGGCTGGGGATGATCTCTGTGCTGCCCTCTTGTGGCAGATGCTGAGAGAAGGCATAGGTAATTGCCCATAGGCGGTTTTTTAATCACTGAGGAAATAAGAAACATACATTTAAGAAAAGTTATTCCTATTTGCAACAGGTAAAAATTAAGATTTGAAATGCTTATTTCTACAAGTTTGTTCACTTTGGAAGTTAGAATGACCACTTCTTGCTTTCATTTCGTTCAATGTGAGCATGTTCAACTGCTTTGACTAGGTATTAAGGGAATTTATTAAAATCCTAGAAAGAAACACAAATAATTGGCTCCTCTTTATGGCAAGCTTGATTAAACATTTTCTTTTGCAAAAGTACATTCTAATTCTGGGCTAACACTAGTGGTTTCTTTGAGAAGTGAATATCCCAGTATGTTGTAGTTAGTTCTGGTTACTACTAATGGTTGTGGTGAAAACACCAAACCTTACTCATAGTTTCACACCTCAAACAAATCTCAATATTTGTCCCACTCCAAACACACTTTTATTATACACCTGCCATCTGAAAAGTATATGGTAGCATTTTTTTAATTTATTTATTTATTTATTTATTATTTTTGAGACAGAGTCTCACCTTGTTGCCCAGGCTAGAGTGAGTGCCATGGCATCAGCCTAGCTCACAGCAACCTCAAATTCCTGGGCTCAAGCAATCCTTCTGCCTCAGCCTCCCGAGTAGCTGGGATTACAGGCTCCACCATGCCTGGCTAATTTTTTTCTATATATATACTAGTTGGCCAATTAATTTGTTTCTATTTATAGTAGAGACGGGGTCTCGCTCTTGCTCAGGCTGGTTTCGAACTCCTGATCTCGAGCAATCTGCCAGTCTCGGCCTCCCAGAGTGCTAGGATTACAGGCGTGAGCCACCGCGCCCGGCCTATGGTAGCATTTTAAAGAGTTTGGACTAACTGTTGGAACATCACCATCTTCACTCATGAAGCTGCACTGCTGAAAGATGACATTGTGAAAGACAAAGTTTTTTTTCTCTTTGAGTGTGACCTCAATTACTAAATGACAAGGGGCAATGGGGTGCCTATCAAGTCCACAGGGAAGGCTCATTGGGCACAGCTGGATACAAGGTTCCCTTGCCTGAAGTTTCCCCCTGCCTCTTAATGTATTCCAAACTCCCATGTCACCTGACATCATTACCTACACTTGACTGACTTTTGTCATAACTCCCCAAACAGAACTCCTCAGGATCCTGAACACTGCTGCCAAGGGGGTGGTGGCAGGCGGGAGGTGTACACTCCGTACACTGGAAGGGTCCTGTTTGGGTCGACAGAAGTTCAGTTACTAAGAGATCTCATTCATGTGACTCCAAAGTAGATTCAAAGCAAATGTCAAAAAATTTTATGATAATTCAGTTTCTGTTTAAGCTTCCAAGAAGGTCAAGGGAGAAACTTCAGAGATTCGACAGATTTTAGAAAGGCAAATGGTACAAAAATATATATAGTTTCTTCTTGTCGTGGCTTTCCACGACAGCATTGTCATGAAACCATTTCAAAGGTAAAGAAAAAATCTAAAAGCCTACCACCTGGGACTGATTTGAAAATGTTTACATTTGTGTGCCATGGCCACATTTCAGGGCTAAAGAAAACCTGAATATAAGAAGCATCTTCTATCAATGGCTACTATTTCCTGAGTTCTTATTATGTGCTGGGTATTGTACTAAAGTGGTAATGCATTATCTTATTAAATTCTCCCAATAATCCAATTGTTACTCCTTGCATATTATATAAGAAATTGAGAGTCAGAAATAATAACATTCCAATTTCACCCTTTTAGTTATTTTGAAATATACAATAAATTATTATTAACTATTCTTGCTCTATTATGTTACTGAACACTAGATCTTATTCTATCTAATTGTATTTTTTTCCTAACATAAAGAAATGATAAACGCTTGAGGTGATGGATATCCCAATTACCCTGATTTGATAATTACAACCATAGTAATGCTTGTATCAAAATATCACATACATCCCATAAATATGTACAACTATGATGTATCCATAATTAAAAATAAAAAATTCTTAAAAATAAATTTGGTTAATAAAATAATAATAATATTAATAATAATTCAGTAAATTGCCCCAAACCACAGTAACTGAATGGCAGATCTAAGATTCACATCCAGTCTGTCTCCAAAGACACTTAAGCATCATACTACAATTTTAATTTTCTGGTTCCTATACCTTCTTCTTCTTTTTTAATCCCTGAAAAGAGTTTTATCTTTCTTTTATTTCAGAATTACAGGGGTACAAACACTTTGGTCACATAAATTGCCTTTGCATTGCCTGAGTCAGAGCTACAAGCATGCCCATCCCCCAGACAGTGCGCACCCGCACCAATTAGGTGTGAATACACCCATCCCCTCCGCCCCCTCCCACCTGCCCAACACTGACGAACGTTCCTTCCATATGTCCAAGTAAGTGTTGATCACTCATCTCTTCTTGTCTTTTACACCACTTCTATGTCTCAATATTCTACTTTCATTTTCCTCTAGTATGAAGAATGGAATTCAAGTCCATCGTTTCCTCCCTCCTTCTCATCCTTCCTCATTCTTTCCTTCCATAATTAACAATCTTTTACTAAACACTTACTCTATGCCAAGCTCTTCTGAGAGTTGGGTCTCCAAAGCTTACACAATCCTTGAGGGCAGGATCTATATTTTTTTCATTGTGATAGGCCCTATGCCTGCCAAGACTACAGGGGTAAATTAAAGATATTTTAATTATCTTTAATTAAATATACTAAAGATATTTAGGACCAAAACCTTCTAAGAACCTTCTAAGAACACATTGTGGGGGCCACAGCAATGAACGTGGGCACCCTAGCACATGATACTTGCCAGGGAGGACAAACAAATGATGGTGAGCGCAGGACACACATTGATTCATGTTGGGGACCTGCCCTAGGAAGCAGCTGGAGGCGTTCACTACTCAGTTGCATATTTTAATCCTCCTCCCTTTGCACAACTAGACAAACTGAGGTACAAAAACTTAAAAAGAGAATTAATTATGTTTGCTGAGCTTCCCTTGTGTACTCTTACGGTGGTTTGTTTGTTTGTTTGTTGTTTAAAGGACTCCAAATATTAAAAGTTGATTTTTTTTTCTTTCCTAAATTTCCTCTATATCAGCTACAATTAACCATCCTACCTAAAAAAAAAAATATGCACTTGAGTGGTGTTGCTGAAAGGTCTTCAGACGAGGTATGTTTTATTTAGGAGTGAGATTAATTTGGGTGGAATATCTACAATTTACTTAGATGTTTCTAGAATGGAAAGGAAACTTTGAGACAGTGCTTTTTTTCTATCCCTCTTCATAAACATATGGACTATTCATAAAGATGATTCCCAGAAACTACATTTATCTTCACTGTTTTCTAGTAATGGTGAATGCCTTCCAGGGCAAACAGAAAATCCCTGCGACTAAAGGAGGAAAAAGTCCTAAACACGGCTCTCTCTAGTTAAGATCTATCTTAAGGTGTTGCTGCTTTTTGCAAAATGCAGTCTTTTGAAACAATAACATCAAGAAACAAAGAAGCCCTAAATAACAATAGCAGCAATAAAAGAGGTATAGTCTCTTTTTTTGTCCATAGTAACACTCTCACGGGAGTACTTTTATTTGAGACTGTCATGTACGAGTTGTGAAAGCAAGCTTCCTGCAAATGTGAGCTCTAAGAGACTTGAGAAATTTTACAACCTTTTAGCTTGTGACTCAATAATCTATAAAGCAGACCTATTCTTAGTCTGTATAAGCCAAACAAATTCTCGAATGTACAGGCATCTTCACAGAATCTTTGGAAATAAAAGATCATCATTCTTTTCCATGGCTAGTGATAATCATTGTCCACATCAGTCTTAAGCTTGTAATAACATATGATGCCTGGTATGGCTAGTGATAGATATATAAGTTTTTTTCTCTCTCTCTCTCTCTCTCTATATATATATATGCCAAGACAATTGAATAAGGGAGAGCATAGTCTTTTCAACAAATGATGCTGAGACAACTGAATAATATCTACATGCAAGACATGAAGTTAGATCTCTATATCACATCATATACACAATTAATTCAAGCTGGATCATAGACCTAAATGTAAGAGCTAAAACTATAAAACTTTCAGAAGAAAATGTACTAGTAATTCTTCATGATCTTGGATTAGGTTAAGATATCTTATCCTTAGATAAGACACCAAAAGCATAAATGCGAGAAAAAAATAGATAAATTAGCATCATCAAAATTAAAAACTTCTGTGCTTCCAAGAACACCATTAAGAAAGTAAAAAGATAACCCACATGAGAGAAAATAATTTGCAAATTTTACATTTCATATGGGACTTGTGTCCAGAATATATTAAAATACAACTCAACAATAAAAAACAAAGAACGCAGTTAAAAAATGGGCAAAATGTCTGAATGGATGCTTCAGAAGAGATATACAAATGGACAGTAAACACATGAAAAGATGCTCAACAGCTTTACTCATTAGAGAAGTGCACATCAAACCCACAATGAGATACTGCTTCCCACCCACTAGGATGACTAAAATAAAAGACAGATGATAACAAGTTTTGGCAAGGATGCAGATGAATTTGAATATACATTACTAATGGACTGTAAAATGGTACAGCCATTTGGCAGTTCCACAAAAGGTTAAGCCTTGGGTTACTACATGATCCAGAAATTCTACTCCTAGGTATATACCCAAAAGACATGAAAACATATGTCCCAAACAAAAACTTGTACTTCTACAGAGAACTGCATAGTGGACAGTCTTATTGTTAAAAACACACATGATGAATTATTACTACACTTAAAACATTTATATTAAATGATATGAAGATTGAGATTTCATTTGGAAAGACTTGATATTTGCTGCCAACCTCTCTATACAATCCTTCACCTTCCCACTTGAGAACATTTCCTCATTATGCTTATATTGATGTGTGTGTGTGTATAGTATGTGTATGATCTCATCTATGTAAAAATATACATAGAAAAAACATCCCAGAATTTTTACAATGGTTATGCTATCTCTAGTTTACAAAACTCCTTAAGATTTTTGTTTTGTTCTTCTACTTTTCAATATTTCTAAATTAACCATACTAACCATTTATCAACTTTAAAAATTAATATTTTAAAATTTGCCATTGATACAAGCTCTCATACTACAGAATTCCTAAAAAAAGCTGGTAAAATGTTTAAAAAATTTTTTTATTAAGCAAGTTACCAAGTAATGGGAATTCATAGAGCTCGTAAAATGAAAGTGGAGTACAAACCTAGCATAATGAGTATGCAATGAAGACAGCTACTGCTCTAAAGGTAACTGCTGATCTTTTAACTTAGATCCTTGCATTTCAACAGCTACGTGGAAGGGCAAGAGGCACAGTCTTGATCCTAAGCAATGAGGGGAAGACCCGAAAGGCCATAACTCTTAGGAAAGAGTAAACTAGAAGAAGAAAATCCAGCCAGCACAGGGAAAGTAAAAGACAACCTATCTCTTTTGTCCTTGGCTCTGGGTGGAGAGGAAAAAATTTCTTTGCTTCTTCATAAAAGTTGAGAATAAAAATCATGTAGATTTGTGGTTTATGTTTACACTCTTGGCATGTGTGCAGAAGGTGTAGGTTTATTGCAGTAAAGCCTTCTTAGTTGACAGGGCCCCTAGGAGCTTGGCAGAAGCAGATACAATCTTTCTTTGGAGGAATGCATTGTCAATAGAGGTCACTAAGGACTCCCAAAGACATAGTCCAGTTGGACCAGGAGTCATGATAAGCATACACCTGCCCCCCAAACACAAACAAAACATACAAAGGAATAAGTGTCTTTGAATTAAATCAGCATAAAAATAAAAAACATACTTAGACAGATAAAGGTTTAAGATATTGAAGTTATCAGATACTGAAATAAAATGTATATAGGGAAGAGGATACTACGAAAAAAGGATGATTTGGAAAAAAATGTATAAAAACAATAAACAGAATTATTAAAATAAAATAGTTGGGAAGAAATACTGGATGAATTTGTTAAATATCAGATTTGATGTAGCTGAATAGAGAATTAGCAAACTTGAAAGAAAGATCAGAAGAAATTTCCCAGAATGCATCATAGTGAGAAAAATGAATAAAACATTGGGAAGAGAATAGAATAAGGGGAGAGAATGTACTTAAAGAGATAACGGTTTAGAATATCTGAAAAGTAATGACATTTAGCCTGATAGAAAAAACAGCACAATATCAATAATGACAGGGAGAAAACACAGGAATTAGGTTTTCATAATACTGAACAAAATAAAGATATTTATTTTGACACAGACAAAATAAAGATATTTTCAGAGAAACTAAAGCTATGTTTACCACCAACTGAATTACATCAGTAGATTTTCTAAAAATTACATTTCAGGAAGAAGGATAATGGAGATCCAAGTTGCCAGAAAAAATGATGAGCAAAGAAATGGGTAATGTGGAGGTAACTCTATATCAATATTGACTATCTGAAACAGCAACAATAATAATGCTAATATCTGATTTGTAAGAGTTGATAGAGAAGACTATAATATTGCAATACAAAGGCATGTAAGATTAGTGTCCAGGTGGACTGGAGTTAAAGTGTTACAGTCCTTGAACTGCCTGGAAGGAGGATAAAGATATTAGTTAACTCATCTATATGAGGAATCTAAAATAGTTGAACTCACAGAAGTAGAGAGTAGAATGGGGGTTACCATAGACTGGGTGTGAGGGGATTGGAGAGATGTTATTCAAAATGTATGAAATTTCAGTTAGGAGGAATAAATTAAAGAGATCTATTGTACATTATAATGACTATATTTTTTATTTCAGCATATTATGGGGGCACAAATTTTAAATTTTCGAATAATATCCTTGTCTCCCCCCCCAAGTCTGAGCTTCAAACGTGACCATCCTCCATACAGTGCATATCTCACTCATTATGTATGTATATACCCGCCCCTCCTCTCCCCTCCCACCTGCCCAATACCCAATAAATGTCATTTCTATGTGTCCACTTAGGTGCTGATCAGTTAATACCAATTTGCTGGTGAGTATATGTGGTGCTTGTTTTTCCATTCTTGGGATACTTCACTTAGTAGTATGGGTTCCAGCTCTATCTAGGAAAATATAAGATGTGCTATATCACCATTGTTTCTTAGAGCTAAATAGTACTCCATGGTATACATATACCACCTTTTATTAATTCACTCATGGATTGATGGGCTCTTGGGTTGTTTCCACAAGTTTGCAATTGTGAATTGTGCTGCTATAAACATTCGAGTGCAGGTCTTTTTTGTAGAGTGTCATTGGATCTTTTGGGTAGATGCCCAGTAGTGGGATTGCTGGATCAAATGGTAGATCTACTTGTACTGCTTTAAGGTATCTTCATATTGCTTTCCACAGAGGTTGAACTAGTTTGCAGTCCCACCAGCAGTGTAGGAGTGTTCCTATCTCCCCGCATCCATGCCAACATCTATTGTTTTGGGACTTTTTGATAAAGGCCATTCTCACTGGATATAAGTGATATCTCATTGCAGTTTTGATTTGCATTTCCCTGATGTTTAGAGATGTTGAGCATTTTTTCATATGTTTGTTAGCCATTTTTCTGTCTTCTTTTGAAAAGTTTCTGTTCATGTCCTTTGCCCACTTTTTGATAGGGTTGTTTGATTTTTTCTTGCTGATTTTCGTGAGTTCTCAGTAGATTCTAGTTATCAGCCCCTTATCAGATGTGTAGGATGCGAAAATTTTATATTTTACACTTGAAAATTACAAACAGCATAGATTTTAGGTGTTCTCATTACAAAAACATGATAAATATATGAGGTAATAAATATGTTAATTTGCTTGATTTAGCCACTCCACAATATATACATTTATTGAAACATCACAGTGTACACAATGAATATATACAATTTTAATTTGTCAAATAAAAATATATGTTAATTAACTTAAGACTTTGGTAATCTGTATGTTAAAATTTCAGGAATGACATTAAAAGAATAGAAATCAAGAGTTTAATTTCCAAACTAGTAGTATAGTTTTAAAAATAGAATAAGGTTGAGGGGGCAAAAAAATCCAGTGGAAGGAGGAAAAGGAGACTAAGAAAACCAAAAGCACAGAAAGTGTCAACCACAAAACCAATGTTTAAATTACAGAAAACAGTCCCAAAATATCAGTAATATATAGCAAAAATCACAATAAATGTAAATGAACTAAAGATAACAAAACAATGCCTAAAAGGAAATGAAGTCACTTTATCAAAAAGACACTTGCACTATCATGTTTATGGCAGCATAATTCACAATTGCAAATATGTAGAGTCAACCTCAGTGACCTTCAATTCATTAGTGGATAAAGAAAATATGGTATATATACCATATATATATAACATATATATATACCATATTTTCTATATATTTTCATATATATATATATACACCATGTAATGTAAATGAACTAAACATAACTCAATGATTGTAATTTTAAATTAAAAGTCAATTCCACCAACATATTATCTATATAGGACATACACAGTATCGCTCTTAATATCAGATGAAAGGGACCCCTGTTCTGGGTTCTATGCTTTAGAGTCGTGCTACTCAAAATACAAATCTTGAACCAACAGTACCAGCATCACTCAAGTAACTGTTAGAAATGCTGACTCTCAGGCCCTACCTCACACCTAAAGATTCAGAATCTACATTTTAATAAGCTACCCCAGGTGATTCATATGCACCACTAATGTTTGAAAAAGCATTGTTATAAATAGCACAGCATATCACAAACATACAAATTACATTAATGCCTACACTGGTTCCTCTGTCATTCTATCCCAGCATGATTTATAATCCTAAACATCCACTGTTACGTCTAACACTGTTCACACTCCAGGCAAAGCACTTCTCTACATTTCTTGCCCCAAATCCTTGAAACAAATGACCACTGTGTCCAAATGCCATGAAGATTTCTTTTGATAATTTTTTGTATTACTGCTTAGAAGGGGCTAGTCACTGCTTCACAGTGTGTATGGGGGGAGGAAAAATAGAATGAGCAGAATTTGAGATGGTGATAAAATAGAACTTACAGAAAAGAATCTCAGGGGAAAAAAAAAGCTCAAAAAATCAATAGAAAAATAGGCAATCCATTTATATTTTTTAAAACTGGAAATAATTTAAGTGGGTACACTTCCGTCAAGCATCAGCCATAAAAAATTCTCAAGCAGCATATTGCATATTTTTTTTTAGTGAAGATGTAATTACTAATCAAAACAATAAAAATGAGCAAGAGAATTATTCTGATCTAATCCATCACTGGAATAGGCCAGATGAAATCTTTGAAATTTGAAAATCTTTCTTAAATGAAGACATAATTACTGAGTAAAACAATTATCAATAGAATGTATGTGGGCCTCTATTTATACTGTTGCCATAGGCTCCACGAATAGGAGCAGGAGCAGGTCTGGACATACATGAAATGTAAGTGCACAGAAAGGCTGAAAATTATGGGATGGAAAAAGATATAAAAGGCAAACACTAATCAAAGGAAACCTTAATGCCAATTTTAATATTGGTAAAACAAAAACAAAACAGAATTAAAATCATGTGCACTTTTTAAAAATATATATATCATGCTAACATTTAGATTTAAAAAGAATTCATGCAAAAAACTGGCAGAAATAGACCAAATTATATCATTACTTATGCCAAAATGGTAAGATTATGAGAACATTTCCCTTCTTTTAATTTTTCAAAATTAAAAAAAAAAATGTACATAATTGTTAGACAAATACAATTAGGACAATGGCTTCTTTTCTTCTTTTTTTTTAGTTTCTCTTTTTATTTTATTTTTGTGTGTGGAGGTTAGAGCAGCGGGAAGGAGGGCAGCCTCCACATGTATCAGAGCTGGAGACTCAGGTGCTGCCTTGGGGTTGAGAAGGAACAGAAAAGGAGGGAGGTACTTCCAACAATGAATGGGAACACCACGTTCATTGCAGCATTATTCTCAATAGCCAAAAGGTGGAAACAACCCAGGAATCCATCAACTGAGAACCGGAAAAACAAAATGTGGTATATCCATACAACAGACTAGTATTCAGTCTTAAAAAGGAAGGAGGTTCTCATACATGCTGCAACCACAACATGGATGAACCCTGAAAACACTATGTTAACTGAAATTGGTCAGACACAGATGGCAAACATCGAATGATTCCACTTATGTGAAATATCTAGAGTAAGCAGATTCATAGGGACAGAAAGCGTAACTGGGTTTACTGAGGGGAGGGATGACTGGAGAGTTATTGCTTAATGGTTAGAGTCTCTGAGATGATGACAAATTTGGAAATGTATAGTGATGATAGTTGCACAACACTGTGAATGTAGTTAATGCCACTTAATTGTACACTTAAAAATGAGAATGATTAAAATGGCAAATTTTATGCTATATATACATTCAAATGTCGCAATAAAAGCATTTCCAAAAAAAATGGGAAGGATTCAGTGATTCTTCAAGCTAGAGGATAAAGGATTGCTCAGGCGGCAAAGCAAAGGAGCAATTTGATAAAAAGCTTGTTGGCAAAGATCTCCGGTATGCTCAGACTCATCCTTTTACTTAGAAGCCACCAACCAAGACATGTAAAATATATTCCCTGCTAGTTGGCCATCATGGGAGAGGCAAGCCCCAGTGTCTCTAGCGACAGAATTATTCTACCCACGGACTGGAAGAATAACAGGGAGTTCTGAGATTATGCCAAAATCAAGATAGAACAGCACGTATTTGAAAAATGTAAGAAATGAAGAATAGCTCACAGACCTTACTGAGCATTAGAAAAGAAAGAAGAATCAAGAAAAACTGTTATAGAATTCAATACATTGGGTTAAAATAAGATGAAGGAATTAAAATGTTTTATAAAATGAGAAGATGAAAAAGAAATACAGAAAAGCTTGCTAATTCAGAAAAAGGTGGTAACTATAATTATTTGTGCTGTAAAATTTCGTTTTAGGAAAGACAGTTATGTCAAAGTAAACCTGTGCTATTAATATATATGGACAGGGAATTAGAGCTGTACTGTTTAGGGACAGGGAGTTCAAGCACTGAGCAGAAGCACAGAAAGTAAAGGCACACGTGGGGCTGTCCATGCAGAAAGGACCACCTCGCTGACCACAAAGTAGAGGTCAGCACTAACAGTGCCCTGGAAGCGCTGTGTGAGGTTACCGCGGGCCACGATGCACCAAAAGTAGCTACTGATCGATTGGAAGGGATTTAGAGAAGAGTAGCAAGAAGGATTAAGGGACTATTGGGAATGACTTATAAAACTTAAAATTGCTGGAACACGTTCTGTGGCTGAGCAAACAGGTGCAGGATGAAAGATGCGGATGGAAGGATGGCCACAATTGAAGAGTGCTACAGGCTTGTAAACAACAGAAGGGGTTTTTAAGCTAGTAGAGGGATGTACGTGCCTCTAGGATTAGCAAGTAGGGAATTTAGCACATGTATCAAGAGATCTTTCCTAATTATTCCAACTCTAATTGGAATATATTTTGGTTTTAAACTGTTAAAGAAGATGTCTTTATAACTAGGATCTAACAACAAAGCCACACCCTCCTTTATACAATCACTCGTACTGATCACTCGTACTGCTAAATCAATGTACACATGGACCCCACATATCTGACATACATGAATAAAATACTGGAAGTAAGTACATTGAATATTATACATACACATCTTTATATGTTTGATAATACATTCATGTAACAACAGTAATTGCCTTGGTGGTAGATTTAGGAATAATTGTTACTTTCCTCTTTTTATCATTTATTTTGAAAAGATGATGAGTATACATGCATTTACAACTGTGAAGGGGGAAGAGTTCGTTTTTCAAAACTAGCACTCTGGCTCTGTTCTTCCTTATTTCTTTTTCAACATGCTACAGTAGGGATGAGGCAGAGGAAGCTTTTCCCAGGTAGAAGGTTTTCCATACATTCAAATATGGTCTACAGGCATTGTTTGAATAGGATACTGCTGAGGTTTGGTGTTCACAGGTTGGCACAAACCCCTGGAAGATCCATAAAGTAAGGTCTGGCCCCCTTCCACCCTTTAAAACTTTCAAAGGTTGAGACACTGTCAGGATGCTCTGTGGGGCCATTAAGAATGGTCCTTTCCCTGTCAGATCAGTCAATATTGAAATTTACAACTCCTAAAGGACTTCAACCTACTCATCTTAGAGGGACAGTATGGTGCTCATTCTAGAAAAAACCCGAGTTGCTGGTCTTCCCCAGCTGTCATGGGTTCTAGCCAGAGGAATTTATTTTAACTAAGTGATTCTTTTGCCCATTGATGTTCTGTTACTGAACAGCATATCGAGTCATATTCAAATGTAATAATTCCAAACAACTGTGACCCCTTCGTAGACGCTGTGGAGTTCATGACAAGCTATCTTTTGGGAACTCAATCAACATTTCCTGTCTGTACTACCAGAAAGAGAATCTCCCTGTTAACAAGGAAGCAGCACTGGTGTTATTTCTCACTCTGGTCCTTATTCTTGGTCCTGGGTCTAATTAGAGTATCTTTACCTGCTACGGTTTGAATGTGTCCCCTACAAAATTCAGGTGTTGCCAATGTGATAGTGTCAAGAGGAGGAGCTTTAAGAGGTGATTAGGCCATGAGGGCTCCTTCCTTGGAAATGGAATTAGGTGCCCTTACAAAGGCTTGGCAGAGGGAGTTTGCTCTCTCTCGCCCTTCCACCTTCAGTTGAGTGAGGGCACGGCATTCCTTCCCTCCGGAGCACGCAGCCCTCACCAGGCACCAGATGCTGGTTAGCGCCTTGATCTCGGACTTCCAGCCTCCAGACTGTGAGAAAGAAATTTCCGTTCTTTATAAATGACCCAGGCTGAGCCGGGCGCGGTGGCTCACGCCTGTAATCCTAGCACTCTGGGAGGCTGAGGCGGGCGGATTGCTCGAGGTCAGGAGTTCGAAACCAGCCTGAGCAAGAGCGAGACCCCGTCTCTACTATAAATAGAAAGAAATTAATTGGCCAACTAATATATATATAAAATTAGCCGGGCATGGTGGCGCATGCCTGTAGTCCCAGCTACTGGGGAGGCTGAGGCAGAAGGATTGCTTGAGCCCAGGAGTTTGAGGTTGCTGTGAGCTAGGCTGATGCCACGGCACTCACTCTAGCCTGGTCAACAAGCAAGACTCTGTCTCAAAAAAAAAAAAAATAAAAATAAATAAATGACCCAGGCTGTGGTATTCTGTTACAGCAGCACAAAACAAACTATTAATAAAAGAATGCTTCACTACTGCAGGTTTCTTCAGTTGGGATACTCTGTTCTCCATGACATCTTTTTCTGACTTTTATTTCTGAACTTTTGGATTAGAAACCCATCACATTTCAAACTAAGCCCTGAACCACATCCGATTGTTAATGAGAGTGATGGGCATAATTCTTCACAGAATTAGTGATGCTGACAGCTGGCAACACACGTAAATCCCTACCATCCTCTTCCCTTTTTCCGTGTTCTAGAATACAAGCAGCACACTATCACTTCCTGTGCTTTGATTGTTCAAAACATGCACAAGTGGAATAAAAATGAAACAAACCAGCTCTATGGCTTTCAGTGCCGTGTGGAAGGCAGGTACCACTTCAGCTAATGTAGGACACCTTGGATATGTCCCTGACAGCAGCCTGGCAGGTGTGACATTGCCATGTAACTCCAAATCTGGGCCCCCTACACTAGAGTTCATTCAGATGGATACATTTTTTTTGCTTCCAATCAAATGCTTTTGAATGAATTAGGAACCAGATTCCCTCTTGACAAATTTTACATTACTTCATGGCCAATTTCCTTCTGATGCAACTGAAATGGAAACTTTCCTTTCCTTTCCTTAGAAGTTGTTAACAAACTTCAGTGATTTAAAAGAATGATAATTGCTCTCTTTATAGATGCGTGGGAAATGAGAGTAAAACCACTCTCTATCTGATATTTCCGACAGATCTATACCCGGTAAGATTTATTATATAACAGTCGCCCTGACAAAGGTATTCTAGAATAAATTCCCCCACCCCCACCCCCGGTAGAAATGTTACCTAATAAAGTTTCTGCCACACACTGAGTCCACACCCCACTGGTTCTGCTGCAGGTGGAAGGTTTAACTCCTGTTGCTGCCGGTACGCATTATGGAGTCTCCACAAACAGCTTGCTTTAACCCTAACCGTAACACCGCTGTTTTGCTCAAGTCAGTATGTGGTATTAAGATACACAGCAAGGTTCAAAATTAGACAAAGTTGAAAAGTTGAAGTGCCATCTGGGATCATTCTCAGACTCTCTTCACCAACTATTCTGAGGCAATCTTGAACCACAAACCTTCTGCTGCTGGGGAAGCTGTGTTCAGACTGTCTGCACAGACCCAGCGGGTGGGCAGTCACAGAAGCCTAGGGCGGGCAGAAATCTTGGGTCTCTTTTTCCTCCGGCCACCAGTGTCACTTACTCAGACCACAGCAACAGTCTGCTAACTGGTCCCTCTTCCTGTAACCTAGAACCACTCCAACCTCTGCCATACCAAAGCCAGGGTGAGCCATGAAACACACATCCGATGGAGTGACTCCTCTGGTTTACTTTATAAAGACTTCCCCAGTGTTTACTGCAGGATAAAAACCAATCTCTGTAGCATGTGAATATTGCTATCCAAATCTGCACTGTAACTAAACTGTGTGTTTCTTTGCCTCTCCCAACAGATGTAAGTTTCATGGAGTCATGGATCGCATCTTTTTCATCATTCCTTGCCTCCTGGGTCCTGACCACAATGCCAGATATGTAGTAGGCACACAATATTATTAATAAAGGAGGGAATTAATGGGTATAGTTTAACCTCCTCTTCCTCAGATTACCTCAAGCCTAGAAATTCTATGACTTGCCCAAGAGCTCACAACAAGGAAAAGGCTTGGGAGTGTCCCCCTGCCTCCCACGACATCATAATGTCCTCAAACGTGGGCAGAATTGCGTCTCAACATCTGGTCAATCATTCTCTGGAAAAGTGAGCAAATGTTGCTCTGTATTTAAAGGGAAAGCAGAAATTAAAGACGTATATACGTGACACACACAGGAGGTCCTTCTGTCTCTACGTATCATTCCTTTCCATTCCTGTGATAAGTAAGTCTATCGGCCAGGCTTGTTCAACTCTCTTCATATTACATATAATTACAACAGGACTCTGCCCACCCAATATTCAAGAAAGATTTACTCAGTTTTGACATGTCTGAGTTTTAGGTTCTGGAGATACCACGATAGATAAGTTATATTCTTGGTCTGAAGAAGGTAGAGTTTAGTTAGACAAACGTGCAGAAAAACAGCTGTAATATTGTGCAATTAGAAGCATGTATAAGATACAAAGAATATTTTAGCACTTACCAAAGTATAGTAATTATAACATTTATTTCCTCCACTGATTTTCCCATGGGCAGGGACTAACTAGGTTCTTCATCTTGTTTCCTCCCCTGTGTCTAACACAGAGCAGGTATGCAGCCAGTATGTGACTGACTGACTGGTGTGCAGGTAGCATAGGGAATGTTGGGTCTATTCTGCACAGAGGTTGTAGCTGGGAAAACTTCAGAAAGGAGATGCTTCAGCTAGATCTTAATGAATGATTAGTTCTCTACCTGGTGAATAAAAGGGGAAAGGGCATTCCTTGCCGAAGGAAATGCAGGTGTGAAACAGCAAGCTGTGTTCTCTGGGTGGGTGGTGCCCAGGGCTGGGGGTAGCAGGGGGGTGGGGGTTGGAGGAGTAGGCCAGGCAGACCCTGCTGGGCCTCCTGAGCCTTCCCGAGGAGTCTGAATTTCAATCCTCTGGGCCATGGGAAGCCACTGGAAACACACAAGGAACATGAACAGATCTGTAAATTGGAAACGCAATAATGCTTGCAGTTTAGTCAGTGGAGATGTCCCATATGTGCAATTAATTTCCAGAATATGCTTTCTTATTAAAAATTTGTTTAACACTGCATTTCATTCTGCCAGAGTGTACTCAGAATCTGTGCGGTTCCCAGGAACTCTATAGACACCTTCTTAGCCATTAAGTGATAATGTAATAAAAAAGTTTCCTTTTCATACTGAGCTATTGCAACGATCAAGGTTAATTTTCCCTACCATAGGTAAAATAGTTTCTTATTTGCCTAAAGTAATTCTATCCCAAAGTATTGCATCTCAGAATTTAGGGGGAGTCAATGATATTTGCAGAATGGCGGTTCTTCAAACACTTGGTTAACTAAGTCTCCTGATGATGTTTTCTTCCCCACTGTGGAGAAGGTAATTCAGCTAAATGAGTGGTCTGGTCATAGCACTTTCTGCAAATAATTAAACATGACACTCCTTTTTGGCTTGGTTTACTACTCTGATTTGCAAATTGTCCCAATTACATTAGTACCATGCCTTTTATGCAGCCTCTGGAGTACCCAATGCAGAGTCAGTCGTTGGGAGAAGGTTCTTTCTAACCATCCAGAGGCATATTCTCATATTCATTTCAGAATAATAAGATGTTTAAATATTTATTTCTTTCCAATAACTGGGTAGGCCTAGGCTCTTCATTTTAATAAATTCTGTCGAAATCATGTTGAGTCACTGCTTCAAGGATATTGGCACTGAATTTCCCTTATGGTAATGATGTTCACATCAGAGACCTGCATTTCACCCCTAGCTCTGCCACTAACCAGCGACCTTGGGAAAATCACACAACCACTTGTGAATTCCTTTTGATGATTTTTAAGTTTTCCTTCTAGCTCTAAAATTCTGAGTATGTTTTAAGAGATCTGATTAGTACTAGAAGGTAGAAATGAATTAGTTACAGAACTACAAATTGTGGCAGGAAAAATTGATATTTATGATGTGCAGCTATTCCTTTTCAGTAACTCCAATGGTCAAAAACTCTTGAGGTAGGCTTATTTTGGAAGAAATTTATAATCCTTATATAGAGATATTCATTTATTCGACAACTATTAATTGAAGACCCATTATATGCCAGGCATTATGTTTAAAGGCTGAGAATACAATGGCAGAAAAAGAGAAAAGAAATCCCCAGCCTCCAAGAGTTCATTGTCTAGTGGGGAAGGCAGACAATTTTAGACAAGAAATAACAATAAACCAGAATAAGTATTATCATGGGATCCCAGATATGAAGACAAAAGATATAGTTCAGATCAAACCTGGGCTATAAGTCAGGAAAGGCTTCCCTGTAGATGTGTCGTCTAAGCTGAGAATATGCATCCCTGTGATTTTTATTTGGGAAACAATATTGAATAGAGCATGCAATAAAAATATTTATTTGTCCCAGGACCAGACTAAGTGCTAAAGACTAAAAGAGCTTGTAGAGAAGAATCTGAGTACATCTCATAAATGCATCTACCCCCCAAATTTTACCAATCATTTGGTCATAAATTCCCTGAATCCTAAGTGAATTCTTCTCTCAGATCAAGTTCAAGGGTATGGCTGATAAGATTATTTAAGAGATAATCATTCCTTGTCTTTCTATACTTAAGATCCTATACAGCTGCTCAAAGAGAATAGAATAGGTGAACAGGAGGTTTTCTGGAATGACTGTGTTTTAACTTATCAAAGCCCTTTCTCATTCTTAATCTCTCATAGTCCTAGTATTTGCAGAACAGGAATTATACTGCACTGCCACATGACCCTAGAGATTATGGAAATTAATCTTTATAACAGGTGTCACGTTTCTAGGACAGACCTAATTGCAAATACTCTGTGGCCGACACAATTATATTCACATTCATCGTAGCATGAGTTATGAGACTTAGCTTGGTTAAGATGGTCACCATATGGTACAAAGAGAGCTGAAACCAGATTCAGCTTCAAGAGTGCAGGAGATACTATGTCATGCCAAAGGAAAAGCATAAAGAGACCTAATATTTTCAATTTAAAATCAATCCAGTTTGAAGTTGCTTTGATATCCAAGTTGTCTACTAATTATTCACTGGATGTCATACATACACTCACAAATACATATATGAGGCTAAGGAACAATAAAATGTTAGTTTGAAAGCTTTACAAACTCCTGAGGTCATAACAATATTTAACTTATGTTATAGAGGAAGAAAGATCACAGAAATTGCCTCCATTTTAGTATCAGTGCCTTGATGTACTGTTTCCTGGTTTCATATTATTATTTAGTATTTGCTTTATTATTTAACTTTTCTTGCTTCTTCACCTTTTCCCTCCAATCAGATCAAAGGTTCTTTGAGGGTAGGACCGCATTCTTCCTCCAGAATGCTCAATTTTCAAACTACTCTGCCTTCGATGAACATTTACTAATGGCTTGATTAGTTCAAAAACCAGAAACAAATTAGCTACAGAACAACACTTCATAATGATGTAAAACATTTCAAACAGCGTTTCTCAAACTCTAATGTGTACAAGAATTATAAGCAAAGTTTGTTAAAACATATATTGCTGAATCCTATTTGCAAATATTCTTTTGTCTTAAACCACTTTCTCCTCTGCCTCTCTATTATTACTATTATTTCTTTCTTAGCAAAACAAATTTAGAAAAAAATGAGACATACTAGACCTCTGGTTCTGTGTTGATGTTTCTTCTAGAGAAAAAGCTTGACATAGATGAGGTAGTTCTGTGCTTCTCTCCTCCACCCTCACTTTCTTCTTTTCTTCAATTAATACGTATTGTTTGCCCACTAACTGCCAGGTACTGTTCTAGAACCAGGGGTTAGACTGGTCAAGAAGATGCACAAAGAGTTTGCTGTCACAACACTTAGATTCTAGTCGTGGGGAAGGAAGGCAATAGACAAGTAAACTTTAACATTACTTCAGATATTGTTAAATGCTATAAGGAAAATAAAATAGGCTAATATGACAGAGAAGGACTGGTGAGGAGGGGACTTTTTAGAGTGTGGTCCACAAGAAGATAATATGTGACTTGAGGATTAAAAGACCAGAAGGAACCAACCATACAAAAGATTTTGGGGGAAGAGCTTTCCAGGAATAGAGAAGAGAGGTGCAAAGGACCTGAGGCAGAATGGGTGTCCAAGGATCAGCAAGAAAGCCAGCGTGCCTGGAACGTGAGGGGGAGCCAGGTCCAACTCAGCTACCAGGCATAAGAGAACAGAGGTATCTTGGGATTACCCCTGTGGGAAGCTGGAAAAACGTTCCTGACTGTCCTGGAATTAAAGAAGTTTGCGTGTTTCAATAAATGTTATATAAACACTTCTGTTAAAAGCAACCACATTATTGCAACTCCTCACCTGTGAAAAATAGTTTATTTCATGATTCCTTTTGGTTGATGCTTTCTAGGAACAGAGTTTTATCATCATTGGCAGATTAAATTTTGTAATACATGAGCACCGAAAATTAGCTCACTTTGAATTTCCTTGAGATCCAAATTATTTATCATTCATTGGATGGCTCAAATGTCATAAGTAGGGTCTAATAAATGGTATGAACTTGTGTTTGAGAATTTATATACTCTTTTAAAGGAGGAATACTTATTCCATAATTTCAGAATAAGTTAGATGGCATGTACCTAAATTCTACCTTTGGATTATTTTCCATTCATGCATTGACTTATCACTCCAATGGGACATCTGCCAATTAACAGCAATAATATACTATTACCACTAAACAGTTTTTATTTGTCTGCATAACTGAGTGACTAAAGAAAGAAAGAACCAAGGACAAGCATATTATTGGTATGTGTAAAATCCATCCCTGGGGGCTACTTCTGAAGCCAGGTGATAGCTGCTCGGCCTCAGAACCCATTGATCACTGTCCTTCCTTAAGCCATCTCAGAAAAGGGCATCCCAGGTGACAGTGGGCCTTCTGTGATAAGGGCTTGTCCACGGGAAATGGGAATCAGCTTATAGTTTCATTTCACAGGGTGAACCAGATGGTAAATGACTTTATCTACCCAGACCAGATCCAGACTGGAAACTGAATTGCATTCTATGTCTCTTTCCACACTGCTGTTAAGATGTGGAGCTTTCCTCTGAGAGTTGCTTAATTTAATAGGGGTGTGTGTGTGTGTGTGTGTGTGTGCACTTTAGTTTGGTTATACATTACACTGCAGCTCTAAATGCAAAAGATTCTCAAAGCCATGAAAATTGGCTTCTTAACTTGTGTTGGTCTACTTTGGTTAGAGATCAATGGCTTCCAAAAATGGGGACCAGGAGAGTAATGGCAGAATACAGATAGAGTAGCTAGTAGCTGCAGTGAAAGACATGTAACAAGATAGAAATGAGATGGTGGAACATTTGTGGGAAAAGGTCTGGGGAGGGGGAATGGGAAAGAAGAGAAAGACTCTAACAGAAAATGAAATGCCTGCATTATCACAAGAAACTCTGAGTAGCCTTCATTCAGTCATCCTGGAATTACAACTGCAGCTCACATCACATTATTTTGTGAAAGAGGAAGTAGGGAATACGACGACCATGGAAAGTGCTATTTTAAGCTTCAACACATGCTGCTCATCACTGACTTGACTTGTAGCATATCTTTCAACAAAAGTACATAGTGATTTAATCTCAATAGTAATTCAAACTGCAGCCATATGAGACAAGACTATCATTGCAGGCAGGTTGTAATTTGTGAAATTCAGGTGCTAGGGATTAGGACCACCTGTTGAATTTAATCTTGGAGTTATAACGTTAATAACATCATGTAACTGAACATAAACACTACATATTTATCAGTCTTCGGGACCTCCAGCTATGGAGGTGTGAACGTTTTCCTAAATAATATCTGTAACTCTCTCCCGACTCTGGAAGTCAATGGCAAATAAAAAGTCTGTTGGATTCTGATGCAATATGCAGCAGCATATGGCTTAGTGGTCATCACGTTCAGCATATCCTATAATTTTTCAGAGGCCTGATGTGAGAGTGAAAAAAAATAAGCAATCTGAGTATCATCTGGCAATATAATAAGAACAGAAAAGCTTTCATTTCTTGCTCTCTCCTGTGTTAATTGAAAAAAATTCCTAGCAGTATTCTAACAAATGATTTCTACCTCTGCCTAAGCAAGACTACAGAAGATCTCAAATAAACCTAATTAAACAGCAACTTTTGTAGAGAACATAAACATTTCACACACGCACCTTCAAATGGCCATGGGAAATGGATCTCTGCCCAATTTCCAGCCGGCTAAATGGTAGCAGTAACGAGGATCAGTGAGTGCATTTTGAGTAGAAGTTTACGTTTAGTTTGGTGGGACAGTTGGGATAATGTCTACAGAGAAGGCATAAGTTTTAATGTTTATATTTGTTCCTTTGCTTGGGGCGAGGTAAGCTCCCTTGCAACCTCTAGGCATGGAATTTTGTGAGACGTTGGTTTTCCACAAAAAAATTTCATTGGTATTGAAAATTATCTGCAAAGACCTTCCTCTGCTAAGAATTCCAATGACATTTACACAACATTTATCATTCATATAGCACTTCACAGTTTATAAAACCCTTTTACTACAGATTATTTCCATTTCCCACGTAGAGTTTCAGGATGTTTTCCAAAATAGAAAAGGGCCGTTCTTCATTTTAATGAAGTAATGCTCTGATATATTGAGAATGGAATCAAATATATTTGTGTGAATAAAAATCTTTTTGAAAATGAGTATGAAGGCACTATACTTTGTATTAAGCTATCAATAGCTGGTGTCTGTCTGGACCTAAAACATAGGAAGAAAAGTATTAGGAATATTGGCCTAAAAGCAGATCGAAGCTTTCAGCAAATTTACCTTTTGACACCCTATTAATCAATCAGCTTCAGAAGTGTTAGATAGCTGTTTCCAATAAGCAATAGTCATGAAAATCCACAAGTTCAATATATCCATCACACACCAGTTACAAACACTACATCCATCCACAGCCAGAAGCCCATGTCTAAACTTCCCTAGAACTCCAGCCCTTATCGGTTGCTCGCACATGCAGATACAAGGTGTGTAATCAATCAACAACTAAGAGAGAAAACTGAAGCTATAATTGTAAACCTGATGGCCCTCTGCTTTTGGATTTTAAGAGTTTACCAACATCCCATCCCCCAACCCCAGCTCTGCCAAGGGGGGGAGGGAAATCACTTCATAATGAAATCACTCCCTCCTTTTTGCTTCCCTAAATTCCTCCCAGTGCAAGTTCTACCTTTTCAAAGAAACTTTCCTTGATCCTTCCAGAGAAGTGATCTTTCTCATTTCTGCACCCCTACAATACTGTTTATATTAAATATCTAGCATTTTACTATATATCTGTATCTGTCAGTTTATCAGTCAGTACACATTTCATGGTATATTGTTTTTTCCTCAGGCATATAAAAATTCCTGAGGCTGAGTCCTGCCTTAAATTCTTTGGTGCTCTTCAAATCCTTAGGGCTGTGCGTTGTACAGGTGAGTGGCAGTATTTTGATTGTCATATTTTTAAAAAGTTTGGCTTTTTAATGCATGGCAAGACTAATCTTTTCACAGAAAAAGAGTATATGCTAAGTATCATTGTTCACAACCACAAAATTTAGTAAAATAAAAGGCAGACTAGTTGGGAGATTTCAAGAAATCCTGTAGCTTTACAGAGCAGATTCCGAGTGGAATTGCCTTTTAATAAAAATATATTAGCAGCTGCAAATAATAAGGGATACATTTAAACTGTATCAAAATATCTCCAGAATCAGGAAACTTGATTAAGATTCTCCCAGAGGCTTCACACGCTGCAACCAGAGATTTATTATTCTGGGGGAAGGAGGCTCAATTTTTAAAAATTCATCTTATTAATTATTAGCCAAGCCATGCAGCAGCTTCCCGGAAGGCAGAGGAAAACAGGCTCCCTACGACGAGTTTCAAGCCAATGGAAGCTGAGTTTGTGCCTCAAGCCTTCCACGCCTGCCTGGGCACCGCTCCCCAGGGCCGAGGAAACTCAGCCCAGAGCTCTGCGTGGGAGAGATCAGAGGGAACCTTCCATCCTGAGCAGCAGCCGCGGGCTGGCTGCGCTCACTCTTCCGGTTCCCGGTAGGCTGGTAGCCGCGACGTCCCCAGTTTCCTCCCACCGAGGGAGCGACCTGGCTGTCAAACCCCAGGCTTCAGGAACCGGACGTCCACCAGTAGCTGCAATTCTGGGGATCCGGGGTTCTAGTTCCCGGGCTGGTTCTCTTAGGAAATCAGGCTTTGGGGTCCACTCACCTCACCCCTATTTCCTGAAAAACTTTGCATCCTTCTCCAAATAAGAATTCCTACCAAGTAGGAACTGGCCCACCCCACCCCAGCGGGTCCACTCCCCTTTCCAGCCTCCGAACGGCACCTACTCACTGCGCCTCCCAGCCCCCGGGAAGGGGGAAAGCTCAGGTGCGCGGGATCCCCAGGGTGAGTGGCGGGCGCGCAGTCACCTTGTGGTCCGCCACGCCAAGGTATCCGTCCAGCGGCCGCGGTCCCGCGGGGGCCCCAGGGCGCGGCTGGGGGCTGCTCTCCGCCGCCTGCTGCGCGCTGCCGGTCGCCGGCGCCTGCTGCTGCTGCTGCTGCTGCTGCTGCTGCGGGGGCCGCTCCTTCTGGCCGCCCAGGCTGCTGTACACGAGCAACAAGCTGGTGCACATGGTGGTGAGCGCTAAACACACTGCCAGACCATGGCGCTGCGGGCGGGCGGGAGAGAGCAGAGGAGAGCGGCTGAGCGCGGAGCCCGGAGGAGCGCGCCGGGCGGGGACACCTGCGCGGCGGTCAGACTGGCGGGGGAGGATCGGGGGCGCTGGGGGTCCCGAGCCCCAGCCCCGCCGTGCGCAGCCAGGGCAGAGGCGCAGTCCCCGCGCGTACGGCAGGGGATGCTCCCGGCACATCGCTGCTTCTCGGCCGCCGCCGCCGCCCAGATCTCTCGGTAGAGGGCAGGTGGTGCGCGGCGCCCGGCTGCCGGCCGGAGAGCGCGCGGGCGCAGGGCAGGGGTGGGCGCGCACTTTGGGTAGGGGGCCCTCTGCTCCAGCCAAGCGGCTAGGAATCTTTAGTCCTTGCACCCCTCCTTTCCTGCGCCCCTGGGGCTTTACCTTGGTGATCCTTGCAAGTTTGAAATCCGACTAGGAAACGAAGAAAGTCTGCAAAGGTCCCCCCTCCCCGCCCCACTTAGTTTTTGCCAGGCTGTTGCTTTTGAGTAGCCCCCGTCCCCGGAGCGATCTGCCCACTCTCGCATCGCTCCGCCAGCCCTCCGCCGGCCCCTCGGACCTCTGGCCACAGATTCAGGAGCTTAAGCAACCCCAGTTTCCATCCTGGCTCTGGGATTCCGAGCCAGGCGGAGCTGGAGAATCGGAAGGGGACGCGGAGCAGGTGGAAAGTTGTCCCTTTGTAACAGGCGGCCTCGCAGCGCAGGGTTAGGCACCTCCGAGGGTCCCCGGCGCGCCCCGGGGACGCTGAGCCCGGGGATCCCCGCCTTGCCCAGTGGAGTTGCCACAACTGACTCACCATCAAGGTCTTCATTTTGGGCACCTCTTTTGTGCGGAATCCTCAGGCACGCGCGTCCGGGGCCACTTTTCCTTGGAGGGTTTCCATGGTGGGTGATGGGGCGGACGCGGCTCTGATTTTTCGCCCGGCGGCGGCCGCGGCTGAGCGGGCGCTGGAGCCGCGGGACCCGGGAAGCGCCGCTGTTGCAGAGATTAGAGACAGAATTAAAACTGAACCGGACCCTCGTAGTCTCTCAGCGATCCACACAACTGCCGCCTGCCGCCGCCTGCTGGGTCCTAAAGACCTCTGCATCCCCCTCCCCGCCCCCAAATAATAATCTTTTCAACAGAGTGAAATTTCTGGGGCGAGAGAGTTAACAGTGCCAGTGTACCCACTTCTTGGTCCGAGAGATTATTTATCTTTTAAGAAGTCATCAAGTAAAAAGGAAGGAGAACCTGATTGGATTCTGAATTGCATAGATGTTTGAAAATTCGCAAACTAAATTTTCCCTTTTGTGATTTTGATAAAAACAAGCCAGCCTCCCAAAGGTCAATAGCTCTATTTACAGCACTTGCATTTATGTTCATAGTATGCAGAAATCATCTATCAAGAAATTATTTCCCTTAGAAATATTATTTATTATTTCAGTTTACCAATTGTACCCTTTCTAATTTTCTCTTCCCCCTTAATTTTACTTTTTAAAATCCAGTTATTCTCATGCAATCTTCAGATTGTAATATTTCATCTAAATTATTTCGTTCATTATTTGCTTTAAATATCACAGGTTATGTTTCTGCCTGATCTTTGAGGTTCCTAGGCTTCATCTAAATGATTTTAAAGTTTTAAAAACATTCAGCACATCGTATCTACATGTTTGGCAGGACCTGTAGATTCTACCTAATTTGAATGAAGAATTTCTGGAGACAAAACTGCTTATGGCTCATTTCCTGAGAATTCTAAGGTCTTTGGCACTTTCTTTATGCTGGTCTCCTGCACTGTACATAACTTCACATTCAGAACGTCTATTAAAATAAAAAAAACATAATTATTATTTTATGTTGGGAAATTCACATCAATAGCTTTTAAGGGTACTCTCTCTTCTGCTTTGAATTACAAATGACATTTGTTAAATGTCTAATTTAGCTAAAAACATATTTCTTGTGAAATTGCTCAGTGAAAATAGTTGTCTTAATGTATTACTTAACACCTCACCTGTGGCAGCGTAATGTTAAAGATTACATTAAGATGGAAATGATCAACATGCCAACTGAACCATAGGCACAATAAGAGCTTTCTCAAGGCCAAAAAAGGCATTACAATCCTTTTTTAATCTTCACTAATCTATTGCTGGACTGATGATACAACAGGAACTATTTTTATCTTATGAGGCATCCTTCCATACTTAGTAATAAAAAAGTTAAAATTATTGGTGCAATAACGAATATCAGTCCAATGTGTTTGGGAGAGGGCAAGAAAGCACATGATTTAGCCTTCCAAGGAAAAAAACAAAACATTGGAAACACTGTCCGACATTGCCAGCCTTGAAGCTGTTTATTCAATTTGTGCTTTAGGCATGAATAGTACCAGTTGTTAGGGCACGAAAAGCAGCAGCCAGAGGAGAATCTTATCGGGTCTTGGCAATTCTTTATTGTATGGTTGCACTTGACACTCAAATTAATGAAACAAAGGACCAACTTGATGAATCACTGCAAGCAGATTATCTGTGGTTCTCCAGGGATGCTTTTGAGATGCTACGAGAAGCAGCTCCCGCATTTTTTAGGATTGTTCGCCTTCCATCTAGCAAGTTGCCCAGTGACTGATAAAACAATTCTAATATATCTTGCCATGCCAAACAGAGGCATAATATTTATGATTTAAGCCCATGGCGGCATGTTGGACATCTGTTACACTGTATGTCTGACCAAATTCATTAAGCTTATGGGTTTTTTTTTTTTCCTTGCCTGGGATAGCAGTTAGCTAGTTGCTAAATCTACTTATGAAATGGGCACAGTAAATTTTAAAATTTAATTCTCAGCCTGATTTGAAAGATTTCAAGGTCTCTGGCTTTTAAATACTTGTTTAGATTTATGTGATGGTTTTAGGCATTCTGGCTTAAGAGCCAAATGGACAAGGTGGGGTGAGGAAAGGGCAGATAAAGAAAACAAGTAACGGTCGTTAATTCAATTCAGTGATCTTTTAACGTCACCTGTGTGTGGTGGCTCTGTGTTATGGAACACAGGGATGAATAAAACACAGACCTTCTCCATTTAAGGTTCACAACCTAAGGTGTGTATGTGTGTGTATGTGTGTGTGTGTTGAGACAGGATCATAAATGAGCAATAAATGACAGAGTACTGTAGATTCAACACATATTTATCAAGCACTTACAGTGCTAAGCACCCACTCTTTTGAGCACCTACTATGTGCCAGGCACTTGGGGATACTGGATCAATAGACCATATGCTACTCTTACAGTCTATTCCCAAATAAGAGCTGTGAACCTTTATGCTACAAAGAACCAGGAATAATCAACATATCTGATTTGCCTTTCAACTTCTGAATGACTGCTTATTTAAAATCTGAGGCCTTTGATGTTTCAAGGGCATCCACCTATGTTTATGTAACTTTATGTACACCTTTAAGTTAATAATTTGAATAGACAGAGTAGGAAAGAGGCCACGTTCAAAAACACTCGACTGACTTTGAGACAAGCGGACAAGTAGACAAGTCAATGAAGCTTTTTTAGTTCATGTGACTTGCACAGTTCAATACAAAGTGAGTCGAGGAATCACAATGTGCTTCTCAAAACCCAGGTAGCTGAGATGGATTTCTCACCATTTAAAATTTTGCCACATTTCTGCCTCTGGTGCCATCACATCCAATCAAATAGATGCCTAGTTTTGAAAAAAGGAAAGAAAAGGAAAGGAAAAGATATTGAGTGTTCCACAATGTAGGTTATGTGATACGATGAAGCTGGAAATTGATGAAACAAGGCATGTGGTGGTAGCAGCTAGAATCCACGGCTCAGAGGGAATGGCAGCCTCAGCTCACAGCCACAGAAGGCTCCACAGAGCCACCAAAGGAGCAAGACAGACAGGAAATCCATGTGCTCTGCCCACAGTTCCTAGGATTCCTATGTGACTTCTCAGTGTAGAGCAAATGTTTCAAACATTTCAAAAATGGATGAAAAATGGTAAACTGCATAATGAAAACTGCATCTGAGATACAACTTCTCTGCACGTTGTGATCTTTAAAAAGCTCTGCTAAATGCAACAAAAGCAAAAGTTTAATAATGGTAGAAGGTCTTGGAACAAATCTGATACTTATCCATTTGTTTTTGTAGTTTACTTGGCTGTCTTTCAGGGGCCAGGTCTAGTGGGCCCATTGGTTGAGAACAAGTCCTTGGAATCAGGCCTGTAGAACTCAGATTCTGGCTTTACCACTTGCCAGCTCTGTGTCCTTGGGCATGTTACTCAGCTGTGCTTTAGTTTCCTCATCTGAAAAATAGCACCTACCTCAAAGCATTGTTGTGAAGTTTAAATGAAATACTATAAGTGAAATGTCTGGAGCAATCTAATAGAACAATGATAATAGTATTTTATAATTATAATTAATAAACTGGGCTTCAAGGCAAAACTTTAGAGCTTGAGTTTTATTTCCCATATCTGTATGACCTTGAGCAAGGGACTTAAAATATTATATATAAGCAGACTGTTAACTTATCTATAAATTGGATATAACAAAGCCTAATCCCACAAATTGTTAGAGAGCTTATTAAGACATTGGGTATGTGACTGCTTTGTAAACTGTGAAGCTTCACATAAGCTTAGGAAATAGTAACTCATTCATTCATTCAACAAATATCACTTGGGCTTCTACTATGTGCCAGGCATTATTCTAGGCTGTGGAGATATGAAGGAGACATGAGAAGACTCTACCCCATGAAGTTCGCATTTAAGCGAGGGCAATAAGCTAATATAATAGCATGTTGGCACTAGAAAGTAAAGCAGGGTAAGCAGTTAGATATTGGGGTGTCTGTGCTGTTGTAGCTTGGATGGCGACAATTGAGCAGAGATGTGAATTCAGTGAGGGAGGGAGCCCTGAGGCTAACTGGAGGAAGGGCATTCACGAAAAGAGAACAGCTTATGCAAGGCCACAGAGTAAAATAAGAGCTTGCTTTGCCCATAACTGGAGTGCAGGGAGCCAGAGAGTGGTAGGGGAGGAGGGCAGAGGGACAGTCTGGAGCTGGTCTAGGATCTTGTGGGCTGTGAAACAGACAGAGTGAAGGAAACACATTGGAGGGTGTAAGGCAGGGGAAGATTATGGATCCTTAATGTTTGGAAAGATCACTTGGGTGCTGTGCTGAGAATGGCTTTTTGGGAAGCAAGAGTGGAAAGATGGGGTCAGTTAGGCTATTGTGGTAGTCTGAGTGGGAGGAGGTCATAGTGGTTTTAGAAGTGACTGAATTCACAATTTTCTGATTATTAGGCATGAGATACTAGTAGAGAGGAGGCATAGAAAACTGCAAGGTTTTGGGGCTGGGCAATGGGAGAATGGAGCTGCTGTTTTCCAGATGGTAAACACTGTGAGAGAAGCAGACGTGGGGGCAGGAGAATTTGGATTTAGACATACTCAGTGTTAGACATTACAGGCAGTTGCAGTTCAGGCATCATGTTGGGCTTAGAGACATTAACTGGATGTCACAAGTGTGAGTGGATTGAGATCACCAAGAAATGAGCCACAGAAGAGAAGAGGTCACAGGCTTGAACCCTGAGACCTCCAAATTTCAGATGCCAAGATAAGGAGGAAACGTAGTAATCACAGTACTGAGAAACAATGAGTGACTATCCGAACTTGATTTGATTTAGGCGGCTGACTATTTTCATTTTAAATGGATTTTCCATGCCAAGACAATCATTTATGTTCTCAGAACACTTCAAAAATTTTATTATTGGACCAAGCGTGTTTAGTCATTTTTATTTACATATTTATTGTTCATCCTCCCTTCGGGACTATACATTTTCTATGTCCTACTCCTGTTTATATCCATCAAGCCCAGTGCATAACTGAGTGTAATAATAATATTAATCATTAACATTTATGTAGCCTGTACTATGTGCCAGCACTATGCTAAGAACTTTCCATGTAGTAACCCATTTAGTCCTCACAACAACCACAGGAAGTAGGTACTTTTACTATCCCCCTTTTACAAATGAGTGAACTGAAATTTAGGGAGTTGTTTGTCCAAAGGCACCCAGTGAGTAAGTGGTAGCATTGAGCTAAATGAACATTTGTTAAAACAAATAAATATTTATTAAAGAATGAATGAATAGAAGCTTTTTGAGAGTTCCCATAGCCAAGTTTTTCTACTGAACCCCAAATTGGTCTGATTTACAAGATTACTGTATGTGCAGTTAAAATCTAAATCTTTAGATAATATAACCAAAGGCAGTTCCTCATTTTCTGATATACTTTTTCATTACTTTTATTTTTTAAGATATATATTCATACAGTAAAATGCAAAAAATAATAAATGTACAGCTTGATGTGTTTTGACAGAATTGTACAATTAGCCACTACCACTATCAAGCTATAGTTCATTTCTATCACCCCAGAGAGGACCCTCAAACTTCTTAGTTTGAAGTTTCTTAGCAGTCATACTACCCTCAGTGAATAGGCAAACAGGGAGACATTGTTCTGATTTTTATCACTAAAGGTTAGCTTTGCCTATCCTAGAACATAGATGACACCATGTAGTATATAGCTTTTATTTTTACTTCTTTCACTTAGCATAATATTTTTTAAAGTTTTTTTCATGTTGTTGAGTATATTAACAGATTATTGCTTTCTTTTGTTGAGTACCATTTTATTGCAAGAATGCAGCAATATTGTTTAAATCTGTGGTCCCCAACCCCTGGGCTGCAGACCAGTACTGGTCTGCACTAGTTAGGATCGGGCCTCGCAGCAGGAGGTGAGAGGCGGACAAGTAAATGAGTGAAAGTTCATCTGTATGTACAGCCAATCCCCATCACTCACATCATCCCTTCAGCTCTGCCTCCTGTCAGATCAGTGGCAGCATTAGATTCTCGCAGGAGTATGAACCCTACTGTAAACTGTGCATGTGAGGGATCTAGGTTGAGTGCTCCTTGTGAGAATCTAATGCCAGATGATCTGAGGTGGAGCTGAGGCGGTGATGCTAGCGCTGGGGAGCAGCTGCAAATACAGACTATCATTAGCAGAGAGGTGTGACTGCACAGAGACCATAATAAATCAACTGTCTCCCACTCACCCAGACGGGACCATCCACTTGCAGGAAGATAAGCTCAGACAGGGGTCCCACTGATTCTGCATTATGGTGAGTTGCATAATGACTTCATTATATATTACAATGTAATAATAATAGAAATAAAGTGCACAATGAATGTAATGTACTTGAATCATCCTAAAACCATTCCCCCCAACCCAAGTCTGTGGAAAAATTGTCTCCCATGAAACTGGTCCCTGGTACCATAAAGGTTGGGGACCGCTGTTTGAAATTCATTCTCCTGTTAATGGTAACAAACATTTGGTTTGTTTCCAGTTTGGGGCTCTTATGAACAAAACTACTAATAACTTTCTTATTCGAGTCTATTTATAGATGTATGTTTTCATTTTTTTGTGTGAATACTTAGGTGTGGAACAGTCGGGTCATATGGTAGGTGTATAGTTCACTTTAGAAGAAATTGTCAAATTTCTTTGGAAAACCACTTTTCCAAAGCAGTTGCACCATGTTGTATTCCCGCCTGCAATGAACAAGAGTTCCAGTTGCTCCACATCCATGTCATACTTGATATGGTCAGTCTTTTTAACATCTTTTGCATTTCAAAAGATTTATACAATTTCAAGATAAAGTCACAAATCTTTGCTTAACCCTCAGGATCCTCCCTGACTCTGCTCACCATTCCCTTTTAATCTCATCTCCTGACTCTCTACATAAGAACCTTTGGAACTAACCATATAATCTGTTGTTTAATTTACAGTGTTAAGTCACTCACGGAGTCTTTTAAGAAATCCCTCCACCTCCTACCCTTTCTTCATGTCCCATTCTGCGCTTCTTCACCAGCATCTTTTAGATCCTGAACCTCTAGGCAGGTAGTGAGACCCCTCTTTTATGCTCCCATAATTTGGTCACAATACAAGCACAAGCTTGGTTCACACTGAGCAAGTCTGGTGCAGCCTCTAACACTTACAGGCTTATGTGACCAAGAGAAGCCACTGATTGTTGCTCCCAATTCTCCCGTTTGTAACAGGCTAGTAGTCAAACCTTTCTAGCAGGTGGCTGTATGGACAAAAATACGCTAACATATGTAAGGTGTTCACCACTCTTCTGGGTATACAGATGGGTTGATCTAAAGGTGTGGTTTTCATAGGGGACTGCCTGTTTGGTATAAAAAAAGGCATGTTCATCCTTCAAATGTTTATTGCGCTCATAATAAAAATAGGAGTTAGCATGTATTGTGTGTCTGCAGTCAGGCGTCTTGCTCATTACAGGCAGCCGCTTGCTTAACCCTCACACGATGACTGTCTGAGGTGGCAATGGTGTCATCTCCATTTTACCAACAAGGAAACTGAGATGTAGAGATATGACGCCATTTGCCCAAGGTGCGTGGCTAGAAAGTGACAGATCAAGACTTGACCAGGTCTGTCCGACTGCAGGTGCTGAGAACCCGCCCTCACAACCTGCATATCGCACACCCCACTGTTTCCAAAATGCTGTGACTCTAGGCCGAGCCCTCCACTAGGTGCTGGGGATACAAAGAGGAGGAAGAAAGACATCCCTAACTGCAGAAGACAAACCCATAAGCAGATAATTATGACCTAATGAGCTAAGTGTAACAGTTGAATTATAAACAAAGAAGTATAATAGAAGGGACACAGAAGAGAGACGCATAGCCATATGAGAGTGGTTCAGATATGAGTTCTGGCAAAGAGGAAATGCTCAGCTGTTCTTAAAGAATCATTAGCAAACAGTGCTTCCAGGGAGAGGGGACAACATAAACAGTGGCATGAAAGCATGGAACCTTGTGATAGGTGCTGGGGACAGATAAGCACTTTGTGAGTGAGGCAGGGATTTGTCAGAACCAGGATGGTTTTGTGCAGTTGTGCAGGTTGTGCAGTGGACAAGGATACACATCTAAGTGGGCATTACTCATCATAGACATTGCAGATTTATGGACTTATTTTGTCAGTTTCCTTGAAAATGACCATAAAGCATCTTGCTTTACAGATATTGGAATGCCACAATTTCCCAGTAGATAGAAGTAAAGTGTTGCAAGTCACAGGAGCCTATATAAATTTGCACCAAAGTGTTGTTTAGACTAGGAGTAGTCTGGTCAAAATTGCTTTCTTGGTGGATGTTGATGGAGATAGATAGTGAGAAGGATGGATTTGTGGGAGAGGAAGACTGGAGCCAGAGAGCAGCTGGGAGACTATTGCAGAAATTCAGGTGAGAGAGAAAGGCTTCAGCCACAACAGTGAGATGGATTCAAGAAATTCTTAGGCAGGTTTTATGTCACAGTGGCTAAAGTGGATCAAATCACAAATTTGCAGAAGAGGATTTATAAATATAAAGCAGTGCTTTTGCCATGCAAAATAGTGTGTGTAATTCTGGTCACATTTCAAAATGATATAGAGTAATCATAAAAAATGGCTTACATCTTGTCTTAGTTTGAGTTCTCTGGGAAGCGTAGGCTGGGATAAGGATCCACGTGCAGTAATATTTGGCAGGTGAAGAAAACCCCAGTGGGGAAGTAGAGAAGCGATACAAGAAGGGAAGGCAGCCAATAAATGGTGTGTTATCGAGCAAGTTACCACTCTAGGCAGCTGAAGCTCAGTCCAGCTGGGAAAATTCTGGCAGCTGGTGTGGAAGTGAGGCCTCAGTCATTCCACCCGAGGGGCAAGGGAGTGGTGGTATTCGTGAGGTTGAGGGCCGCTCCGGGCGCAGGGCAGTGCGCCGTGATTCCCTGGCACGGACAGCCCGCAGCACGGGTGGCGAAGAGGCAGGCTCTGGTGGCTGGAAAAATCCCTCAGGCAGACATGCAGGTGCTGGAGGTTTAACTCCCCAGTCTGCACTGAAGTGGCGGAGGCACGGAGATATGGGCGGGACACCAACAGCATCTGCTGTGCGTGGAAATTGCTCTTTAGAGTTTTCGGAGGATTCAAATTCATTCTGTCATGCGAACCTCCCAGTAACCTTGTGAGGTAGAAAAATGTGTGGTTTCGGAATAAGGCTGGGCGTCTCTCATTACTGGTCAGTTCCTCCTGTCTCTGCAGCTGCTATTCCAAACAGAAACATCTCTTGTCACCGGCCCTCTCCTTTTTCTCACTACTGATTTGTTTAGGTATCTGTCTCCTGGTCTAGCTTGTGAGCCGTTGCATTGAGATGTTTTGTATCACTCACCTTTGTTTTCCAGTGCCTAGCAAACAGTAGGTGCTCAGTAAATGTGACTGTGAGTGAATGAATGATCATCATCGTCATCATGTTAACTTTGTTATGATTGGGACCGAGAGAGCTAAGAAACGAACCCACAGTCACACAGCCACTTAGTAGCCACAGGGCTTGAACTGCGCTCTTCTACCTTCTCGAAAGCTCTTGTTACCACGACCCAGCTCAGCAAGGATGGAAATGGACAATCTTTCTTGGGGATTCCCAAACCCCTTGGGCATATCGAGCATGGGGTATTTGAGGGTAGGCCAATGACTATGAAGGAAGACCAGGAAACTTCAGAAGAGAAAGCTTTTCCCATCAGGAATTGATTTTTTGTTTGTTTTATTATTTATAATGTCTCAAAGTAAAATGCAGAAAGACAAATAGAGGCACACACAATGACCCCCCACTGCCAAGAAAACAAATTTTTCCTCCAAATATTAAAGAAAAAGGACCATCCCTGCAAGGAACCAGTGTGACAATCTGCAGCTGGACGAGGACATGTGCTAAGCCAGGAAGTCAGGGGTGCTGGCCCACCTAAGGGAGGAAGGCTTTTTTGTGCTTTTAGTACAGGCTGCAACATAAGGGGTAGCAGCTGTACGAGGGGAAACCAGTTAAGTTTTCCAACTGAATTTAAAAGTGCATTCTTGAGTGTCCTTGCAATATTTCTGCTAACGCAAAAGGCATGATTGATCTATATGCATCTTTCTGCCTCTCTTCCCACGCTAATTTATGTCATTCTTGTGTCTTCTTACTTTTGTTTGGAAGTGTTGCATATGCTATTTAAAATAGCTGACTTTATTTAAGCAGCATTGAAATGTTAAACTTCAAAAAGTCAACATTCATTTAAAAAGCCAATGTGAACCTTACCTCCTCATCCAAAGATCTAAATCTGCGATTTTTCAAATTTGTTTTTATCCGTGGAAACTACACTTCACCTCTGTGTGAGGCTAAGGGTACAGGCTCCACTGTTGACTAGACCAGTGTTTCAATCCCAGCTCTGCCACTTATAGACTGTGACCTTGAATGAGATGCTACATCTGCCTAAGCTCCAGTTGTCTCATCCACGCCAGGGAGATGGTAATGCTGTCTTGCTCCGAGGGGCCACAGAAGGACTAAACGAGACAACGAGAAGAGGACCTACTGTGTATACAGTATGTCATTTTCTATGTACTTAATCCTCATGACAATTCTTTCAGGTAGGTACTGTTATCACCTGCCCCCCCCTTACTGGTCAGGAAACTGAGGCACAGATAGGCAAAGTATCTCTCCCAGGGTCATATAGTTACCAAATGGTAGTGTCAGAATTTGGACCCTGGCACATAATGAACTTAGAAAACTGTTAATTATTATTGTTGTTAAAATCTTACCTGGAGGCTCACTATATGAATTAAAAGTGGAGCTGCTCTGGTTGACATAGGAGTGGGAAGCCCAGATCCCTTCCTCCTCCCTGTGCGGCCACCGAGGCACCTCCTTGGGAAACAAGCACAGCTTGGAAACCACCAGCCTTCCTAATGCTGGGAGAGAAACACGCATATGAATAAGAAATGAAAACAGGCTGATACATTACATCCCTCTACATTATGTTCTGATACATCCCTCTACATTATGTTCTGTTTGTAGTGCCTTATATGTCTTATTGGATACTTCAGAAGTAACTACCTCTCCTTTTGTTTTCCATCTCTTCAGATTGCACACAAGAGCCACAGCAGCAATCTTTTGGGGGCACTTTTATAATATCCAAACATGAGTAAATTCAGTGCCTGGATTTATGCATATCATTAAGTGGAAAGGTCAATTGAAAAGTGACGAGATTTGAATCCAAGTGACTTGACAGGCAGTGGCTTCTAGGTCAGTAGTACAACCAGATGGTTTTGTATTAAAATTTGAACTTAAACAACAATGTAAACTGCTTGAAAAATATTCATTCACTTCTTCATTCATTCATTCAATAAATATGGATAGAGTACAAATACTGAGTGATAGACCCCGCTAGTATGGGCTGAAGATACTGAGGCAGAGACCTATATACCCTTACAGCTCCTGCCTGCGCTCATCTCACTTGGCCCCTGCAGGGCCCCTGCTGCCTACTCGTTTCCACCTGCGTGGTCTGATGACCACATCTTTGCTGCAGCATCTCAGCTCAGATGCTGACCGCTTTCCTGGTACCTCCTTATGTATTCTGTAACGTTGCTATCTTCTGGTCCGGTAGAAGACTGCATTGTTTCATTTTCTATTTTCAGAACCTGCCTCCCACTGCCTTCCAACCAGGGCTACCGTCTCATGTGAATTTATTTCTCTTTTCAATTCAGGTAGAAGGCTGGGATCTCCTTTAGCATGGTGTCTCTGAAGGGAATGGGCTGCCACAGCACCAAGCTTGCTAGTTTACCATGAGGCTTGACTTCAGTACATCATTTCACACCTGGCACAGGCCCTGGAACATAGTAGGTCCTCAGTTACACGTGATTTCCACTTTTCATTAAAAATGTAGTAGCTGAAATGAAATACTGTGAGATCATTTACCATTTATGCATTGTTATACATCCAGGGCTTAAAAAATATGGAGGTCATTTCTTTCTTGTGTAAGTTATCATCAAATAGAATTTATGAACCCTCAGATTCATGGGGTTGGTATGAATAGTATAAAATTGAATTAATAAAGCTCCATTCTGAACTTTTGCTCAGAACTTCTTTTACATACATCTTTGTACCTAATAATATTTTGCAATTGTAAAACTTATTTTCGACTTGGACATTTGCTACCGTGCTTGGCATTGTGTCACGCTTACATTAACTAGTTAGATGTACCAATGAGTTGAGTTTTAATTTTTCGCACATAAACTCAGTGCCTTGATTTATATGTGTCATTAAGTGGAAAGGTCAATCGAAAAGTGATGAGATTTGAATCCAAGTGACTTGACAGGCAGTGGCTTCTCAGACTAATTAATTAATTAGTCAGTTTGCCTGTCAAGTATTTGTTGAGAGCCTATGCCTTGTCTGGCAGCAGGCTAGGTGCTGATAATACAAAGATGGAAGAGTTGCTCAGGAAGCACATGGGCTTTGGGCAGGGACAGTTCCAGGAAGGATTGCAGTGTGGGTCGTGGAAAGGGCAATAACAGCAGTATGTTCATGGTATGTGGCAGCAAAAGCTCAGGAGCTATCAACTCACCGTATTTTAAAACATAGGTTTTGGTATCACTTAGGCACGATGAGGCCAGCAGATCAGGAGAGGATTGCCATTGAAAGGACAGTTTGTTGTACTGAGAGATTCCCAGAGGAAGGGGAACACAGTGCCAATGGGGGGCGGGGACACACGGGAAGCACCAGGGTTGGTCAGGAGGTGGGGTGGGAGGAGGGTGCAAGAGTACAAGGGGCAATGTGGGCAAGAGCCTTTCTTATGATTGGGCAAGGCATGGCAAGCAAGTTTAGGATTGGCTAGTTTGAATAATTTCAGCAGACTCTAGGGTATAAGGGTTTTCCCTGGTTGTCCTGAACCTGCTCTGGAGTGATTAGAGCAGATAGATGGATGCAGATAAAGACGCAGTTGGAGGTTCTTTTGCATTTGAAAGGCATGCTCCCAGCCTAGTCCCTCCAGGGTCAGCAAAGCCCAAGGTGTCAAAGAATCAAATATACAAAATAAGAAGCATATTTAGTACAACCATGGGCAGCCAGGGCAGGCCTAAGCCAGGAAGAGAAGAACTTTCTGGGCAGAAGGTTTATCTTATGCAAATGCTCTGGCACATGGAAGAACTTGTCTGTACATCAATACGTTTGGAATCTATAGTGAGGATGCAACGTGATCGCTAAGGTGGGAGTGGGCATGTGTGTGGGGTAGGCAAGGGTCAGTTTGTGAAGTTTGTTTGGCTAAGGAATTTGGACTTTATTTTAACAGAAACAGTGTGGAATAGCTAAAGGGTTTTACATATGAGGGTGACAATGATTTTAGTTTACTTCTGTTTGGTGAAAATCTATGCTACTAAATCTATGCTACTTAAAAATTAATGAGGTTTCACATTTCATCTTTGTAAAATAAACAACATGATATGTTCAGTACTTTCAATGGCTATGTAAAGAATGTTTACTCTTTCTCTCCTAGGGATTATAAATCCTTGGTGTTCTCTTTCCAGCATACACCAAGCAGGCAGGTCGTGAGGCACAGAGTACAGAGTAATAAGGCAGTAATTAGGGAACCAGTATCCTGGTTATTGCATTGGTTGAGTCACCTAATTTCTCCAAAGAGAAGACCCAGTGGTTAAGATCATCCACTAGACCCAGACAGTGAATATGAATCCTGTTTCTACAAGTTACTATGTGACCTTGGGCAAGTTATCTAACCTATGTCTCAGTTTCCTCATATGTAAAATGGAAATGATAAAACTACTTACACTGTAATATATTGATAAGAAGATTTGGACTTGTTTTCCCCACTCACCATGCCTCTGCCAGCAGCAACCCTGGACATACCAATGTCGTATGCAATGTTATGGTAGTCTATGCGATATTGGTCCGAAGAATGTATATCATCACAGAATAAAGGCCAGTGGGATGTTGCTCATGGAAATCACTGGGACTGTATCCACCTCAGCACCCAGGAGCAGCCTGTCTTCCACAGTGGAGGAATGCAATACTGGAGACGGTTGTTCTTGGTTGACACCAACACCCTATAAAGTTGGTGTCCTGTTCTAGACATTGCCATTAATCCTCGATTGATGCAGAATCTGCTTTCCTCTTCCTCCTCTTCATGATTAAGATACAGACATCTGGGAACCAACAGCTAGAAGGGAGTAGTGTCTTGCATGATTATATCAAATGATCTAGCAACATTTTTTCTGCTTGTCCTTATGACTCTGGGTCCTATTTCTACCAGGAGACACAATAATTGTTGGATTGGAAGCTGCCAATGCTGCCTTGCCCTTTCAGGTTCTTCGAGTCATTGGGAAATCACACCCCGGTAAGTTGTATTTTAGCTGGCTGGTTAACCCTGAGTAGCAAGAAAAAATAGGGTTGATATCATACAGTGGAAATGGAAATAAGAATGGAAATAGTAGATGCTGAATGTAATCTTTAAGGGCAACTGTTATAATCCCTCACAGGCAGATCCACCGAGGGTTCAAATCCTTAAAGAATGAAAGTCTGCATTAATGAACTGGGTAAATGGTTCAAAGCAAGGGAACATAGAACATGTAGCTTTGACCTGTATTCCTTCCTTGCTGTTCTATAGAGGTGATAGGTTGATACATACATATTAATACATACATAAATCTCCATCATAACATAAAAAGTCGAGCCCCCAATTTTTTTAAAAAGTTGTGTTATTTTTAGGTTGGTGAAAAACAATATTTATTAGAAGGTGCTATAACTAGAATTTTTTTCTCCTCCAAAACTTATGTTGTACCTTAATTGCCATTGTAACAGCATTAACAGGTGGGACTTTAAGGAATGATTAGGCTATGGGGGTCCCCCTCCCCACCTGGGTGGGGTTGGTACTGTTATAAAAGAGCAAGTTCATTTTTTTCTTTGCCTTTCTGCCTTCTGTTATGTGTTGATACAGGAAGAAGGCCCTCTTCAGATTCTAGACCCTTGGTCTCAGATTTCCTATCCTCTGCAACTGTGAGAGAATAAAGTTCTGCCCATTATAAATGACCAACTCTGTGGTATTTTGTTATAGCAGCACAAAATGGACCGAGACAGAAAATTGGAACCAGAGAAGTGGGGTGTTGCTATAACAAATATCTGAAAATGTGGAAGTAGCTTTGGAACTGGGTAATGGGTAGAGGCTGGATGAATCTGGAGGAATGGCCTAGAAAAAGCCTAGATCGCCATAAATGGAGCATTAAGAGTGATTCTGCTCAGGGTTCAGAAGAAGAGAAGAACTGCAGGGAAAGTCTGAGGCTTCTCAGAGATTATCTAAATGGTCATGATCAGAATGTTGGTAGAAATATGGACGATAAAGGCCATCCTGGTGCGGTATCAGATGGAAATGAAGAATGAGGTGTTGGAAACTGGAGGAAAGGCCATTCTCGTTATAAAATGGCAAAGAACTTGTTTGAATTGTGCCCATGCCTAAGGGCTTTGTGGAAGGCAGAATTTAAGAGTGATGACTAGGATATCCTAGGATATCTGTTAGAAGAAATATCTAAGTGGCAAAATATTCAGGCTGCTCCATGGCTTTTTTAAACAGCATATAGTAAAATGGGAGAAGAAAAAATGATTTAAAGATGGAATTTACAGTAGTACCTTCTTATCTGCAGTTTCAATTTCTGCAGTTTCAGTTATTTGTGGTACAGTACGATAAGATATTTTGAGAGAGAGAACATTCACATAATTTTTATTACAGTATTATTATAATTATTCTATTTTATTATTAGTTATTGTTAATATTACTATGCTTAATTTACAAACTTAATCATAGATATGTATGTATAGGACAAAACATAGTATATATAGGGTTTGGTACAATGTGCAGTTTCAGGCATCTACTGGGGATCTTGGAACATACCCCCTGGATAAGGGGGGGATACTACTATATGATTAAAAGGGAAACATTCTGGTGCAGTACTCCTAGGTTGCCCAGCCATGGCTTCAGTGGGCCCAGCTGGGCTGCAACATGCTGCTCCACCAGGCACAGGCTGTAAACCTTAGCAGCATCCATGTAGTGCTAATTCTGTACTTGTGCAGAATACAAGAGCAGTGGGGACATGGCTACCTCCACCTAGATTTCAAGGATGTCCCAGACAGCATGAGGGACCAGGCAGAGACTTGTTACAGGGGCAAAACCAATGCAGAGAGTCTCCATTAGGGCAATGTCTGGGGGGATTATGGGGGCAGGGATGCCCCTGAGACTCCAGAACTGCAGAACTACCAGCAAGCCACACTTGAGCTGCAGGAACAAGACTCCACCCCAAGAGAGCTGCTGTGTGAGCTGAGACCACTACAGCCATGGGGCCAGGGCTACCTGAGGCCTTTGGAGCCCATCTCCACCCCACTGTGTATGAAGGTGGGACATGGAGTCAAAGAAGACTATTCTCAAGGCTTGGAATTTAGTATTGTTCACTCTATTGGGTTGTGGACTTGCTTGGGCCTATTACTCTTTTTTCTTTTTCCTCTTTCTCCCTTTTGAGGTAAAACTATCTCTTCCATCCTATGCCTGTCCCCCAAATATGTTTTGAAAGCATGTAAATTATTTAATTTCATAGGCTCATCCCTGGAGAGGAATTTGCTTCAGAACAAATTGTGCCTTGAGTCTCACTCATATTTGATTTAGATGATACTCTGAACTTTGGACTTTTGAATTGATGCTGGAATGAATTCAAAATGATTGATGAGTAAGTCAAGACTTTTGGGACTATTGGGATGGAATGAATGTATTTTGTATTTAAGAAGGACATGAGTTTTGAGGGACCAATGGTGGAATGCTATGGTTTAAACATGTGTCCCCACCAAAACTCATATTGAAATTTAATTGCTACCTGCAACAGCATTAATGGGGTGGAAACTTTAAGTGGTGATTAGGCCATGGGGGCTCCATCCTTGTGGGTGGGATTGGTACCATTATAAGGGTGAGTTCATCCCCCTCTTGCTCTCTCTTTGTACTTCTGCATTTTGCCATGGGTTGACACAACAAGAAGTCCCTCTCCAGATACTAGTCCCTCAATCTTGGATTTCCCAGCTCCCAGAACTGTGAGAAAATAAGTTTCTGTCCATTATAAATTATCCAGTCTGTGGTATGTTGTTATAGAAGCAAAAATGGACTAAAACAGTTGGTATTTCAGCCACTATGAAATAAAAGAAAATGTTTTAAATTATTAGCCATGTAGGAAATTCAGCACTTATTACAAAGAGAATCTATCTTACATACTTAACTAAGAAAGTCCCAAATAATTATAAGGCAGTCATTATCTAACTTGACTTTTCTCCTAGCCACTCTCAAGCATATAAGAATTTTGGTCCAGCTCAGTTTTAGAAAAGGAGTTGGGTGGAGGACTGGAGTCAATCAAAAATCACATCATATATCACATTGGTGTATTCCTTTTGGGGTGGGGGGAATGAGTATATTTTTTGTTTGATACAGTTTCATTATTTTACCTGATAAAAACATTGCTTGAATTAATTCTTAATGATTAGGAAGGTAAGTTTTGTTAGCTTTCCTGCAGCCCAGGAAAACTATGGATTTTCTTGTTAGTTTTCTTTTGGGGAGTCACCTCTTTCCTATTTGTGTCATCTAGAAGACACTCAATCAAAGGGCCCTGCCCTCCTCTAGCCAATGAATGAGTTTAATACCCTGCACACATGCTCTAGGTCTAGGCCAATCAGACTTTCCCTCCCAGGACTTGAGAGCTTGAGTAGAGTGAGACAGAGAAGAAGAAAAAATCTAGTTGAAGTGAACTCATATCCATGGTGACAGCACTTGTGATTGACTTTTTCCAACAAGATCCCTGGAACTGTCTTGGTTCTTGCTCCTTCTAAGCCTGGTTCTTCTAATATGCCTGTAATCTGTGAACCATCTCATAGCTTCCAAAAATTCACTTTGTCTTGTGTTAATCAGAGACTTGGAATCTAACAACCCTACGCAAGTCAGAATGGAAAAGCTTTAAAGCAGGCAGGAGGGGGAGAACTAGGTACTCCTGACATAAGGAAGATGTCAAGTGTGAAATCAGTAGCATAAAATGTGGAAGGGAGGGAAGTAAAAGTGTAGAAGTTTTATACATAATTAAAGTTAAGTTGTAATCAACTTAAAATAGACTGCTATAACTATAAGATGTTTCATATAAGCTTCATGGTAACCACAAGAAAAACCTTCTGGTAGATACATAAAAAATAAAGAGAAAGAAAGCAAAGCATACCACTACAAAAAAAAAAAAAATCATCATATCACAAAGGGAGACAGTAATAAGGGAAGAAAGAAAACCAGGAACAACAGAACAATTAACAAAATGGCAAGAGTAAGTCCTTATTTATCAATGATTATTTTATATGCAAATGGATTAAATTCTCTAATCAAAAGAAATAGGCTGAATGAATTAAAAAAACAGATCCTACAATGTGTGCCCTATAACTCAGTTTAGCTTTAAGGACGTAGGCTGAAAGTGAAGGGATGGAAGAAGACATTCCATGCAAATGGTAACCAAAAGAGTGCAGTGGTAATTATACTTACATATTTCAAAATAGACTTTAAGTCAAAACTGTCACAAAAGACAAAGAAGGTCCCTGTATAATGATAAAAGGATTAATTCAACAGGAAGATATAACAATTATAAATATACAAAATTTAAAGATATAGAATTAAAAGATAAAAATAAAAAAATATAAACTTTGTTTCTCAGCATAAGCTCCATTAAGTTTAAGACATTTTTTTTATGTGAAAGCCATCTAATTCATCCCTAAAGAACTGAGGTTCCTGGAAATTTAACCATGTCAATGCAGTCCTTTTTGCATTATTAACTGAAGAAAAATGGATGCCCTTTAAAGATTTTTTTAAGATTAGAAAACTAAAAGAAGTCAGAAGGAGCCAAATCAGAACTGTAAGGTGGATGCCTAATGATTTCACATTGAAATTCTTGCCCTTGTTTGATGAGAGGAAGGAGCAGAATTATTGTTGTGGAAAAGGACCTTCTGGTGACATTTTCCCAGGTGTATTTTGCAAAGCTTTGTCTAACTTTCTCAAAACACTCTCATAATATGTTACCATTCTTTGGCCCTCCTGAAAGTCAACAAGCAAAATGACTTGAGCATCCCCCAAAACTGTTGCCATGACCTTTGCTTTGTTCCTGACTGATCGCTTTTTTGGTTTTATTGGACCACTTTCACTTCTTGGTAGCCACAGATTTGATTGTGCTTTGTCTTCAGGATCATACTGGTAAAGCCATGTTTCATCTCTTTTTAAAATTCTTTGAAGAAATGCTTCAGGATCTTGACCCCACTTGCTTAAAATTTCCATTGAAAGCTCTGCTCTTGTCTGTAGCTGATCTAGACACAACAGTTTTGGCACCCATTGAGTAGAAAGTTTGCTCAATTTTAATTTTTCAGTCAGAATTGTGTAAGCTGAACCAATTAAGATGTCTATGGTTTTGGCTATTGTTTCTGCTGTTAATAATGGTTCCTCTTCCATTAGGGCATGAGTAAGATGAAATTTTTCCTTGCAAATTGATGGGAATTCTTCATCTATAGGCTTCATTTTCAACATTGTCTTGTCCATTCTTAAAATGAGTTGCCCATTTATAAACCACTGATTTCCCTGAGGCATTGTCTTCATAAACTTTTTGTAAAGCATCAATGATTTCACCATTCTTTCACCCAAACCTCATCATAAATTTGATATCTGTTTTTGCCTCAATTTTAGCAGAGTTCATGTTGCTCTGTTTTAGGGTCTCTTCTCAAGTTTATGTCTTATTCTTCTTAGTGCCTGAAATTAGATCCTGTTCAGACATCTTTTGAGACAGAGCAGAGGTAAATGAAGCATAAAATAGAAAAAAAATTAAAAATTAATCAAACCAAGAGTTTTTTTGTAAAAATAAGTAAAATCAAGAAACACTTATCTAGACTAAGAAAAGAGAAAGATTCAAATGAATAAAATCAGAAATGAAAAAGGAGACATTACAATAGACACCTCAGAAATTAAAAAGCATCATAAGAAACTATTACGAACAATTATATGCCGACCTTCTTTAACCCAGAAGAAATGGATAAATTACTAGAAACATACAACTTACCAAGCCTGAATAAAGAATAAACAGAAAGTCTGGATAGATCAATAACAAATAAGGATATTGAATTAGGAAACAAAACCTTCCAATAAAGAAAATCACAGGACCAGATGGCTTCATGGGTGAATTCTCCCAAGCATTCCAAGAAGAATTAATATTGATACTTCTTAAACTTCTTCCAAAAAAATAGAAGAGGGAACACTTTCAAACACATTTTGTGAGGCCAGCATCACTCTGATACTAAAGTTAGACAGATACCACAAGGAAAAAAAAACTATATTCCTAATGAACATTGGTACAAAAATCCTTAATAAAATACTAGTATACCAAGTTAAATAGCACATTGAAAGGATTATATATAATGACCAAGAGGATTTATCCCTGGGACGCAAGGATGATTCAAGATATACAAATCAATGTGATGCAACATATTAACAAAATGAAAGAAAATTACACCCATGTAATTATCTCAATAGACATAGAAAAAGCATTTGACAAAGTTTAACATCCATTCATAATTAGAACTCTCAACAAAAAAAGTATAGAAGAAACTTACTTCAATAAGACAAAAGCCATGTATGAAAAACCCACAGCTAACATAATGAGGGAAAACTGAAAACTTTCCCTCTAAGACCAAATACAAGGCAAGGATGCCCACTCTCATCACTTCTATTCAACATCATCCTGGAAGTTCTAGCCAGAGCAATTAGATTAGCAAAAGAAATAGAAGACATATAAATCACAAAACAAGATATAAAATTCTATTTACAGATGAAATGATCATACATTAAATACAATAACATCTTAAAGACAATAAAAAACTATTAGAAGTAATACACAAATTCTTACAGTTACAGGATACAGAATCAACATACAAAAATCAGTTGAGTTTCTATACACTAATAATTAACTATATGAAAGGAAATTAAGAAAGTGATTTTGTTCACAATAGCAAGAAAAAAATGAAAATACTTAGGATAAACTTAGCCAATAAGTTGAATGAGTTGTACACTGAAATTATAAAACATTAATGAGGGAAATTAAAGAAGACACAGGTAAATGGTAAGGCATCTCATGTTCATAGATTAGAAAATTAATATTGTTAAAATGTTCATACTACTCAAAGTGATCTGCAGAGTCCATGTAATCTCTATCAAAATCTCAATGGCTATTTTTATAGAAATAAGAACAAATTCTAAAATTCATTTAGATCTACAAATGACCATAAATAGCCAGAGCAATATTGCATAAGAATAACACTGGAGGCATCATACTTCCTGATCTCAAATGTGTTACAGTAATCAAAGCAGTGTGGTATTGGCATGAAAAAAAGACATATGAACCAATGGAACAGAATATAGATCCCAGAAAAAAATTTATATGTCTAAAGTCAATTGATCTTTGACAAAGGTGCCAAGTACACACATTGGGGAAAGGATAGTCTCTTCAATAAATGAGATTGAGAAAACTGGATATACACATGCAGAATGATTTACACCCTTTATCCTCACTAAAAATCAACCCCAAATGGACAAAAGACTTAAACATAAGGCCTGAAAGAATAAACTACTAGAAGAAAACACAGGAGAAAAGCTTCTTGACATTGGTGTGAGCAATAATTTTATGGATATGACATCAAAAGCACAAGCAACAAAAACAAAAATAGACAAGTGGGATTGTATCAAACTAAAAACCTTATCTCAGGAAAGGAAACTATCAACAGAGTGGTAAGGCAATATAGGAATGGGAGAAAATATTTGTAAACCACATATCTGATAAGGGGTTAATATCCAAAATATATGAGGAATTCAAAACACTCAATATCAAAAAAAGCAAAAAACAAAAACAACCCAGTTAACAAATGGGCTAAGGGCCTGAATAAACTTTTCTCAAAGAAGGCATACAAATGGGCAACAGGTATAGGAGAGGGTACTCAACATCACTAATAATCAGAGAAATGCATATCAAAACCACAATGAGATCACCTCACACCTGTTAAAAACGAAGAAAAGATAAGTATTGGCTGGGATGTAGAGAAAAGGAAGCCCATGTACAGTTGGTAGAAATGTAAATTGGCATAGCCATTATGGAAAACTATATGGAGATTCCTAAAAAAAATTAAAAAATAGAACTACCATATGCTCCAGCAATACCACTTCTGGGTATATAGCCAAAGGAAATGAAATCAGTATATCACTGAGATGTCTGTACTCCCATATTCATTGCAGCATTATTCATAATAGCCAAGACATGGAAACAACCTAACTGTCTATAGACAGATGAATGAATAAAGAAAATATGGCATATATATATATATGCACATATATTCGGCCTTTAAAAAGAAGTATCATGTATGTATGCATACATATACATGTATTTATACACATACACATCAATATTTATTTATATATACATCTATTAAAAAACCATGAGTTCACACTGATACCTCCAATTTCAATCCAACACCTTAGAGTTCTTTCTGGTCTTCCCCCTTTCTATATTTTTAATCCTTTCTCTGACAGTGGGAAACTTGACTCACATTATTTGCTATGTATTTATTTATTTGTTCAACCCCCCTGCATGTTCCTAATCTTTAGGACTGGTGGCTATCTCTTTGGTCCTTAGCCCTGTTGCTGTCTCTCTGGCCTTGCTGCATGGCCTGGTCCCACTGCCCCTCCTCTGTACCACTGCTTCCTGGGCACCCCAGCCTGCAGCTACCTCCTTGGCCCTGCTGCCTTCCAGCCCCTCCCCTTACTTGGCCCAAGTTTTGCTTCTGTCTCTGAGGAAAAGGGAAGGGAAGAGGAGGAGAGGGAAAAGGAGAAACACTTCCTTCTTTAAAACAAGAGGTCAAGCATAAGCTTGTGCTTTAGGGAGCATGGCAGATTAGGCATTTTTAAAAGCTCCCTAGCTGACAAACACTTAGATGATGGATAAATTAAAATCAAATAAACAAAAAATTTTTAAATGCATTGCTAAATATGCAAATATTTAGTGAAATTTCCAATGGCCAGTAACCTCAAACAGTGTAATACATGAAAGAAAATTAAAAATTATAATAATTAGGAGCTGAAACCAGAGTGGTAAGTGAACACAGAAACCTGGGGCTGTCCTGGGTGAGAAATGCAGTTACCCATAAAATAGAACTCTGGGGTTAATGCCACATACTGGGATGAGGAATACTAGGCCTGAGGCCTAAGCAATGTGGGCAGCTGAACAGGTCACTCCCACATACATTTGGGACACGCTTCATTGAAAGAGTGGGCTAGAAATTCACAGCGAAACTGGCCTATCCCAGTTAGGTAGAAAAATAGAAGTATCTTCTGGGAATTTGCTGCCATAGACCTACACTTGTATGGTATCTGGAGTTTAAATTTATATGACTTCTATGGCCAAATAGCAAGTCAAGAGATGAAATTAAACTAGTTTTGGTATCTAAAGCTTTTTCAGATCTCCTCTGGAGAAAACCACCTTAAACCTAAGCTCCTTAAATTTCCTAAATTTAAGTTCAAGCATGTGTGATCTCATAATTAAAAAAAAACTTATGAAACATATGAAAGAACAAGCCACATGTTTGGAAATCAGCAGAAACAACCAATCAGAGCTTTGGACTCCATGAGCTTTAGATATTTGGATTATCTGATACATAAAATAACATGCCTGGTATGGGCTGAACTGTGTGTCCCCTCCACCAAATTCATATATTGAAATTCTAGCTCCCTGTACCTCAGTATGTAGCTGTATTTGGAGATAGGGTCTTTAAAGAGGTTATTAAGTTAAAATAAGGTCATTAGGGTGGGCTCTAATCCAATATGTCTGGTGTGCTTATAAGAAGAAGAAATTTGGACACAGAACTATACAGAAGGAAGACCCAGGGAGAAGCCTGCAACCGTCCACTAATACAAAGCAAGGAGTGTGGCTTGGAACAGATTCCTCCCTCACAGCCCCCAGAGGGCCCAACCCTCTGATACTTTGATCTCAGACTTCCAGTCTCCAGAACTGTGAGACAATAAGTTTATATTGTTTAAACCATGGAGTCTGTGGTACTTTGTTATCACATCCCTAGAAAACCAGAACAATAATTATGTGTGAGATCCCAAAGAAATGAAAACAAAGCATAGAACAGGAGACTATCAAAACCAATCAGACATATTAAGAAAAAAGCATAATCATTGAAATTATGACTTATTCAAAGGCATCCAGAACTCTCATACACCCCAGATGGGAGTATAAATTGGTACAAATACTTGGATAGATTGTTCTGTCTGTTCTGCCCATTAAATATAAATATATAGCAAACTCTGTGACCCAGCAATTTCATTCCTAAGTATAAAGGCAGCAGAAGTGAGGGCATATGTGCATCAGAAACATGTCCTGCAATGTTCATGGCAGCGCTGAGTGTAGTAGCCCCTAAGTGGAAACTACCACATGGCCATCAACAGCGCACTGTAATGATAAATAAATTATGGCATATTCATACCATGGAACACTATACAGCTAAGAGAAAGGACAAACTATAACTACACACAACAAGATGTATGATTTTCACAAATATAATATTGGAGAAAGAAGTCAGACACAAAATAGTGTATACAGTCAGCCCTCTGCATCCATGGGTTTCCCATCTGTGGAGTCAATTAGCTGTGGATAGAAAATACTTGAAAAAAATTTTGTCTGTACTGAACATGTGCAGACTTTCTTGTCATTATTCCATAAACAATACAGTATAACAACTATTTACTTAGCATTTGCATTGTATTAGGTTTTATAAGTAATCGAGAAATGATTTAAAGCATAGGGAAGGACGTACATAGGTTATAAGCAAATTTTGGGGCTTATATCAGGGGCTTGAGCATCCGTGCTCAAGCCCCTGGAACTAATTCCCCATGGGTACCAATGGATGACTGTGCTTTTAATTCCATTTGTATAAAATTCCAAACAGATAAAATCAATTTACGTGGTAGAAGTCCAGATAATAATTGCCTTTGGTGAGGGTTAGTGACTAAACGGAAAGACAAGGGGACTTTGCAGCTGCTGATGTTTTCTGATCTGGGTGCTGGTTATGCAGATGTGTTCAGTTTGTGAAGCTCATGCTGTAAGTTTAGGATCTGTAAATGTACTCCTCTGCATGTATGTTAGACTTCAATTACAAGTTTGGATATAGAAAGTAATGCTGCCTTAGGAGACAGTGAATAATGCATCATTTATTCATTCAAAAATATCCTTTTTCATTTATTCTTGTATTAATAACTACTGGAGATATAGCCATCAAAGAAAAATCTTGCCCTTAGAGACCTTATGTTCCACTGGCAGAGTGAGAAAATAAATTTGTAAACAAATAAATGCTTTATAGAATTGCAGGGACAGATGTAAGGAAGAAAATTGAAGAGGGTGAGGAATGGACGGTGCGCCTGGGAGCAGTCAGGGAAGGTCTCCTTGAGAAGGTGGCAGCAGAGTAGAAACCGGAACACGGGAACCACGTTTGCCAGCGTGTGTGGCAAACCGCAAAGATCTGGGAGGCTGGGAGTATGCCACGGCCCCAAAGTAGGAGGAACCCCGTGGTTCTGGGGAGGGGAAGGGGGGAAGCCAAGTCCCCCTTTCAGGATAAAGCTTGGCAGTATTTACTTATGTTTCCCCTCATGAAATGCGATGTCTAGCTGGTTCCATGCCCCTGAGGTTCTTCTGACATGTGTTTGTGATCCTATTTGCTTTGCATGTGCACAAAATGTGGGGAATGGGCTTTGGTCCACAACAGGTGGATTCTTGTACCTAAACGACATTTATTCTGTGTGTGGCAGGGGAGAGCACTGACAGCCACTGGCCTTGGCCACGAGGGGCTACTGAAGAGAATGCAGTAGGGCCGTGGCCTGATGAGATTTGTGTTTGAGGAGGATGAGTCCAGCCACTGTGTGGAGGATTCAGAGGAAAGAGAAACCAGAGGAAAGAGAAATTCAGAGGATTCAGAAAACGCATGAGAGGAGGAGAGAGCCGTTTTAGAACTGACAGCGTGGTGTGAAACCAGCCAACAACCTAAAGCAGCGTAATAAAATTACACTGTGAAAGAGGCTTATTTCAGAGGCTGGTGGCCTGAGTGCCGCCTGTGGAAGGGCTAAACTGTCAGAGGTGTCTTTCCCTCAGGCTGTGACCTGCTAATGGAGATGGCGCTGAAGACAGAGGCTCCCGACTTGGTTTTAGGTTCGTCCAGTGTGTTTTCACTTAGCATGTAAAAAGCACACGTAATACTGATGGAGGGCTTGTCGGTCTTTTTTGTCTTTTTTTTTTTTTAAACTTGGATTTGAATCACTCTTGGGATCCAAATCAATTTAGTAACTCGGTTCCAAATTCTTACAAATATCAAGTAAAATGCTGCTTGGCACTTTTTGACTGCGTCCTCGGCATCAAGTGAGAAAATATGTTGCTGAATTATTTAGATAATTTACTGAGAAAGAAAACAGATCGGCCTTAACTGGACATTGCTTCTCTTCTTTATTCTAGAACAACTTTATCCAAGGAGAAAAGATTCCACCTCCCTTTCCTGTTCTTATAGTGTCTTCCCCCAAGCAGGCCCAGGCAGAGTGGAAGGGGGGATTAACCGCCCCCCTCCCCGACCCCCAGCAGTGGCTTTTAATCTATAGTAATGCTGTGCGAGAGAAGTGGCTGTTACTCTTCAACATGAGGATATCGACTTCTCACTGCTGAATGAGTCTAGTCTGTCAGGGCATGCAAGAGATTTTCATTTCTATGTGGGCATAAGCTCTGGACATTTCCCTGGACCTAACTGTGGATTCTCACAGGTTCTGCACGTGGCATAAAGAGAAAGCACACTTCATGCCACCAGGTTAATTAAGCAGCGCTTGTTGAGGGCCTGCGCGTGTATTGGTTGGGGTTTTTAAGGAACTGACCCATCCAGGTTACCTGTGATCACTGGGTTTACTGCAAGCATGCACAGTCGAATAGGTCATCATGTTTTAGTCTGTGGGAGAGACAGCTCACTGCCTCCCAGTGTTCTTTCTTTCCTTCTCTCTGTGGTTACAGAGCCTCCACTCAATCCCACCAGATTTTAGCAGGGCACATAACTAGAGGCAATCCAGCTGAAGACCACATTTCCCAGCTCCCCTGGCAGCTAGGTGTGACCACATTCTCCAAAAAAAAAAAATGTGCATAGAAGGAAAATATGCAACTTCTGTGCTACTTTCCTTAAATTTATTTTCCTTCGATGTACTCACTTTCTCCTTTCCCATGGGCTGGAAATGGACACTGTGCTGCTGAGATGGCTTTGATGATATGACTAGGATCACTCCCAAGGAGACGATGGAGCCCCTTACATTTAAAAGGCAGGGAGTTTGACACGTGTGGTTACCACAAAGTTGATTCAACTACATCTAACACTCTGGAAACTGACATGATGCGTTCAACAATAGAAAAGATATCAGCACATGTAAGAATATTGCCAGGATTTTAAAGGATTTTCTTTTTCACAATACGCTGGGTGGCATCAGTTATCTTCTTCTAAAGGCTCTGTTCACCCTGACTTTCCCGGTTCTCCACGTCAGGGGGTGAGCCAGGGCCAAAGCTTCAGCCAGCTTTGTGTCCTAACACAAAGCTGGATAGGGTGGTGGCACAAAGAATGAGTCCACTGCTTAAAAAATTTTCTTTATCAGTTGCTAATATCTGAAATTCTTCATTAGAAATTGCCTTAATTTAAGGGAATGCTTTCTGTCCCCAAATGAAAATATCTCTGGAATATCAAGAACTGGGAGGAATTAGAGATTTTATTCACTTGCAAGCTGACAAATTAGCCTGCCACAATTTCATACAGGCTGGCAAGAGACGTGAGACTCCTGGGTTACAGATTAAGGACTTTATTATCGATGGCACACCAAGCCAATAAGCAGCAAGAATTTCATGTTTGTCTTGGTTCCCTTTGACCCCCAAGTCTCTCAGAGGAGATTCAGGGGCACGCTTAGGTGATGAGGTGCACATAGTGAGTATGCATCACAGATGAAGAAACCCACATCCTTTAAACAGGGCTGTTGGCAAACCTGCCCAACCTTTGCACTAGACAGAGACATTATCCTAGGTCAGGAAGCATATATGTTTTCTGTCCTGGAGGGAGACAATATCTCTATTTCCCAAGGCTGTCTGATCAACAAACATCCTTGAAAAGGTAGCTTGAAACAAAAGCTGACACAAGACATGCAGAAACACCAAGGAGAATTGTCAACCAACCAGCATGTGAGAGAAACAATATTAAGCCCTTAGCAACTTTACACACATGATCAAGTGTATCTAAGGACACTCTCTAAGGCTAACTGTCTAGGAATGGTTCTCCAGGAAAAGAAAGGCAAGCACAATAGGTACCTTCCAGAATCTCAATGGCCTGGGACTCATAGGGTGACAGATCTTGCAGGTCCAACCTGTTGGTGGACTGTTTGTTGTCCTGGTTCTTTGGCTCCTTGCTTGGGAAATTCACAAGCAGGGCTGATGTGATGGAGTGACCACAAACAGGAAGCAATTCCACACAAACAGCTTTTATTGCAGCAAAAAAGGGAGCTGTACAAAGCCAGAGTATGTTCCAGAGAGGAACGTGTCAGTGTCCAAGAGTGGAGAAAGATGTTAAGGACTCCCCGGAGATTTCCTTTTATTAGCCTGGTCCAGGAAAGAGCTTATAGGAGTATGGGATATTACCAAATGATTGACAGGTGTTCTTATATAACAAGGTTGCATCCATTTACACTCCACAGGAGTGTAAACCTCAAAACTTTCAATTCTTGTTTTTCATTAACTGAGTTTTCCCTGCAGTCCCTTGCACTGCTTCTCCACCCCTAGGAACTGCCATCCTGGCCTACACTGGTCACCTACAGATTTGCATGGACCCTGTCTAAAAATCTGGGTAAAGTATTCAAAGGGAGAGCCTGGAGTAGCAGTGAAGATGTATCCTTCACATGCTTGACTTAGTTCCCACGGCGCCCTCAGCCTGGATCACTATTTGCTCCCTTTTTGCCAGGATAGTTCTTTAATTTTTTCCTCTAAGACTCTGCTAGGGTACCTCTTTCTCTGGGAAACCTGCCCTGAGCCCTGGCCGCCAGCCGAGATAGGCATCGCACCTGTGCCCTCACAGCTCCCCCGTTCACTTTCCTCTGCGGTGCCATTTATTGTGCTGTATCACGGCTGCGTGTGTGCCGAGAAGTTTTTCTTAATCAATTCTAACCTTCTTGAGGGCAACAATTACATATCTTTCTCTACCTCTCTGGTTTTCAATAAATGTTTGAAGACCTGAACTGAGTCTGCAAGAATGTCAGTACAGTCATGTGTTGCATTATGACATTTTGGTCAATATATGACAGAGATTCCATAATATAATACCAGATTTTTACTATACCTTTTGTATGTTTAGATATGTTTAGAGACACACTTACCACTGTGTTACAGTTGCCTACAGTATTCAGTTCTGTAACATGCTATATAAGCTGTAGCCAAGGAGGAATAGATTATGCCATGTAGCCTTGGTGTGTAGTAGGCTGTACCATCTAGCTTTGTGTGTGTACACATTATGATGTTACCACAATGATGAAATTGCCTAACAATGCATTTCTTAGAGTGTGGCCTGATCATCAGGCTATGTATGAATGTACCTAGCTTTGGCCTTGCGTCTTCAATTGTCTTTAAATTCAATGCAAATTCTATACCAGATTATAATTTCCTGCAGGGGAGTGAAATTGTGTTTCATTTCTTTAGCATTTCCCTAAGAATGACATTCGTTAATAATAAAAACAAATTAGATGAGATCCTGTCTTTGGGGAATTGCAAAGGCGAATTGAACAAGAAGTTACTCAAGATTAGATTAGATGCCAGACAAAGCCATACAATTGTTCTGGCCTTCAGGAAGTCTACAACACAACTCAATCTTGGAAACAATCTTGGAACTCAGGGTGACTTTACAGTTACCTGTTAGTGTACAAACTAAGCTTCTGTAACAAGGAAACCCCAAAACTCGGTAGATCAGGATAGACAGAAGTTTATCCTTCATGTAACAGTCCAGGGTAGATGGGTAGATGGGCCAAGGTGAGTAGGCTGTCTACTACAAAGATGAATATTTCCTTTTATTTTGTCATTTTAGGTCATTTTTCCACCTCTACTGCTTGGAGTTTGAAAGCAGTCCATTTTTTTTGGTTTTGCAAGACCTCACATTTCTGAACTTTCTATGTACTTCATTTCTGCCCAAATTGTCCGATTCGTTCTTGAGATATTATTTGTCCTGCCGTATTGTCAAACAGCCAATAACAACATAAACTATTAAATTTCAGTTTTCCAAACTGTTAAGATGCCTGCTCAGTAGGCACATGACATGCTTCCCTGCTACCTTAGATATTTTTCCTAATACATGACATAGATTTGCAACTCTCCAACTTCGGATAGCAGTTTTCTCAACACCTCACTGTTGGGCCAATACCACAGGTAATAATTTTATGTTTTTGTTTTGTCTTTGCTATTTGGTAACAGCTCACCACTTCTGTTCCCAATACATGTTTTAGTCAAGGTAAGACAGTGTGGTAGGTTGTACTATTTGCAATTATTGCTAAGACAGTGTGGTAGATTGTACTATTTGTCCCAATTGCTACCTCTCCCTGTGAAAGGATTACAGTTCTCTGCCCCATTGTAGTAAGGTTTGGCCATGTGACTCGCTTTGAGCAATGGGATGGGAACAGAAGTATTGTGTAACACTTCTGAACATAAAGTTTAAAAACCATCATGTGGTTCCACCAGCTCTCCTGCCTCTCCCGTGTCTCAAACAATGGTGTTCAAGCGAGGGGCTGCTTCTTCACCCTGAATCCTGGAATGAAGGTGACCCATGAGCAGAGGCACAGCCAAACCACAGCCACATCTGATGAGAGAACATCTAATCACATTATTCATATAAGCCACTGATATTTTTTGGTGTTTGTTTTCCAAGCATAATTTAGTGAAAGCTAACTAACACAGGTAGACTACTCCGCAATAACAAATAAACCCCCAAATCTCAGTGGCTTAATATGAAAGAGTTTAATGCTGTCATTCAGGGCAGGGTAGGGGGAGCCCCATTTTCTCTAGGACGCAGCCTCCTTTAAGGCATTGCTAAATCGATTGTCATGAACAAATATGCCTTTGAACTGACCTGGCCATCTTCTGTTTGGATCATACATAACCAAATCCCCTGGAATGGGAGCTCATGAAGGTCTGAATTATTATTTTTATTTTCTTGTACTGCAAATCCTCTTAGCTTGTTTACATAGTTTGACTTTTACCATTTTGAGATTTGTTTTGATTTTGGATATACCATGTTTTTAATCATTAAAGGATTAAATTGGTTGGTCCAAGATGAATTCCATTCTACTTTCCAAATTCAATATTCTTTTGAAATTATTCCAGAAGCTGCACTAGAATATTGGTCTCATGATGTAGAGAGCTATTTGGGACTCTACAATCTTGGTGAGAGGGGGAGGTTTAGTCCCAGTGTTCTACCTTCTTGCTCTCAGTCTCAAACTTCACATAGCATTTCTAAATGTACTAAAGTAACCTGCTTATTTTTCTCTTATCTAAAGATGGTGATTAAAATTAGCTCAGTGCTGAAGCTCTAAAAGTCTTTGATCAGATTTTAGCAGCCGGTCTATCTTTGATTAGGATATATTCATTTAGGTGTTCCAACTCTTTTAAAAACTCTTCAGTAAATTTCCAAACCTCTTGTCTAACACAACTGACCGATTGCCTTTCCAACTCCCAGCCCTAAAGGAGTCTAAAATCATTTCTCTGACATTCTCATCGACTAATTGGACTTTGATTGGTGTCAGCTGCTGCCAGCTGTGATAAAACTGTTTTCAGTAAGCCTTGACATTCTAGAGGTGACTTTAGGTCACTTCTTCACACTTAGAAACAGGAAAGTTTTAGACTCCATAGAAGAGTTGATGCCATGGATAGTCTTTCATTTAACAGACCTAAATTAAGAACTGACTATGTGCCAGGTACTGTCAGAAAGGGGTAAAAACTTATTCCCTCCTCCAAACTCCCACCAAGAAGAGCAAATTAATGTGATTGGAGAAGATGGTGAGTCTGGGCTGAGGGAAATGCTACCCAGATTTGAAATCACTGTGGGTAGCGAGGAAGAGATGTGAGGAAGTCCACAACAGTGACCAGCTTACACAGTGGGACACACGAGACAGGGGTGTATGTGTGTGTGTGTGTGTGTGTGTGTGTGTGTGTGTGTGTGTGTGTGTGTGCAATCTTCATTCACTTGTCCCTCTGAGAAAGGCAGCTGGTATGGGGATTCCCAGGGTGCAGGGAATAGGAAAACAGCGGACTCTGACACAGTGCTCACTACACACCAGGCAGTGCTGTATGGGCTTTACAAACAATAGCTCATTGCATTGTCACACCATGTACAGATGAGGAAACCGAGTCCCTCCTACTACTTACTTAAAGGTTTGTAGTTGGCTCAGATAGTCTGTTAAACTATGCAGGCTCCTAATGAATGTGGCTGTGCCAGTCAGAGAAGGAAAAAGCAAGAGCCCCAGCTCATATTCTAGCTGCTACAACACTCATGGAAGATAACCAGAACCACAGGCACAGAGATGTGGCTCCCAAAGCAACTGCCCTGGGGCCGCTGCTTCCTCCCGATTTCCCTGTGCAGCCAGACTTCTCACCTCACAAAGTGACATACAGTAAATTTAAATCCTCTCCTTTTCTTTTTGTCTTGCGCCTGAAATATTTGATCAGGGACCCATATTCTCTGTGGCAGAATCTGCCTGAAGTCCTGATGCTGGGCAAGCAGCCGACCCCCTGCAGTTAGGCAAACAGGGAAAACTCACAGGAAACTGAGAAACACAGACTCAAAAGACTGCAGACAGGCTAATGCACCAGGGCAAATGTTACCATCCAAGTCACAGGAAGAAGGAAAACTCTCAGATAATCTCTTGCTTGCATTTTCTCTCTCTCTCTCTCTCTTTTTTTTTTTTGACAGCGTCTCACTCTGTCATCCAGGCTCTAGTGCAGTGGTACAATCATAGCTCACTGCAGCCTCAAACTCCTGGGCTCAAGTGATCCTCCTGCTTCAGCCTCTCAATTAGCTGAGACTATAGGTGTGCACCACCATGCTCAGCTAATTTTTAAAGTTTTTGTAGAGGTGGGGTCTGGCTATTGCCCAGGCTGGTCTTGCTGGAGCTTCTGGCCTCAAGCAATCCTCTTGCCTTAGCCTCCCAAAGTGCTAGGGTTGCAGACATGAGCCACTGTACCTGGCTTCACTTGCATTTTTAGTAAGAGGATATTGCATGTATGATGTAGAAGCAGACAGTCCTACAAAAGAATCTGAGAGTCAAAAATATTTCTTGGAGTTGGAAAATATGAACTCTGAATTCATGTATTAGAGGAAGCAGACAGTAACAGAACACAGTAGAAAACTCATTTAATGAATGAGAAATAAGCTTGATAACTTGTCTGAAGACACTAAGGAAAAGGATAAAGAAATAGAAACAATGAGAGAAAAGAGACATAGGACATGATCTTGGTGATCTGATATCACATAACTGAAATAGCCTTAGGAGAGGACAAAACAGATGAAGGGAAGTAATAATCAAAGAAATAGTAAAAGAAAAATATTTTTAAGTTGAGGGAAAACTTGAATCTTAGGAGTTGAAGTAACCGAAGTGACTAGATACCAAAGCTTTAAAATTTCAGTGATTTCTCAATCCTTTAAAGCATTCAGACTTAGGGAAACAAATGGATTCATTATAAAGGAAGATAATCTAGTTGATATCAGAACCTTTCTTTTTAAAATGAACACTCTCAGAAAATGATGGGACATTGTCCACTTAATTTTGAGGGGCAGAATATTATGTTGTCAGATTTCTAGTCCTTGCTGAATTAGTCTTCATATGGGAGGATAGAGGAAAAAAATCTCCAATGTGCAAGGCTTGAGAAAGCATACCGTCAGTGTATCCTTCCTGAGAAAATTACTTGAATAAGTGCTCCAGTGAACCAAGAAATTAAGCATAATAAAGAATTTAGAAATCGGAAAGATTTATCAAAGAAAATGTAATAAAAGATGGAACCAGTGAAATAGCATTAAATTTAGGTTACTATTGCTAATGTAGTTATGAAGCTTACTGTAAATGTCAAAAAAATTGAAAACAGGAGATACCTAGTGTCAAAATGTATTAAAAGAATTGAAATCTAAAGTCCTAGATTATTTCAACAAAAATTGAGCGTTGGGGGTTTGTGTGTATGAAATTTCACATTTTACAGGAAGGAGTACTACCGTGTCATGCTTGATATTGATAGAAAAAAAATATAAATATATCTTCACTTACGTTTTTAAAATATTTTAAAGGAACACCAATATGATAGGTTAAAATCTTTTTGTTTTTAGCAGTTGAAATCCTCCCCTCTCCCCATACACACCCACCCACACATATATACAACAGTGAAGGCTGCTCTGGTTGAGACAGAGCAACAAATACAGGATTCGAATGCCTGAGCTTCCTCTCCCCCCACATGAGGCCTCTGAAGTCCTGTAACAAAATGCTGAAGCTCATAGAACATAATTTGAAAACTAGTGCTCTAGTAGAACGAAATCAATAAAACTTCCCTTTCATTAGACCACAACGTCTGCCCACGTGCTATGAATGGATCACTGGCGTGCCATGAGGTGTTGATCTCTGACCATGGGGTGGCGGGGCAGGCCTGGGGAAGCTGGAGGACCTTAGCCTTTGACTTGGACCTGCCTCATCCAGGGCTCCTTGAAGGAGAGAGTGGTCTGATGGTGTGCTCTCAGTCTGCAAAGGCTGGCGGTGTGTCTTCCCTCACTTTAAAACTCCTGCCCCACCATGCTATTCAGAGCACAGACAAGGAGGTATCCTGACCACCCAGAATCAATCCTTCTGCAGCCAATGTTAACATGCTTAATGCTGGGCCCCTGTGGGTACAGTTCTCTGTGATAACCTCAATCTCTGTATCCACATGTATCTGAAATTTTTGTCCATTTCTGGCAGAGTGCCTTTTTAGTGGCCATTTAGCTAACTTCAGGATGGCCTTTCTAAGAATATATGCTCATTCTGAAAATGAGAGCATTACCATTATTTTGAAATCTGAAAAAATTCCAATGGATTCAAAATGCATTCACATTATCACAGGAAATTTTAATATTACATTAATAGATAAAAGAAAAGGAAGAGACAGTAGTTTCTTTAAATATAATTTAAATGTGTACATTTTTGAATAGCTGTAAAAGTGCTTTAAATTTTTTTTAGCACCTACCTGTGCAAAGTTTCCATGATGGTTCCTATAAAGAATTTGAAAATATCCTTATGAAAAATTCTTCATCAGGAATTTTGTGTAGTTATTTTAAGCATAAAATCTGACACGAATAAAAGTTATAGTTGTGGAAGCAAGCTCAAATTTTTATTAAACACCCTGAGAACATTTTAATTGAAAGTTTTATACAAATTTAATATTCAATTGTATTGTCAATTTTACTTTTTTTTTACTATTTTACTTTTGAATCATAATTTTGTAACATAAAGAAAATAAATTCTGCACCAACCCCTATATCTGCTCTCAAATTTCCTCCAGTTTACTGAGCCTGTAACACAAATACTATTTTCTATGTGTGTGGGCCATAATGTAAAATAAGTTTGGAAGCACTGCATTAGGGAAACAAATATGCAGAGAAATTTTCATCAATAACAAAAATAAAGGGGGAATAAATGAAGCTCATTTGAACATCAGCCATTTTATGTCAAGGGGGTGGAAGTGATAAAACAGTAAGTATTGTTTATTTTTACTTTTGCAAAATAAAGATATTAAAACTAGCTCTAGGGGATATCTGCGGCTGCCTCCCCAGATTACAGTGATTCCTCCTTTCCATTTACTGCCCTCTTCAGCCAAAGACACAGTTACAATGGAAGTGGCCATGTTTACAGAATACATGCACACCCTGTCTATAGCTGATTGGATCAGGGATGAGTTCTTTTACATATCCTTATTTTCTTCACAGAGGGCTTGGGGATTGTGACCAAGGGTGTCTAGTCTCAATCTGGCTCTTCTCTTAAATAGAGGAGAGTTAAAAATCACAAGATGTTGGTACTAGCCATTTTCTGCCATAGGATAAGGAAATAGAGGAGAAGGAAGCAGAGAACAGATTCTTCCAATTTCCTGCAGTGTTTTAGTCTGTTTCTGAGGCCTGGTTGCACTTCTGCTTGTGAGGTCAGGGAGACATCCTACCTATTCTTATCATAAATTTCTCCTTTTCCTTAATTACTTCAATTGGATTTCCTTTGCCCACATCCAATGAATACATTATCTACATGTTAATTCATAGGAAACATGAAAGGAACATCAACACTTAGATATTAGCAAAGCTTAACTCTGGATGGTTAGACTATGGGTGGATTTTGTTTTTTATTTTGTTTTTAGCAAAACTTTCCCAAGAAGCATGTATTGCTCTTGTGATAAGAAAAAAAATTAAAGAGAGTATTTATTAATATCTAGGGGATAAAAATTTGGGTAATTATGTTTAAGTCTAATTTCTACATTTAAGCTCCCAATTTTGAGAGTTACAATGCATGTCATAAAATGGAAGACTTGACAAATAATTCTGAAAAGATTGGTGTTTATTACTATAACTGTAATCCCCAAATAAAAATTTAGCAATCATCTTGTTAAATAAGTATGAAAGTAATTATATTTTTAATTTGCTTGCTAAGGGAGGGACTTACAAACTTTTTATTGGTATATAAGTTGTAGTCCATTTGTAAAAATGGACTACAATTTATAGTCCAACTTATATTGGGACTATAAATTGTAGTTCATTTGTAGTCCATTTGTATAAGTTGTAGTCCATTTGTTTTAAATTAAGAACAAACCTCCTTCCCATAAAGGGTAGGAGGTTTAAGACAAAAGGCATCATAGGAAAAACAAACAGATTCCTAATCTTGACCTTCATAGTGATCTTCCATTTCCCTGCAATGTCTATAGTATTAACTAAGTGAGATTTCAAGAAAATTTCACCAATGTCATTTTCCTAGGGGAATGGGGGAAGATCAGGAAGTGATTTTATTTAGGGATCTTCCCAGTGGATTAATAGGAGACACATGTTTCTAATGAAGCAGCAGAAGAAAAAAGGGTGCAGAACCTCTAAACCAGGATTGCTTTCAAAATGTCAGGAAAATCCAAGCCCTCAAAACTAGAGATTCAAATTTCAGGTTGTACAGCAGTGTGAGTGAGAACTTCCTTCTAAATTCAGTCTCTTTCTGAGAGAAGATCAAAACACCCTATGCATTAATAACTTGGCAAAGTTGGGCATCTAACTCACAAGCCCACATGTTGAAATAATTCATCCTGAATGTTATGTGGCTTTATGCATAGTACAGATGGGTTTACCTGTGTGAATTTCTGTTCTTATTTAATGTTGTCATTCTAAAGATGAGAAATGGAAGGTTGACATTTCCTGATGCATTTTCACTGGCAAGTCTGGAGCAGAAATCATCACTAGTGTTGTTTGTCTGTTGACAATACAATCGGGCAAAATGAATGATGACGGCCCTTGGCACCTGTACTTTGGGTGAGAATGGATACAAGTTTTCTCTAATAGAGAGAGGGGATATTTAATTAAACTAAAGAACTATTGGATACGACAGTGTTCAAAGTATGTATCACTCTTTTTGCCTTTTCAGTACTCAACCCTAACGGTTGCTTGAGTCTGTTACAGATATCGGCCAGTCCCAAACTGTAGGGCGGCCTGTCCCAAACTGTAGGACCCAGTGGCTCTGAATTTTAATGTCAGTGCTTTCTGAGACCAGTTAAAAATAATTTAGGGCTGGCGCTAGTTTGTTTCTTAGGTTGCTTCCTCAGGGTGTGTCCAGGCAACCTGGTTTGAATCCCAGTTCCTGGTGGTGGGACTTTGAAAGGTGATTTAATCTCACTGAATTTTGGTTTTCTTCTTGCTAGAAGGGGCTGATAATACATGTTGATCAATCCTAATCTGAAAATCCACAATGCTCCAAAATCTGAAACTTCTTGAGTGCCAACATGATGCACAAGTAGAAAATTCCATACCTGATCTCATGACAAATCGCAGTCAAAATGAAGTCAAAACTTTGTTCCAAGCACAAAATCATTAAAAATATTGTATAAAATTACTTTCAGGCTATGTGTATAATGTGTATTGAAATATAAGTGAATTTTAGGGTCCCATCCCCAAGATATATTATGTATATGTAAATATTTCAAAATTTGAAAAAATCCCAAATCCAGACACTCTGGTTCCAACCATTTCAGATAAGGGATACTCAACCTGTGCTTAACCTCCCAGGTAGTTATGGAGATAAAGCGGTGAAACTACCTTCACATTCCCTGGCATAATGCACACTTGTGCAGAATATTTCTGTTTTTTATCTGCATTATGTCTGGAAGCTTAATTTCAGCTCTAACCTTGTCTGCTTTGAAAAATTTCCAGTGCATAGCCTCCTTATCTTTCACAAATATACTTTGTTCATTGCACCTGCATTCTCACTTCTTTAGGACCACTTACACATTTGCTATTTGAAGCTTTTCTAGAATATTCTTCTAGGGACTCTTTCCCTTACCCAAAGACTGAGATGCCAATAGTTGTGAAAAGTTGGCGACTATAGTGAAGCCCATAGCTTGGAAGTAAGTTCACTTCTGAGAATTAAACTATGAAACTATCGCAAAGTTGTTGCTTGTACTTGCCTGATATGGCTATTGTTAGGACTAAAGGAGACAATGTATGGAGCCCTTAGCATGGTGCTTAAGCATGGCTCTATGCGTGGTGATGTTGATTATGTTGGATAGTCCTAAGTGTGCCACGCAATACTATAATATGCAAGTAGTAATTATGTTGTGGGTTTTTTTCCAATCAAAGATGAGAGTAATAGCTATAGGATAAAACTGCAAATAGGGGTTGACTCCTCTGTCTACATGCTTTCTGGAATGCTGGGTTAAGAAGGATTCTGAAGCTACGTGTTAGTTCCGTGGGAAATGATTAATTAGCCATGTCATCTGTGAGAGCAGGAGGTGGTGATGGATGGCACTTATTTAGCAGCCTTCTTCTGGCTAATTTTTCCTTTTTTTTGACTGAAGGCTGCTTAGGTGGTTCAAAATTTTCCTTGATTTGTCTATCTTACCCATTTCTACTTTCTAGTGTCAAAATACTCTATGATGACAAAAAAAAAAATGAAGAGGAACAAAACAATGAAACCCATACTCAAACTCTTCTATCTTAGTTACTGAAAAATTATAAACCAAAGAGTCATTATCAATTTTAGAGACATTAACTCATACAAAGTTGAAGTAAAAACAATGAAACTAAAGGAACAGTAATTTAAAAGCAAAAATAGCACCTGTTGAAAATCCTGGTCAATCAAGACAACACAGTGATATTGTAATGACCTATTTTCTTCCAGCAGACAATGGGTACTGTAACTCCTGCATGTCCATGCAGTAGAATATTTCCAATGTTGCTGAGCCTTGAAGAGTCTTCAGACATAATAGAATCCTAAATTAGAGGCTTCTGTAAATTCTAGTTACACACTAATTTTAGTTTAATGTGACAAAGATTACTAATGATCCCCTAGTATCCCTGAATGGACACTGGGCATAATAATTGAATGTACTCATAAGGTTTGTGGAGATTAAGTGTGATGCTAAATTTAACACCAAGGGCATTGACTGGCACAGGGCACAATCCAGAAAATGTTACTTATTATTAGCTCACGCAGTTTTAGAAATTCTGGTGAGATGCTGCTAACTCCTTAAATTCTTCTCTATCTTCTTATGATACCCCAAACACCACCACTTGAACATACTTCCTTTATGGTTTTGATCTATGTTTTAAAAAAGCATATTGCCCTGGGAAGACTGACACTTCATTCCTTTATATGGTTAGCATATTTATAAGTGCCTGAGATGAGCCAGACGTCATGCAATGTCCTGTGGTGGGGGACAGGGAGTCACTAAATGAATGGTCATGGTCCTTAATATTAAGGATCTATGAGTCATTCTGGGGTGTGTGTGGCTGCCTGGCTTAGTCTCATAACTTCTGTGATCTGGCCCCAACCCACCTTTCCAAATGAATTTTCCATCACAGAGTACTATATTGTGTCCACATTGAACCACTATGTTTTCCTAAGCAACTCTTTTGCTTTCCTAACTTTGTGTCTTGTACATTCTATTTCTTTTACTTGGAAAGATTCCCATCCTCACTTTTAGAAGAAATAGGTTAACGCTAACCTTTTCTGTGAAATCTTGCTTTATTCACAGTCTAAAAGCAAGCTGCCCTTCTTTGTATAGCTGTAGCAGTATATATTTTTGGCAAATGAGTGGATGTGTGAATGAGTAAATAGGTTGTATCTTACCACAGTCATGAGGCATGGGTAAAAGTACGGTTTCGGCATGCCAAATGAATCTGAAGAATAAGGTGGCAAGAGGCTGTGGACACAGGCATCAATGGCTTGACGCTTACTGCATACATACCACAAGCAATACTGTATACTGGGACCCCAGCTCTGGAATAAGAATCCAGCTCTATCACTTTACCATACAACCTTAAGCAGGTTACTTAGTTTTCTCATCTGTAAAATGGAGATAACAATGGCACCTACAATATAGGATCCCGAGGATTAAATAAGATAATAAATATTAAGCTCTTGATGCATGTATTGAGCACCTAGTAAGAATTGGATGAATGTTAACTGATATTATCATTTGCTCTTTTGTGAACGTGTCATTCTCATGTACCTGTAAAAGACTAAACCCAGGGTTTGTCTCAAATCTAGGTATTTGACAGATAAACATTATAACTTCTTATGTAAATATAAAACTGGAGGCTGTCAGGAGACCATTTGGAGTATCAGGAAATGTGGTTTGTGAAAGTTACATTCCCCTTTTCAGATAAGCCAATTCTCCAAATGGCCATTTCTGTGTAGCCTCTACTCAACTCTCTTTCAAGTTCTCATCTATCACACTTGATGATCATCTCCTCTTGGTAGCTGGCAATACTTGAGACCAATTAAGATGCAATTAATAAATGATAACTGTGGTATAGAATGATGCTAGCTTGTGGCAAAAGTGCTCAGAGATGAGCAGCCCAGCAGGCCTGTCACATTGGCAGAGCAAGCTGGAAACCCAACTATGTGTTCTTTGAAAACAACTGAAATGCTTCCCTCTGAGTGTCACCAATAAAGCACAAAAAGCATAACCAAAGAGCATTTTGATGTGGTGCTGTTTACAGCAAATTTCCCTGACCAGGGACACATACATCATTTATGTTTTATTTTACGTGCATGTGTATGTGTTTAAGAAATGTATGCCATCCACTGTAACAGGAAATTGGATAGTATAATTTGGAAAGAAGAGTGCAGATGAGATTAGAGCCTTATAGTCTGTAACACGACAAAGGATGTGAAACCCAGCATTTGAGGTCAATCAGAGGTTCTTTGAAATCATTTTACATGAGGTACTTAAGCTATAGCTCATTTGTGGTTTCACAGTTTTCAAGTGGACTGGTAGGTCGGATAGTGGTTGGGTGAATCCTTCACAAAATAGAACTGAGGAATGTTTGAACTAGGGATAAAACATGATAGGAAGAAACGTCCTGTGGGAGAGGAGCTAGAGAAAGAAATGGCACTTATGAAAGGATTATAGCTGGACTGATTATATACCCTGGTTTGCTCCGGAGAGACCTAGTTTATGCCTGTGTTCAGACACCTTATCTATTGAGCACCCGTTTCCACTCTCAAAAGTGTCCTGGTTTGTGCAATAAATTATAAAGCCACTGGAGTTAAAAGTGAAATGCTCAATGTCACTCTTATAAGCCAGAAAAAAAAGTATCATGGACCAAACCTTGCCCTTGGCTGCTGAAATTCCAAGTTGTCTAATAGGGATTTAGAAGGAAAGGCAAGAGACTGCATGCTGCAAAGCCTAAGTACATTCACTTGGTTACTCAGATAGTAAAGATGACACATCCGAGGCTGGCAAGAGAATCAAGCATGTTAGTACCTAATGCAAATTTAGTTCTCTGGAGGATTGATAATTCCTTCACCTGGGATCTCCTGCTCATTGCGTGACAGAAACGTTGCTCACTCTTCAAGGAGATTGAAGTAAGGAGAACACAAGGCGAATCTCATGGTTACTTATGAGAAGAAGAGTTTATTCAAGGAGATGGGCTAGAGGGAGATATGGTCAAGGGAATGATTTCATTCAAAGGGCTGGAGCTTGATGCCCTGGGAAGCAGTCTCTTTTCAGAAGGCAGACCCTGCCTGTGCAATCACCTCCTCAGGTGCCTGCATAGCCACGTGGAAGGGGCCAGTTGCCGCGCTGGGGAGCAGAGGTTACCTGTGTCTCCCTTTGGCTGCACATGTACTAACAATGGAATAAGTCCAAGAATGTTAGCATAACTCTTGTGTAAGAATGTCACTGAAATATTCCAATTTTTTTCGAGCCAAGTGTCATTACTTTTATTTGACACTGTACTGGATGCTCTAGCCATTGGCATAAAGCAAGAAAAAGAAGTAAAAGTTGCCATGATTAGAAAGAAATAAACAAAACTGATTATTCCGAGATGACTTGAAAATTGCCCAAATAGAAAATCTAATGTATATCATAGACTAATATGCACATAAATACACATACCCACACGGGGAGAGTTTAATAATATTGCTAAATATATATGATCAATTCTTAAAGGTCAATTGCTTAGCTAGATAATATTAGGTCATTAAATATGAAATGTCTGATTTAGAATCAAAAGGGTAATTTATTATATCTCGAGCAAGAAGCAGTACAATTAATCAAAGTATGCACCTAAACTATCGACACAGTTTTACCACCTTAAAGATAGCCTGTTTATGCCAGCAGCAAAGAAGCCTGGAGAGCAAGTGGCAATGAAATCGCCCATCCATTTAGCTTCTTTACCTTGCCCATTTGTTTCAAATGGTCCAATATTGTTGGAATAGTAACGTCAAACCTTGCTGCTAATTCACACAGGTAGAGATGGATTCGCTTCCACTACAACTTTCAGCTCATCATTATCCACCTTGGTCTCAGGTCACCCACGTGGCTCAATTTCAAGATTAAAATCACCAGAAAGGAAATTCTCAAACCATTGATGTACTGTGGGTTCATTAGCCACATCTTTCCCAAACACTTTGTTGATATTTTGAGCTGTCTCTGCTGCATCAGTTCTACAATGGAACTCGTATTCTGAAATAACACAAATTTTTGACTTATCCATGGTTTCACAAAAAGTGCTCTAAAAACCAATTTGAAAGATAACCACAAGCCAAAATGTGCATTTGGAAGACTGAAGATGTACCTTCACAATAAAAATAAAACAAGAAGTGTTAAAGTGAAATGTCAGAGATGTTAACTGTTAAACTTAGCACTTAAGGAAATTGGACAATTCATACTTAATAACCAATAGCTACCAAGTGTTAATGTTAAATAGAATATGTTTTAAAATAGCAAGAAAAATGATATCAATGAATAAATTTAAACAAAAGATGTCCAAGTTCTTTATGCAGAAAAGTAGTACAAAACTTTACTTAAAAGAAGATCTAGGCCGGGCGCTGTGGCTCACGCCTGTAATCCTAGCTCTTGGGAGGCCGAGGCGGGCGGATTGCTCAAGGTCAGGAGTTCAAAACCAGCCTGAGCAAGAGCGAGACCCCGTCTCTACTATAAATAGAAAGAAATTAATTGGCCAACTGATATATATATATATAAAAAAAAAAAATTAGCCGGGCATGGTGGCGCATGCTTGTAGTCCCAGCTACTCGGGAGGCTGAGACAGAAGGATCACTCGAGCCCAGGAGTTTGAGGTTGCTGTGAGCCAGGCTGACGCCACGGCACTCACTCTAGCCTGGACAACAAAGCGAGACTCTGTCTCAAAAAAAAAAAAAAAAAAAAAAAAACCAAAAAAAAAAAAACCCAAAAAAAAAAAAAAAAAAAAGAAGATCTAAATAAATGGAGACATGATATATTTCTAGGTAAGGTGATTAGGTTTTCCATGATGGAGCTGTTAAAATATCAATTGATTTATTCATGAAACTTGATAGATGGCATCTAATATGTATATGAAAGAGGAAAGGGCAAACAGCCAAGAATATTCTGAAAAAAGAAAAATTTGGTTAACTTGACCTACCAGCTATAGAGATTAATTATAAAGCTTTATATTAGCTTAACGAATGAGTAAAGAGATCTCCTAAACAGAGCAGAGAGCCAAAAACAGGTCAACTCTTCTATGGTAGCCTGATACACACAGAATTCGCATTACACACCAAGGAGAAAAATGGGATATACAATTAATTGTGTTGGGACAATAAACTATCCCTGTAGAAACAAACGAAATTGGGACTTCATACTCTAGACAAATCTATTTCAGGTGAATTAAAAGTTTAAAAGTGAAAAATCTTTAAACTTTTAAAAGAGACTATAAAAGATTTACCTCAAGGTAGAGATGTATTTTTAAATAATTCAAACAAAATATAAACCATTAAATTTAAAAAGTAATAAATTTGATCATATTAACAAAAATTACATACTTATTAGAAGACAGATAAATAAAAAGAAAACCTAAGACAGAAATGGGCGTAAGATATGAATATATCATTTCACAGAACAAGAAACCCTACTGTTAGTAAATACTTAAGGAAAATATTCATCCTAATTAGTAATTAGAGGAATGCCAAGTAAAACAACAATGATAACATCTTGCACACATCAGCCTGACAACGTTGGACAATACTAGTCTTGGTGAGAATGTGAAATAGTTAAATCTTGTGGAAGTGGACATTGGCACAATCACTTTGGAAAATTATTTGGAATTATTTTTCTTAACTTGAAGAAAAGCATATCCTACCACCTAGCAATTTCATTCTTAGGTTTGTATTATAAAGAAGTTCTTGATCATGTGCACGACGTATAATATTAAATAATATTCATTCTGTGTTTACCTAAATGCCCATCCAAATGTCCATTAGCAGGAGAATGGATCAATAAATTGCATACTCTACAGCAAGGAAGATGATTGAAAACAACTACATACTTCAACATGACTGAGAATCAAAAACATATGAGCAGTGAAGAAACAAATCACAAAAAAGTACACGGAGTACAATTCCACCGAAATAAATTTCAAATGTACAAAATAGTAGTTTATATTTTTGGGTTATACGCATATATAATAATACTATTTTAAAATTATACTTAATACTTGATAATTATTATTAATAATACTTGATGGATTATTATTATTATTACTATTTTAAAAAGCCATAATTCTTGGTGGAAGAAGAGAAATAAAAAAGATAATGGGAAAGGATATTAACAGTTTTTGGCAGAATTAGTAATTTTTCTATATCTTAAGCTGGCTATGGGGACATGGATGTTCACTTGATTATCCTTTATAACTTAGCTATTCATTAAACATAGTTTTGGGAATATATTTAATATAAAATATTTCATGAAAAATACATTCTAAAATGTTTCCAACTGGCCATAGATGCCCATCAACTGATTCAGCCCGTCCAATTCTTCCCTTATTTACAGCTGGATTTATACTTTTAACTTTAGCTCATCCCTGAACAAATTTACTGAACATGGTCTAGTGATCAGATTAGCAGCCTTCTATGATGTTTTAGCCAATCCCAACCTTAGCATATGCATAATACAACTTTAATGACCCAGAACAGCATATTTGGTCATCTAGTATAGGCAGTTTCCCCATTAGCAATTTCATTGGAAATCCCCCAGTATGTAATTTCTATTAGTGATTTTATTATGGAGTTTCACTGCTGCCTGCTGGGGGCCGTACCAGGAACTAGATTAGATGATACCAACAAATGTTACTTCCTCAGTGAAGCCTTTCCCGGTGCTCGAAGACAGAATTTGTTACTCCCTTCTGTTCATCCCAATAGCATTTTCTTTTTTGCAAAACAGAGACTACCTATGTCTACCTTATGGGTTACTGTGAGGAATAAATGAGACAATGCATTTAGAGCTCTTAGTAAGCACTCAGCAAATATTTGCCATTCTTATGTTTGCATTTGTATTTATATTTATATTCTTATTCTTGTTCCTATTCATGTATTTATGCCTCTACTAGAGTGCATGCCACAGTGTGACATCCATCAGCTAATTCTGTAAACATCTAGCTCCCTCTGTAGTCTGTAAACCTGTTGAAGGTGGGAAGTATGTCGTATTCATCGACACGGCCCTATGTCCAGTATTGCCTCTGGTGTGTAGTAGGCCCTCAGTACATATTTCTTGAATTTACTTAAAGTAGAATTGTTTTTATGTTTTCACATTCTTCTTTTAAAATTTAGGATTTCCAGACCTGTTCCAGGTTCGACTCCCTTGAAAACTCCTGAATTTGTGTCCTAACTCTGTGCCTAGGGGATGCCAATGGTATTTCACTTGTCCCTCGCTGGCTGTAGTTAAAAGCCTGGGTGAGATGATGACAGGACTCTCAGAAACACTGCCTGCAGAAATTAAGAAACACCCACCCTTGGGTGGGCACTTCACTACTGTGGTCAAAAATTTCCTCAAATGCTCTTTATTACTACCTGGCTTGGTCAGAAAATATAAGACCCAAACATGAACAAAATCTTCTTTTCCTAAGTGTATTGGTTCCTTGAAAAGATCTATTTTGGAGGAAGGGTTAAGAACATTAAGAACTGGGCCTGATCCATTGGCTGAAGGCTTTGTTATTCCATATGGATAAACCCAGGACATAGGTGGGAGCTGATACGATGCCCACAAGGCAGGGGCCAGGAGCCAGGTGATAGGGACATTGAAGATGTACAGTTGGTCTATCGCTACAAAGACCTTACATTTTAGTCTTGATCTGTGACTAAATCTAGTTGTCTAGTCAGAGGCTAAACGTGCTTAAAAATTTTCCTGTTTGAGAGGCAGCATGGTGTGATGTGATATGTAATATAGATCAGTATGAAATTTTATTGGGAATTTTATTAGTGTAATTAATGAACATATAAAATGTATTTGGTTAGAGGATTTGTAAAGATACAGTTATGTGGTTACATCTGCTTGGAAATAATTTGCTTTATATGAATGTAAATAGAATATAACAAATCAGTGGATTTGGGGGAATAGATTTTAGATAGTGAGCAATTTTAAAGCACTATTGAGATGGAGAGGAGGTGGCCGTGAGGTTCTATATTTTGTGACCACAGCAATGGCAAGGACATTTATCAGAATAGCATCAAGTGGTGGGGCAAAAATCATGGGTAAGAATGGACTCTGTAAGCATCACTCTTGGTGGTCCAGGTATGGAGCCCTTCCTTATCTCAAGACACCAGAATGAGCAAAACTACATGCAAATGATAAGTCACCAGGCAGAGCAGAGCAGGGTCTTATTAGCCAGCCCTTAAGATAGGGCTTGAGATTGAGTAAAGAAAAGCTTGCAATAGACGGTAAAGTGTGAGTTCAAATGGAGAAGTGTTTTCATGGTAAATAAAAGGGTTATACCAAGCTTTCACCTTCAAGAGCCTGGATGGGCTCTTGGTGACCTCTCTCACCAGTCATTACACCCACTGAACTGGTCATGATGCAGGTCAATAAACCAAGGTTCAGAAACCCATTTCACCTCCCTGGAATGGTCACCATAGTGGTAGGGAAGGAAACCCTAGAACCAGTGAGTAGGGGAGTCCACAGGGTAGGAAGAGTATCACTTTAGACTCAGACAGCACTTTCTTTAAGTCCAACCTCTGCCATTTAGAGGACATGAAATTGTCTAAGTGACAATATTTCTTAGCCTATTTCCTTTTTCTTCACAAAATGGGATAAAAATATGTTCAATAAGCTTACTTTCCCTCGTTTTAGTATTGTATTTTAATTAAGTGCTTGAGATTATATACACCAAGTGCCTGGTACATTGCAGGTGGTCAAAATTCTCCTTTACTAATAAATATCTACTGAATGTCACTCCAATCAGGCCCTGTGCTAGAATCTGAGAAAAAAGATGAATGAGATGCTGTTTTATTTTGTTTTTTTCTTCGAGGAATGTACTATCTGGTTCAGAAGGTAGACAGATAAACAAAGGTGGTAACCATAGGAGTAGAAGAAAGTGCTAGATGTCTTCTAGTATCCATCTTCTCTTCTTTCTTACAAAGAATCCCAAATTTTTGTTGAGAACTTGAGCTAAAACACTACTCCCTCAACTTCATTCTATAGCTAGGTATGGCCTTGCAATTAAGTTATAGCTAGTGGGAGATAACCAGGTAATCTATGTGCAACATCTGGGATATTTCCTGAAGGTAAAGAGATATTCCTTATTGTCTTCTTTCCATTTTCTGCTGTCTGTGATAGCCGAAGCTTCAGCAGCCATCTTTGACCTGGGGTAGAAGTCTTGCAGAGAGAGAATATTACAGAAGCAAAGCAAATTTTAGCACCTGATCTAGGTCTTTGGTGACCACAAGTTTCATTTACATGAGAGAAAAATAAGCATATCTTTTGTTTAAGTTGCTGTTGTTAGAGTTTTCTGCAACACAGCCTAACAATTAAATCAATGCAACAAGATATAGTGAGGGACACTGTGAAGGGACTGGTGACATTTTTATTGGGGGAGCAAGGAAGGCTTCTTGGAGGAAGGTTCAGGATGGGCAGTGGGATCTGCTGACTGACATGGTGCTTTGTAGTCCCTGAAGTTGGGAGTTTGGTACTGTAGTATCTATTTATGGATACTGTCGACAATACCTAGACAAGCTTATTAGAAGGATGGTTTGAGAGCTCTTATATAAGTTGGTCTGCTATTTCCCAAGTAAGAGAAGGTAGACATTCTCATTGAGCAGCTGAAACAGTTGGATTGGTATTTTTAAAATTTACTCAGTTGTGTGTGTGTGCACACATGTACATGTGCACATGTATGTGGTATGATGCTTGTGCGCACATGTACATGTGCACATGTATGTGGTATGATGCTGCGGAAATGCTAATGCGTGTTTTCCCCCTCATATATTCTTTTATTCCTTGACTCATCTTCTACATTTGGCCAACTAAACTAGTCTATGTTCGCTTAGAAGAGGAAAGTAACTTTGTGGAAAAGAGAGATGGGGAATTGAGTTTCAGAAGCACAGACTCTAAGAGATTCTGAGACTGCCCAACAGAGGCAGGGAACGAATTCTCTCACTAGGAATAGGAGACAGTCAGAGAAGCAGCACGAGTGAGTCCCCAGGGGAGAATTCCTGTGTGCCCAGCTCTCTGGGCCCCAGGTATGTGGGGCCACTGGAGAAGCCAGAAGGGTTTTTGTGAGGTCTGAAAACAGAGGGTCTCTGAGTCCTCTTCTAGGTAGAGCCCTGGGTAAGTGACAGGCTGCAGAAGAGAAGTGACTTGTGGTATCTAAACAGATTGAATCTCAGAAATGCAGTATCCTCCCTGAATTCCAGTGTGATGTGGGAGCTGCAAAATGATTCCCGGGGGTCCAGGAGTGACCTAGAAATAGCAGAAAAAGAGATGAACTAAACCCAAAGAAGTCTGGTGCAGTAGAAGAAATAACTTGCAACAGGGTATCTGTAAGCATAGCATGGAAAAGTGAAAGGTGCCTGTAGGATTTGATGCCCACCCTCTAACACCTTGAAACTGTGTAAAGCCCCAGGCCTTACATGTCATGGTCCATCATGGAAAAAGGGGCTGAATCCCAAACTACCAATCTGATGAAGAGAAGTTCAGTTCAGTTATAGAAGAAAAAAAGAGAAATTGTTCTCACAGACCTGTGTATCAGGACAGAGATTAGGATCTGCTGCTGATTCCTTCATCTAGTCATTCATTCGGCAACAATACTGAGTTCCTGTGAAGTGGTTGGCACTGCTCTAGGCATTTGGGATATTGCAATAAACAAAACAGACAAAATTTCTGCCCTCGTATAGCTTATATACCAGTTAGGGAAACAATATACAGAAAACATCAATATTAATATATTATTCAGTCAGGTAGCAAGAGGACTAGATAGAAAAACAAAGCAGGGTCAGGAACAAGTTACCTATACTGGAAGGTGAATATAAAGTTATTAATGATGAGCCTGAACAGAACCCCTTGCTCTTATGACCAATTGTGTTGTGTGTTATATTGATCTTGTGTAACTGATGAGATCACACAGTCATTGACCACTCTCAAGGTGAGAGATGCTAGAAATGATGATGAAGTAGGTAAATTGTCTATTATGCTTTCCAAAGATCAGGGCCAAAGTTGAAGCTGAGTACCAGATTTTGCCTAAGCCTCAGGGCTGAAGCTGAACTTCAGTGCAAGCCTCAGATTTTATCTCTATTAACCCTTCCATACACCTCACTGGATAAGTATCTGTTCTCAGTTTTATAGATGAGAGTACTGATTCTCAGAGAGGTTAATCAGCTGGACAAAGGTTATCTGAGGATTAAAATCTAGGACTGTGAACCCAATGCCCTCCCTCTGCACTAAACTGGGTCAGACACTGCAGTGGTCTTTATAGGTTGCACCTCTGGACTTTCTCTTGCTTTTTAGACTGTTTAGAGGTTTCAAACAGAAGGATGGGCCTGAGAAAATCCTCTGCAACTGTAGAGGATCCTCTTTTGGTCTGGTAAGTCTAAGGGAGTCAGAGCACTGCCATTTTGGGTGGAGGGTGGGATAGAGAAAAAGAGGAGAAGTATTTGGCAGTGAGACACACAGAAGTCTAGGTTATCCTGCAGCAAACCTCTGTGGATTACATTAACCTGTAATCCATCTACAGAACATGGCAGAGACATGCTTTGTAACCTTGAACCAGAGGATTAGAGAGTTGGAAGTGACCTTGCGGGGTCATTCAGTCCAGTCACCTTCCTAATCTACGAATTTCCTCTGTAGGGTCTTAGACATGGAGACACCTCACCTCTTTTTTTCCCCTCCCATCTCTTGTTTTAATGGAGAAGTTTTAACCCAACTGACTGAAATGGCTGTGTTCAAAAAGGTCTTTCTGTTCTAGAGGTGAGCAAAGGGTAATGACCAGATACCAGGGATAAGTAACCCTGAATTGTCTGAAAGGGACAACTAAGGACAAAACTCAAGGGTCCAAATTCCATTGTACCTGCTGATTACAGCACAAGAAGAAAATTGGAGATGATTTTAACATAGTGTGGGCCGTGGACCTCAATTTCGTGGCCTTCCTCAATATAGATATTAACAATTTGACAAAGTTATTGGCCAATTGACTCACATAATAAGCATTAATAAAAGAATTCAACCTGAACAATGTGCTGTTTTATGGCCAGTACATGTAGGTTCACCTGTGTGAATTTACTGTGCTTATTTAGTACCCTCTTTAAGATGAAAAATGATGCCAGCTCAGTGTTAATAGCATCTTTTGACGCTGAGAAAGTGTTCCTGTGGATTGAATGGTAGTTGCGCCTTCCTCTGATGGAGATTGAAAACTTTATCTTGAATGTCTTGCACTGGCGATGACACGTCCCTTTTATTTTTTGTGCGGATGCACACTAATAGAACAAGGCATTACCAAGGTACCTTGACTCCGTGGGCTCACTGGTCAAGGACGCCCTGTTTCAGAAAGCCTTTGTCAGTTGCCATCAAGCTCGTATAAAGGGAATTGCTAACTAACTCATATTTCAATTTACAGGTCAGTTCTTGTAATATTCTCCATCAGAGGGCATATTTTGCTTTTTCACTCTATATCTTTCTACTTCTTTGAGTCTTAAAATCCTACCATCAGGAAAAATGACAGATTTATGAAGATACTCTGGTTATGAAATTATTCCCCTTGGAGATCCTGAAAGTGATGGAGAAAATGCTACGGAAATAATCCAAGAAATATGGAGAGCACAAACTATTGATCTTTCCTGGGGCTCAGATTCCCTGTCTATAAACTCAGGGAGGGACTCAAAGTATCTTTTATCCCCAATGTCACATAAATTTATAATTTTTTCTCTGTTTTGAGGAACAAATTCTTAGAAAAGTCTTCCTATTCAGGGACACATTTTGTCATTTTTAAATATTTAAGATAGCATAAACTGGGTATGATATTGGGCAGAAAATACCATTGGATTAGGACTAAGGAAGCAGATTACAGCTTTAATCAATGAGAGCTATATGGCCTTGAGTAAAGCACTTAACTTTTCTAAATCGTAGTTCATTCATTTTATAAAATGAAAGAACTGGATTAAACTCTGTGTTCTTTTTCTTAATCCTAAGAGCTTAAAGTCTTTTAGACTATTGGGATTTTGTAATATATAATGCTATAAAAATAAAACAACAACTTATAATTGTTATTTTGTTATTACTCCCAATAAACTAAGATTCCTTTAAATAGAAACGTGTTTACCGTGGGGCCGTTATGTTGGGCAGTATGGTGGAACACTGGATAAACCGATGACTTTCAGACTGGAATCCATAGACTCCTAAGGGGCCATAAATGTATCCTCAGGGGTCTGCAAATTCCTGAGAAACATTGGTTTTGAGACACCAAACCATATGAGGCAGTTCAGAACGTGCCACCCCAAAATATACCACTCTGGCATATTGACTATTTTGAGTTAAAGGCATCTGAAAAACAGCAATTGCAAGACGGACACTCAAAACTTCCATTTTCATCCTGATGTTAGGAGAGGAAACTCCCATGGGAAGGATGTCCTCCCTGTACCAGATGGAAGGAAACATTCCACCAAAGATGGGAAGCTGAGGCCGAGAGAAATCTGTACAAACAAGCCAAACAAACCCTTAACTTCCTGTTACTTCTTCAAGATTAACTACCCTCGCACACGCCCTTCGCCTTGCCATGCTTCCTTGTCAGTGCGGAAGTGCACACTAATGGAACAATGCATTTCCATACCTACCTTGACTCTGTGGGCTCCCTGGTCAAAAACGTCCTGTTTCTGTTAAAAATGCAAAAGAGAAATAAAATATATGCTTAACTGCTACTAAGAGTAGCTAATTAGCTACTACTCTTTGTCCAACTTAGTATACAAGCATTCAACTCCAACTGCTTCTTGGGTCCTCATGCTTCTTATGAAAACTCTCAGGTACATGTAAAAAAAATTGAAATGTGTGCTTTTCTCCTGTCAATATGTTTACACTAGTTTAATTCTCAAGCCCACCTAGAGCCCCTAACAGAATAGAGGAGAAATATTTCCTCTACTATGAGGACCTACCTAGCATTGGGAGTGGATGGGCGATAAGTAGAGGTGGGTGGGAGGCGGGGAATAAGTGGGTGTGTTGATCAGGGTCTGACAATAAATGGAGGGGCATCCAAACACCAATTTGAGGAGAGCTGAGTAAAGAGACTGTTTATAAATTTGGCAGGGTGTAAGAAAACCATGGAGGGAAGTACTGTGCCCAGAAACAATTAACACCACTGGGTTTGTAAGGACAGATGAAGAAGCAATGAATAGAATAGAAACAGAGAAGAAGCTGTGACCTTTCGCTGATGGGTGCAACCAGCTCAAGGGAGGAGATTGGGGAAATACCCCACCCTCACTCTCCTTCCTGCCTGCAGTTTCCTGCCAGGTTCCTCAGTAACTGAGCTCAAACAGGGCAGGGGAGTCTGCTGAGTGGGCAGATGGAGCAGTCCTCAGAGGACAGAGAACAAGATGGCAAAGCAAGAAGATGGATCTGTAGAAGCAAAAGGACAATAACCAGCACAAAGGATCAGAATAAAAGAGATTAGGAAGGAAGTCCTTTTTAAAAGGATGACTCAAACAGAGCTGGACATTGTCAAAAAAAAAAAAAAAAAAGAAAGAAAGAAAGAAAGAAAAAACCCAAGATGACTCAAATGTTCATTTGAGTCATGTTACTGAAGACAGACTTTGCTTAATATGATTCTGTTTCATAACATCCCATAAATTAACGTGCCTCAGTGTTCCTTCTCTCCTTACAAGTGCCTAACGCAATACATCGCACACATGAGAGGCTCAACGGAGATTGTTAATTTGAATAGATGGATTAATGCTTTAAATTTGGAACTAAAATATAGAGAAATGTGATAGTGCTTAAAATTCATACCTTCCCCTACAAATTGAGAGAAAGGAAAAAAATAAAAATATTCTAGATTTAGGGTTGTGAGGAGATGAACTAAAAAGCCAAAAGGATGCTAGGATTTTATTTTAGTTATTAGTCATTATTAATGAAGCCATTTTGTTTTACAGTACCCTTTCAAGGTTACTATCTTAATCTGGTCTTTAAAACAACCCTTGGAGTATTTTTTTTTCCGAATCCCCACTTTATAGATGAAGAGAATGAAGCCCGAAGAGGTTGAACCATTTGCCCAAGGTCAGCTGCTGGTAAGTAGAGCCAATCCAGGTGTTAATTCCACCACACTGCTCATTATTTTAAAAAGACTTAATGCCAGATTCCCTGAGGGGGAATGTTAGTACTAATTTATTCATTTCCTACCTTTTCTTTTTGTCAATGGAAAATATGACAATTTTATTTGCAACCTAATGGACTAATTTTTTTTTGGAATTGAATTTAAATGATATCATCAATCACCTAGCCAGATGATGTATGGCTTCGGGAAACAAAATTAAAAGAGTTAAAGCAGTTAAGCATATATTTTATTTCTCTTTTGCATTTTTAAGAGAACCAGACAGAATACAGTACATTCACCAACACCTGTTTACTGTTTGCAGAATACTATATTTAACTTGTTCTTTTCTTTAATTGAACAAGATTTCATGTCAAATTCAGATTCTTTCGATGGATTATTTAGAAATAAAATGTCAAGTTTCTTGCTCACACATCTAATTTCTTTTTGACCTCAGAGAATTCTCAAAATCTAATGAAACTGCTAGGTAGAGGAATGAGAAGAATCTGGCTGCTATCAGGCAATTTTCTTCCTCTTTATGTATTTTTATGGTATCTATTTTGCAACTACTAAATGGTGGTCTCAGGGATACCCATCAGTTATGCCTAATTAGGGACCATAAATGGGTTTTCAGCAAATATTTCATTAAAAATGAGATTTCCAAGTAATAGAAAAATACTACATCCAAGCTATAATGACAAGTATTTTACAAAAATATTACAGAGAGCTAGGGAGAAAATGAATAATATACTATATTGTCCCAATTTTAATTAGACTCATAGAATGTTAAAGTGAAGAGAGCTCAGAGAGAAAGTGGCTGGGAGGTAGAGAACCAAACATCCATTTAAATAAATATGCTTCATTTAACACACAACATCACTGGAATGTTGGAATAATAATTATTATTTTACATACAAGGAAATTGGGGCCCAGAGAGGTTTTGTAATTTGCCCAACATCATACAGCTAGGAAATAGCAAAGCCAGGATTCAAATCTGGGTTTTTTTTAACCCAGTTGCCCAAATTCATACTAATAGGTCAGTTGCATTGGTAAGACCAGCACCCAGATTTTCTGACACATAGCTCAGTGGTCTTCCTACTCCCTATGATGCTTCTAAGCAGAGAGCTTGACTCTAAGAATAAAACCCGAGGCTTTGAATGTGTTTTTTTTTTCTCTCTTGGTAATTCTCCCATATCCTTTATGACATCACACATATGAACATTTATTTATGTAAAATGTAATCTATTGAACATGCAGCAAAGGGGAAGAGCTGAACAGACAATTTGCATCTATTCTCTTTTCTTTACTATAATTAACTAAAATTTCTTATAATATTCTCAGTTTGTCAAGGATTGCAGTAGCTTAATAAATATTGCATAAAGCCATGCATCTGAATTAGTATCATTGGTTTTGGGAGCTAGAAGATTCTGTAGAGATAATATCATCTTTCCTCCTATATTACTACATGGAAATAAAGTCCCAGAGAGCTTCAAGGACTTATTCAAAGCCATCCATTTGTGTCAAGTTCTGGAACTCATGTCTTCTAACCTCCAGGAGAGTGTGTCATTCCCCCACATCAAGTTGTTCCAGAAACAATAACCACAAAAAGAGATTAAAAAATAATCCCAAGGCATGGTGTGCTGCATCAATGAACCTCAGGAAAGATGAAAAAGAGATCTATTGATATCCAGGTAGAAAGGGTAGATGGCATACAGAAACGAAAAGTCAGATTGGCTTCAAATTTTAGAGATATTGTAACAATATTTTTAGGAGTCTGAAAGGAGATAATAAAGGGTAACCCAGGAATTTGTATCAAGCCAAGTTACTTTTGCATAAAGACAGGAGAAACACATTCTTAAATATTTGAGCTATAATTACTGAAGAAATCAAGGCAATCATGAGAATCAAAATGAAGAGCTCTGGGAATAGAAAGCCAATGCAAGAAAGAAGGGGTTGGTAAACTATAAGATCAAATTGTACATGTTATACTTGACAATGTACAAAGTAATAATATAATTGAAATAACTCAGATTATGAGGTGGTGGAGGTTTGAAGAGGAACAAGGAGAGATATATGTGTGCTAATGTCTTCTACTTTCAGAGTTAGGGACTCAAAAGATTCAATAAAACATTGTTAAACCAAGAAACAGAGTCATGTGCATTTTGCAAAAGGGAACACCAGAAAAACTAAAAATAGATCAGAAATGAAAATTTATAAAACCAAACCAAACCAAAATATAGACCATCTAGCAAAAGATTGAAAAAACATGAAAAGTAAGATGATTTTATTATCTCATTTATGTAAAAATGAATGCATATAAAAATATCTATGTACTGTCACATCTATATTACCTATTCATAATAATGACATATGGATTGAAATGGGAAGGAAAAGAGAGGACCATAATTTTTAGCTTTAGCATCTTTTATAGGACATAAATATTACTTTGCCCTATAAAATACAGTGGACATAACCAAATACTTTAAATGAAAGATGGATTAGAAATAGCGATTATCTTAAAATTTTAACAATGTTTCAGGCCTCCCCCCAAATACTGGGATACATGAATTAGTAACTAACATCTACAGTTAACTATTAAAATGCTGTCACCTCAATGTCCCAGACTGTTATGTTGTATATTAGGACACCAAGTCAGGCTGCTGCTGCTGCTGCTGCCACTGTAGCCTTTGGACACTGTGGGAGTCACTAGCACTTTCCTACATGCAGGTTGAGTCAACGCAGTTCCATTAAATTATATGAGAACTCAAACTTTATATTCAATCTAGTTATTCTGGCTCATCTACATAGAAAATTATTTTGATAAAAATTAGAATTTTTATTACCCCACAAATGATGGTATAAGAACTTATAGTGCTTCCTCTGTTCATTCAGGCAAATGGAATATGGGAGAGCAAGTTAGGAAGAGAACTTGACAAAAAAGCAGGTAGTTAATTCCTTACATTTTATAAACAATGCTATCTTCCTCTGTTTTGTGCTGCTTTAACAGAATACTTGAGTCTGGGTAATTTATAAAGAACAGAGATTTATTTCTTACAGTATATTTCAAGGGTAAGAAGTCCAAAGTCTAGGAGACCACATCTGGGGAGGGCCTTCTCTCTGGGTCATCTCAGGGTGGAAGGTGGAAGGGCAAAAGAGCAAGTGTGCAAGTGCACACTAGTGCACAAGAGGGGCCAGACTCATCCTCCCATCAGGAACCCACTCCTGTGATGATTAACCCACTCCTGCAATAACAGCCTTCATCCCTCATAAGAGCAGAGCAATCGTGACTTAATCACCTCTTAATGGTCCCACCTCTCAACGCTGTTGCATTGGGGGTTAAAGTTCCAACACATGAACTTTGGGGGACACATCAAACCATAGCATTCTATCCCTGGTCCCCCAAATTTTTGTTCTTTTCACATGCAAAATATATTCATTCCATTCCAGTAGCCCCAAAGTTTTAATTTATTCCAGCACCACCTCAAAAGTCCAATGTCCAGAGTCTCATCTGAACTAGATATGGGTGAAACTCAAAGCATCCTGAGGCAAATTTCTCTCCAGCTGTGAGTTTATGCAAACAAACTGTATGCTTCCAAAATGCAATGGTGAGGCAGGCATAGGATAGATATTCCCATTTCAAAAAGGAGAAATAGGCAAGAAGAAAGGGGTAACTGGCCCCAAGTAAGTACAAAACCCAGTAAGAAGAGCAACAATAAGTCTTAAAGCAGCAGAATAATCTCCTTTGACTTCATGTCCTGCATCCTGGGTGCAGTGGGGTGGGGGTTGGGTCCCCAAGGCCTCAGACAGCCCTGTCCCTATGGCTTTGGCAGATTCATTCTACCCCATAGCTCTCATGGGTTGGAGTCTTGTGCCTGTAGCTTTTCCAGGCTGGAGTTGCATGCTGGAAGCTCTACAGTTCTGGGATCTTGGAGGCTTCCTTACTCCCATGGCTCCACTAGGCATTGCCCTAGTGGGGACTCTGTGGTAGCTCTTCCCCTGTGAAGAGCTCCATGATTTGAGCCTAACAAAATATAGCAAGAATGAGTCTCTGCCTTAGGTCCCAGGCTGTCTGAAATATCCTTTGAAATCTAGGTGGAGGCTACCATGGCCCCAAAGCGATTGCATTCTGCATGCCTGCAGAATTAGCACCACTTGGACATTTTCAAGGTTTAGGGCTTGTACCTTTAAGAGCAGCAAGTGGAGCCACACCTGGGCCCACCTGAACCATGACTGGGTGGTTGAGGGGCATTGTGCTGGAATGTGGGAAGTGGAGTCCTGAGGCAGGGCAGGGAGGCCAATGCTGAGGTCCTGCAGAATGTCTTCAGGGTAATTTTCTCATGGTCTTGATGAATGTCCATATTAATCTCTTCCACAAACAATTGCTTGGCCACGCGTTTAGTATTCTTTCCCAAACATGCACTTTTATTTGATTCATGGCCAGGCGGAGAGTTTCTCAAATTGTTCCTTTCTGCTTCCCTTTTGATTATAAACCCCACCTTTAAATCATTTCCCTCTTCTCTCATTTTTACAATAAATAGCCAAGAAAAGCCATACAGTACCTTGAATGCCTTGCTGCTTAGACATTCCTTCTGCCCAACATCCTACTTTATCACTCTTAAAGTCTGCCTTCTACAAAGTCCTAGTAGATGGACACAATTCTGCCAAGTTCTTTACAACTTCATAATAAAGATGGCCTTTATATTTTAATTTCCAATATCTTATTTCTCATTTGTGTCTGAGACCTTATTAGAATGGCCTTTACTGTTTGTTCACATTTCCGCTAACATTCTGATCATGACCACTCAAGTGATCCCAAAGAAGATTTAAGCTCTCCCTACATCTCTTACCTTCTTCTGGGTCCTCCTCAGAATTGCCTTTCATGATCCGTTCATGGCATTCCAGGCTTTTTCTAGCCTGCTCCTCCAAATTCTTCTAGCCTTTGCCCTGTTCCAGAGCTACTTCCACATTTTTAGGTACTTAACTATAGTAGCAGCCCTACTTCTTGGTACCAATCTTCTGTCTTAGCCTGTTTTATGCAGCTATCATAGAATACCACAGACTGGGTAATTTATAATGAGCAGAAATTTATTTGGGTCATGGTCCTGGAGGCTGGAGAGTCCAAGATCAAGGGGTCACATCTGGTGAGGGCCTCCTTGCTGGGTCATAATACGGAGGAAAACATCACGTGGGCAAGAGAGTGCACATGTGAGAGGGAGTGTGAGAGGAGGCTGAACTCATCATTTAATCCAGAGGCCACTCCCGTGATAACTCACCTACCGCAGAGATAATGGCATTAACCCATTCATGAGGGAAGAGCCCTCATGACCTAATCTTCTCTTAAAGGTCCTGTCTCTCAACACTGTTGCATTGAATTAAGTTTCCAACACGTGGACTTTGGGAGACACATTCAAACCATAGCTTATGCTATTATGCATAACATCTAATCTTACCAAGAACATTTTTCAAGCTCCCTTCTAGTTTTTGTTTGGTCTTTGACCTTCAACTAACATCACATATATTTTTAAAAAATTTATATTTATTATTTTGAATACTTAAAGATAATTTGTTTTTACAATATGTGTTAACACATTTTCAACTGTACTCATGCATTGCATCTGAGTATCTGTAAAAATTATTTAAGCTAGGAATATCAAGTGACAACAAATTGACTTTTTTTTGTTTTGTTAAAAGACTATCTATGAAATGATATTTTTCTCTGAGATAATTTACCAAGAAGTTCAATAGCTGTTCTTTTTATAATGATATTGCTGTGTTATGGATGATCTTATAAATTGTTAATATGCAATCTGGCTGTCCAAAGTGCAAAAAAATCATGTGTTTTGGTAGGTTGGTTTGAGCTTGTGTATGTGTGTGTGTGCATGTTATGACAATTTGAGCCTGAAAAAGTATACCAGGAATGGTTCTCTTACCCTTACCATTATACATCCGCCTCAGACTCCTGGAACCTGCATTAGTACTGAAAAGGCAAGAATTTACATTTGGGTACAGAGCTCAGAAAAATTCTGTCATAGTCTTGCCAAATCAGCCTCCTTGAGGTTTAATAATTTATTGAACAAGTGTTTATTAAGAACCTAGCATATGTCAGACAGAACTAGGCACTGGGGATACAGCAGAGAACAAAACTATGATTTCAATGTGTTAGGTGTGTTTTTGTAGGTTGGTTTCCCTAGGCAGCAGACTGTGAGTAGGAGATTTTTTATGTTGTGTTCTTGAGTTCAGCGTAAGGGACATGAAGGCCATAAAGAAGGACTGTGCAGGGCATGAGTGAGCTATATGCAATCTGGGTGGATTATGATCATTTAGTCCTCACTACCCAAATCCCTCATCTCTAGAACTCATTGTTCCTGGTACTCTCATCTGTTTCCTTACAGGCCGTTGGCTAACCAGCCAAGACATTTGCCACTGTCCATGAGCCCACTTATACTGTCACCTCAAGCCGCTTCTCTTTTGACAGGAACTGGGTGCTCTGGTAAAGTGCCCAAAGCTTTGCCCATAGAGAGTGTTTTCACTCTGAACTGTCCACCAGGTCAGTACTGACTCTGAGGTTGTATTGCCGCCTCTGTTCATTTTCAGCTTTCACTCCTGCACCAAACTGACCTATTCATAAACCAAGCTTGGGGGGCTTCTCTTCATCCATTAATGGGTCATGAGGGGTCATCCATAGGGCCACAGATGTTGAAGAATAAGTGGGGGAAAAGTGCTGGTGCACAAACAGTGGTGGTTTCCACTTCCCATGGCTTGTTTGTGCACTCCAGAATTGTTCATGCTCAGTTCTGGTGGTACCACTTCCAATTTAAGATGGATTGCTGCTGGGCCCATCCAATTTTATGACTTGGTGAGTCTGACAGAACTCAGATCGTGATGAACAGTTCCTGGCCTCATGATCATTTGATGTCCTGTGGTCTGTCTCTTCCACAAAGCCTTGGGGCAAGACTGCAAATATATATTGCTGTCTCTTCAAGTGAGTGCAACTATTTCTGATCCTCTTTTCTGATAGGAATGGAAAAGAATTTATTTGCCAGATCAATAACTGTGTAGCATATATCTGAGGTTGTGTTAATCTGCTCTAGTAAAGATAACATATCAAGCACAGCAATTTAAGTGGGGCACAAACAGTGGTGGCTGATGTGTGGATCTGTCCTACCTCCTCCTGTAGCTTATTTGTGCACTCCAGAATTGCTTATGCTCAATTCTGAGTTTGCAATAGCAAACTCAGATCCCATTCTCTGGGATCTACCCGCTTCTGCATAGGCGCCATACTTAGGAATTAAATTATGTTATGACAGGGATCACCATCATTACCTCGTTTAGATCTAAGAGTGACACTAGTTTCTGCCATTCTCCCTGAGACCTGATATTATTTTCAATTTCCTATCTTGGCTTAGTGTGTAGAGCAATTTCAAAGGCTTTCACTAGACTTTCCCCACTATATAGCTCTTGCCTTAAAGGCCCAGTACTTCCTTCAACACTTGTGCAAACTAGTAGGTGTGTTCATACTAATTACACATTTGGGGACTGAGGAAATGAATTTCTAGTTTGGTCCATGGACTTAATGGACTGACTGGGGTCTGAACCTGGGCCAGGGCTACATTTATTGCCTTGTCTTTCCATATCCTTATGATAATGGGATATAGAGTTCTGCAAGTAGTTATAGCAAACTATCAAACCTGAAAAACTATGATGCCACCTTGGGTCTCCAGGTATCACTGTCAGTTCTGACTCTGTGTCCAAGAGTTCTTTCAATGTTTGAGTAATCTCTCTTCAGTGTACAGCTACATAAATAATTGGTTGTAGGCTACTTTGAGGATGTGATATTATGATATTATAAGAAATATATATTTGATCTTCATCCCTGGTTCCTGGCACAGAGCTCCTAAAACCCTCATAATTTCCTGAGTGAAGGCAAGAGGAGCATCTTTCGTTATTAATAATAAGTCCTTTTGAACCATATCTGAGTTTATGCTATGGAAGAGGCTCTTGGTGGGCCCTAGATAGTTTCAGGTCAGGGGCTGGTTGCCAGAGGAACCAACCATATGATTATAGGGTTGGAACTTTAAGCCCTAGCCCCAACCTCCAGGGAGGGGAGAGGGGTTAGAGATTGAGTTCAATCACCACTGGCCAATGATTTAATCAACCGTGCCTCCTACTGAATGACAGGGTTTGGAGAGCTTCTGAGTTGGTGAATATATTCAGGTACTGGGAGGGTAATATGACCAGAGAGGGCATGGTAGCTCTGCCCACCTCTGCAATCTTGCCCTATGCACCACTTGCGCTTGGCAGTTATTCAATTATATCTTTTATGATAAAAAAGTAATAGTAGATAAACTATTTTCCTGAGTTCTGTGAGCAGTTATAACAAATTATCAAACTTGAGAAGGGGATCATGGAAATCCCCAATTTCAGAAGAATGGGAGTCCTGGGTCTTGCAATTAGCACCTGAAGTGGAGACAGTATCGTGGGACTGAGCCCTTAACTTGTGGGACTTGATGCTAACTCCAGGTAGTTAGTGTCAGAACTGAATTGAACTGTAGGACACCCAACTGGTAGTGTTGAATTGGTTGACATTGAATTAAAAACCTCATGTACATGGTATCAGAAATGTTGAGTAAAAAGAGTTCCCAGGAGGAATTCATTATTATGTACACTCACGTGGCATTCTAGGGTCCTCCTTGTGGCATAGAATCTCTTTCGGTCAGTGGGCTCTGGGTCTGAAACCCAGCTCAGGCCTGGAAACTAGGTGAGAAATTGTAACCTTTTATTGGGGTGACTTCCCTTTCCCTTCATTTTCGTCTTTGCAACATATCCCTTCATCTATCCTTGATTTATTTTGGTTATGTACATTGACCGGCACCATTTTTGCCTGCCTATCTTTTAATATTTTCCCCTCAGGGATGCTGTATACAGTGAACCCATAGCCTCTGTAGGCCAGCCCCCCCCCCCTCTCTGGGCAACCCTTCTGATTTCGTCATTGAATCCATCTGGCTTCTGGCATCTGGCATGTAAAGTTGCAGGGTCCTATGGACCCCTTGTAATTCATGATCCAATCCTGTAATGGAATCTCCAGCTGTAAGCTCTGGCCTGCAGAGGGGGGCCACCACTAAGCTTCTTACCCACCTCACTAGTGCATCTACTTTGGTAAATGGCGCATCGCTTGGGATCTCCCATGGAACAAAGTCTTCTCGTTGGTTTTATGGCCTTACATGTAACATCCACTTTACTATGGCCTATGCCTTTGAGTGTTTTACTCCTTTCTTTTACTGTCTGTCAAAGTTTTTCTGGTTCACTCTGTGTGGACCATTGTTTTTACCGAATTTCTAGGCGTTACTCTAATAGCATGCTCATGTGACTTCCAAAATTCCTGCCAGGATGTTAAAGTATATCCCAAGAGAGTGCTACCAAGTTGATAAGCTCTTCCTTATCAAATGCTATATTCAATCTCCTTGATCAAGCATCCCCAGAGTCTGGTCGCCTGTATATCGCCCCAGCCCCTGCCATTACTTGCTTTTTAGGTCTCACAGCTCCTTTGGGGTATAATCCCTTTCCTCTTTATCAAGCCCAGCATGTCTCCAGCTGGGATGTATTGTCATTTTACCCTCATTGTTTGCCTAGTGATCAGGAGGAAAAGTGGGGACATTGCTGGAGAGGAAAATATCTTGCCTTGGAGGGAGGCCTCTGCATCATCCTCAAGCAAGGGAGGAATGCTGGTTCTTAAAGGACAGGCTACTTCTGCAGGCTCAGGGATTCAGGGAATCTGGGATTCAATATTTGCAGGTGCATCAACTCAGATGTCCCTATTCCATGTATCACCATCAAATTATTTATCAACCAGGGCGCTGAGCTTGGCATAGCAGACCTTCCTTGGTTAGGAATTTACCCTTCCTTGGATCTATGGTACTTTTCCAATGAATTCCTCCTAGTCTTACTCTTCAGCTTTCTTTGCCCTCCCACTGCAGGAGGTCAGGACATGTTTACATGCTTCTAAGAAGTCCTTTAGCTTTCACACTAAGCTTTTACTAACAACTGATGATTAAATACTCCCAACTTTTTTTTTTATCCTTTTCCAGAGGTCAATTTGGCTTAGCAGTGGCCACCCACTTCCATTCTACTCATAGGTACTATTTCTCCCATATCTCTCAAAGTCTGATACACCAAGCAGGTAGTGCATTACCTTCCACTGGTGTACCTTCTCAGTTTGCCACCGGTAAAAGTTTTAACAATTGCACCATGTGTCAGAGACCATCTGTGCTCCACCTGCCAGGAGTGATTGCATTCTCATTGCCAGCAGGTGATGGGTGTTTAAGCTCCCAAATCCAATGGCAGGATCTCTTCTTCTAAGCACCCCCAGCACCTACTATTTCCAGTTTGGTTCCCTGGGAAGTGGATTCTGAAGTGGAAATTAGTGTGCATGATCATTATTGGGGCTGTTTTCATCTTTGGAAGGAAGCCCAGTGGAGCAGAAGTAGAAGCTGACCTGTAATACAATCTCAACGGAGGCTGAGCAGACCCTCAGGGCAGTTCCAGGGCTGGGATAAGCCTTTAGAGTTGTCCTGAGTTGAGGTAAAAGGCTGGGCTTTTACATCCCATATCTCCAGGGACCTCAGACATTGGAAGTGGGTGTGACCCAGGGTGAAGTGGGACCATGGCTATCCCTATAGCAGCGGACAGCTAAGAGCTTTGATTTGGCTGCACTCTCCACAAGGGCAATGAGACCCTTTACCCTGAAAAGAGATCTATGTGGTGGTACATCATGATCCACCACAGTGTTCATGACAAGTGGCATTTCTCAGGGCTTGGTATGTGCCAAGGACTCTGCTACATGCGTTTTTGACATTATTTTATCTAATCTTCCCTAGAACTCTATGGGATAAGTACTATTATTTTCCCTTTTAAAAATGAGAAAACTGAAGCCTGGAGAGATAAAGTGGCTTATCTGGGGTGACAGGTAGGAAGGAAAGGAATTGGGATTTGAACTCACACCCTGGAGCCACACCCAGCCACTCTCCGATTCACAGCTGAAGTCATCTATGTGTCAAACTTTAGCCCAGCTGAATGAGAATTGTGGTAAGTCCCTTTTTTGTCCATTCCACCTTATTCTTTGAGTATTCTTCATTCATCTTATGCATGTGGTTTGCCTACACTATGCTTTTATGCAGATTAGTGAAAGCTGTTCCCCCTTGCTTTGGTGGATGTTACAGTTTCTCGGGCACATGGCTTGTCCAGCAAATAGCATCTTTTGGTGAAGAACAAAACATTCTTTTCTTCAGGGACCCCTGATCTGCTCTAGGGCACAAGGCTTGGCAAGCCAGACCCAGGCTTGGATGTCAGCCCCACTTATCCCCTCAGATCAATGCCTGTGAGCACAGCACCTTGGCATATGAATAGTTTCAATACTGCTGTTAAATACATTTGGCTCTTAAATTCCGTTTACAGCCCACATCTGTACCCTAAGTTTCATATGTGTTTGATCATGGGCCACTATATATCCCCATTTGTAATTTCTACAAACACCTAAATCCGTTTACTTCCAAAACAGAATTTCTCATCTTCCTCCTCCAATCTCACAGAAATCTGTTACTTCTGCATTGTCTAACTCTTTCATTGCCACTGCCATCTCTGGGTTGCCCAGGTCAGAAACACAACCACCTAGTGTAGCTCTGGCCCTGTAGGATCGGGTAAGACAGACAAGGTCTTTCTCCTCTTGAATTCAAGACTTACTGAGAGAGACAGACGACAAGTCTGTCTAGTAAACAAATAGGTACAATAATTCCCAATGAGATTGCTGTTATGAAAAATAGTAACAGGGTGATATAATAGACAGAAACAGGGAAAAGGATTTATTCTCAACAATGTGGCCAGGCACTACTTCTCTGATGACAGGACATTTTAACTGAGACATGGAGAGAGAAAAGAAGCAAGTGCAGATGTTCTGAGTTTGTTGGGTTATTCTCAATGCTTCACCCTCCTGCATCCCTCACAAACCAGGTCTATGGCTTCTGTTTTCTGAACAGCTCATGAACCATCATCGTTATTCCCTTAGTTCCCCTGCATGGTCTTGCATTTAGATCATCATGCTTTCTTGCCCTAATTACTTCCTTTGTATCCTAACCACCATTATGGCCAACTGTCATGGCCTTCCTTTCTCTGGCCTCTATTAAAAACACATGGAATTGATTATGACATTGCTGTTCTTAAAATCTGACAGTGGCTCTTCTTCTTTTTCAGGATAAAACTCAGGAATACTAGATATTTCTAGTTTGAGTCTTTCTAGTCTGTCCAGGTCCCCTCTCATAATTTCCTGTGCATATCCTGCCTTCCAGCCGCACTGAATCAGTTCCGGTTCCCTTACTGTGCCATGCCCTCCCCTCCCTTCATGCCATCTGCTATTTGTTTTTCCTGGAACGTCTCCCTACCTCTCCTGGCCATATGAACATGATTGGTGCTGTGGGCTTGTGACCGACCCATTTCTCACAGTCTTTCCTTGGTTAGCTGTACCTGCATGATGGCAACTTTCTTAGTCATACCTGCTGTCCTCCATTCAATGTGGTGTAGTGGTTTTATTTATTTACTTTTCTCTTGTCTGCATCTGAGTTTAACCACTCTTGATCAGTTACTGATTCTTCTTCCAAATATATTCTTCCCAGCTTTTGTGATATGCATTTCATCTGTCGCCAGAAGTTGTATTCAACAGCTAAATCCTTCTCCTCTAACACCCTGTATCGCGGTATTTGACCTGATGTGCTCCTTTCTCTTGTACAGACAGAAGTGTTTGTTGGAAGAAGGAATTAAAATGCATGTAGGCCCCCAAGTCCTTCTGTTTCCTAGTTAGAACTTCAAACTCACCAGGGAGACAATCCAGGCTTCTCTTGATTGTATCACTGGCTTTGGGGATTTTCTCATCACATTCAGTATTGATTCATTCACTCAGCTAGGGTGTGTGGAAGACCTCAGTGGTTCTGAGAACAGCTATGACGTCGAACATACCTTGGCCAAATCCCTCAACTTACCAATTTGCCAACTCTTGGGCAAGTTATTTAGACTTTCTAAGCATCAATGTCTTTATCTGTAAAGTGGGGATAAAAAATACCTCCAATGATTATTTGAAGATTAAAAAGAGGTGCTATGTTAAAGCACTTAGGCTGATGCCTGGCTCACAGTGAGCCCCCAGAAAGCAGTGGCTTTAAATAATGTTTACAAGAAGAATCCTAGGCTCTGGGCTTGTTGTTAGGAAATCTTGGATTTCCCCCCACCGGAAGTCAGTGAATATTCTGCTGCTTCACCATGTCAGGACAAATTGTGTTATCTTCATGTCATAATGATAATACTAAAAATAATGATACTTATCATTTTACTCAGTACCTGCTTCATGCCAACCTATGCTAAATGTGTTGCATATCTTGTCACTAATTTTCACAGTTATCCTACAAGTATTTTTAGTACCTATTTTACAGATGAGGAAGATAAGGACCAGAGATCAAGGGGCTTTTCTAAGGTTGTTCAGCTAACAAGTAGTGGTCTAGGTCTAGGTTTGTCTTACTCCAAATCATATACTCTGAGATAATTTCTCTGGTAACTGCAATAGCATTTATCTTATCACTTAATACATGTCTCCCTTCTTTGGTATTAGTAGGGATGCTGCTTCAAAATTTTCCCTCCACAAATAATCACATATACTTGTTACAACTCTGGTGGTACCATTTTTTCCTTATTTTAATTTTGTTACATTTGTTGAATCTACCAATAATCCAGGCCATTTTTGATAGTTCTATTGTTTTGACAGTATGTATGTAGTATGTATTCCTACTTAAAAAAATACAAAAATGCGTAAGGATAGAAATGTGAAACATGCCAAATCCCACCTTCTAGGCCATTCTTAATATTTCATTTTTATTTGTTTTTGCACCTTCAGAATATTTTTTATTATTCAACTTCTGCATAATTTATTTTATCTTGTCTAGGAACCCATCATCCTAGCAACATAGAACACATTTCTCACCCTTTTCATTTTAATTTGCTTACCTCCTGGTCAGTTTTTGAACACACAAAATTGGTCATCACCTAGGTAGGAAGTCATATGGAATTTTTACCTTGATGGAAAATACCGTAATTCCCTTTAGACCATGAGACTCTTTGGGACTCTTTTCTAAAAAAAAAAAAAAAAAAAAAAAAAGACTGACTTATTGGATCCCTAGTTACACAGAGATCATTTTTTGTAGATAATATTTTAAGCTTTCTGATAAGTCTTCTCAATCTCCACGATCTCTCTGGTCATCTTCTAAAATGTTAGCAGTAACTTAGAAGAATTAGAACCAATTGAATTGCCAAACTCAATTGATTTCAGGACACAGAGCTACTCAGAGACTTTAGTCTTATAAAGCTATATACATTCTAAATATATAAGGAGCTCACATAAGTCTATAAGAAAATGAAATTGCCCAATAGAAAAATGGGGCAAGGATATAAAAACATATTTTACAAAAGAAGAAATATAAACAACAAATATATTATTTTTTTTCTTTTTTTTTTATTTCGGCATATTATGGGGGTACAGATTTTAATGTTTCAATAAATGCCCTTCCCCCCCTCCCCCCACAAGTCTGAGTCTCCAGCATGACCATCCCTCAGATGGTGCGCCTATCACTCGTTATGTATGTATATACCTGCCCCCCTCCCCCCCTCCCCAATACTCTATTACTGTAGTACCTATGTGTCCACTTAGGTATTTTAATCAATCCTTATTCATAATCAACAAAAAGTAATTTAAACTAGATTATTATGACTCAATGGAATATTAAGAATTTTTAAAATTGCTAATATTTAAAGCTAATGAATGTATAATGAAATGAATTCATGCTGGCAGAGGAAAGCAATTTGGAAATTTGTATTGAAAATCTTATTCTTTATACCCTTTGATGCAAAAATCCCCTTCCACATCTGGCCTAAGGAAATAATGACATACTTAGACAAAGGTTTAGCAACAGAAATGCTTATTATGGTACTATTTAATAAACAGTAAAAAAGAAAACATTTTAAATTAGGGCTTAGGTTAAGTAGAGAATGTCTATATATATGATGAAATACTATGAGTGCTATTAAAATTGTTTATGAAAAATTTTAATGACATGGTAAAATGAAAACACTGTATCTTATAAAAAAAGAACATAAAATTGTATATTTAGGCTGTTAATAGCTGTGTGAAAATATTCATATAAAATTCCGGAAGTAAATATATCTGATCAAAAATTAACAGAGGTTATTTCTGGCGGCACCATCATTGGCTGATTTTTAATTGATGTCTTTCTACTTTTTATAATATCCTTTCTTTCAAATTCTCAATAGCAAAATAATAAACTTATTCTAAAAAAATCAATATACCAGAGCATTCTTCTTACTATCTCTCACCACTCACAAGTTATTTTGGTCATGCTGGGTATCTTGGAAAAACTGTCCTGATTTTGTTTCCTTCCTTTCCTCATGAAGTAGCTGGTCATCAGTAAGTCGTGACATTTATAGTCTTCAGAGTTCCTGCCCTTGGCGATGTTTCCCAAATCCTGTATGCTTTTGTCTGGGGCCGGGACTGGGGTCCTCTTAAGTCCCTAAGAACTATGTACTTTCCCTCCTCCTACCCTGCTAAGTAGAAGAAGCAGACCATGTTTTTACCTGAAGGCTACCAACTCCTAGCTACAAATCAAAGTAATTGGCTGGAGTTGGTCAGAAATACAGGGAGGGCACATTCCTCAGAAATAAGAAAATGATGAGTTGGTTCTGTCTGGACTCATCTTCCCATCCCTTTGTTCTTTGTCTCTAACATTACGTCCTTGATGACTTATTGGTTTCTGAGATGGGAGAGTTGAATAAAGTCTTAGTTTTATCTGGTTCAGATCAGGACACTATATTTATTATAGAAATACTGAGGACATTAATAATCAAGATGAATTGTGTTTGGAGTGGTTGCTATCACAAGACACCTAATAAAATACTAAATTCTGAGACTGTGAGTCAGACCCAAACGCAAGGCTGCTGACAGTGTGGTGCTGTGAAGCAGGGGTGTGCCCATTATTTCCCTTCATTATTTGGTATTTTATCTTGATGGTGGGGAGGAATACTGCCCTTTATTCATTCTCCCAGCCTAGAAAATAATTATAGAAATGCCCAACAGTAATATTTTTTACGAAGGGCTCTCACATACACTGTGTCATTTAAGAGAGAAAGTCAACCTGGTGAAGTAGGAGGAATTCAGGTTTTGGACTCAGACAGACCTGGACTTAAGACCTACCTTTGTCCCATAGTGCTTGTGGGGACCCATCTAGAAATTGGAAATAATGTCTACTTTGCAGGTTTCATATGAAAATGATCAGGACAACTACCTGGCTTGTTCATTCTCTTATTCACTATTCAAATGGTGATGTGATTGCTCAACCTCAGGAATCAAAGGAATATGAATTAAAACAATATGTGAAAAAAAAAAAATAAAAAAAAAAAAAAAACAATATGTGGCATTTAGAGGGAACCAAATCAGACATTATGGCTTTTTACATAGAATTTGCAGTCTAATTGGTTGAGATAAACTTTGACCACGTAATAACAAATAAAAATTGCCACTGTGATAAATGCTATAAAGGATGGTTTTCTGATCCTAGTCAAGTAGGAAGTTATGCTTAACACTGAGTTCTGAGGGATGTGTAAGAGTCCCCCAGGGTAGAGGGGAGGGACGAGCATTCCAGGAGAGGAAACAGCATGTGCAGGGCTAGGCGTGTGGCTCATAAGTGGACAGAGAGAAAGCAAGGGACAGGGTGACAGGTATTTGGAAAGCAAGGGATTGGCCAGGCTGCGCAGGGAATTTGGGTGAGTTAACAAGTTTATCTTTATTTCAAGAACAATGTGAAGTCATTGGAGAGTTTTTAACCAGTTGGGAATATGATTGTACTTCATTTTAAAAATTGTGGCACCGTTGTTACCACTAGATCAGAGGGGATCCAGAGAAAGTGCAATCAGAGATCAGTTAAGAGACTAACTTAGTAGTTCGGCAGAGAGATCATGGTAGCTTGGATTAGGATGAGGATGATGGAGACTATAGAAAAGTGAATAAAATCCAGAGATACAGTATTTAGGAGGCAAAATAGAACTTGGTTATAGAATAAATGTCTACACTGAGGAGAATGTCTACAACGTCTCCTAATTTTCTGGATTACATAACCCAAAGCCATAAAAACAGTCTGAGTGGGGAGGACCAGGTGTCCCTTGTCTGGATATGTTGAAGTTTGGAGTATCTTTGAGATATCCAAGAAAAGAGTTAACTAGGTAGTTGGCACATAGTGAGTTTTTAATAAAATGACATGTATTCATCATATTATGTAAACATTTTATATTTACAACAATGCAAGAAACTGTCTATACACTGTTCCATAGGTTAGTACTTCCTATACTGGTCATGGTCCCTAGTTGTAGATAACTGAATCCAATCCAGCTATTTGTAGCAGGACTATATTTATTAAAGAAAATTGGTTAACTCACATAATCTACAATAGAGCTAGGGGACTAGCTTTGGATATTTCTTAGCCATGAACACCATAGTTAGGGGCAACACACTCAGGAAAAATGCCCAACCACACCCCTGGACTGTTTGGTACCTATTGAGCTTAAGGTTGAGGCCACAGAACTCTGGCAGCACCAGGACGGGACATCTCTGTCAACTGCTTGCCGGAAAAGCTGATATTCCCGTGAGTATGGCTGTGCCACTACACATTGCTCACTTCTGCATCCAAAATTCGGGTGACTTTGTATGATAGGTGTACACCAGCTAATACGTCAGCATCCCAGCTGCAAAGGAATCTCATTCAGGAAAGCAAGTTAGAAGAGGGCTTGATGGGTTTTGATGGAGCCAATTTAAAGTATCTGCTGGGCCTCCTCTTTGGTGCTTTTACATTCAAGCACATTTCTCTTCCCATGATTATACTTAGAAACAACGGCCTCCTTCTACCCAACATAGTACAACCATCCCCCATGCAAGCAAATCGTGCTTACCCTCCTGTCGAATGATGAAAAGGGGTGAGCAGAGCAGAGCAGCTTATTGCCTGCAAATATTCACTTTTCTCTTCTTCCTTATTAAGCCTGATTTTGTTTGGGCTGGTAACAGACCTAGTTTGTACTAAAAAACCCCCAAATTTCCCAAGTTCTCTTGCAGATGGGGTGTGGCTGTGTGACACAGTTATGGCTAGTGAAATGTAAATAAAAAGTGTCAGGTGGAATTCTGGGAGAAGAAAGTCTTTTAACCACTTCAGTAAGAGCGTCGACTATAGTCGACAGCCACACATGAACACGCCCAGTGACTTCAGCCGACAGCTGTGATATGACTTTTCTAATTTTTCACTTATCAAAATAAAATTGTGGACATTTAAAAATAACATAATGAAAACATATATATATATATATGTTACCTATTCTGATTTACATTATGAGTAAAGCTGCCTGTAAAGTAAAACAAGCTTTCAGTGCTTTAAAGCTTTCCTCATCACACAAGAGCAAAAGGGATTCGTCGTCACTGCACAGCACAGGCTATCGTGGGGACTGTGAGTGCCAGCTGTGGGCAAGGTTTCACGGCTGGTGGATGCTGTACCAAAGTGGTTAAAAGCAGGAGGAGTTGGGGGACAGAGAGATGCTGACATGTGCCATCTCTGTCTTAAGCTTTCCTCTTCTTCCTACCTAAAATGTGGTGTCCTGGCTCATGCTTTATCTTGTGACCATCCGATGAGGGAAGGGCCCAGACGATCCAAGAAGTCTCAGCCCAGACATGCCCACGCCTCTCCACGGCTCTGGGCTCTCCCTTCCAGGCTTCTCTGCTTACACGAGAGGAGAGCAAGCTCCTAGCTTACTATAAACCATTCTGCCCTGAGATTTTCTATCACAAGCAACCAAACCCACATTCCTAACCAGTAGGTCTTGTAACTGGGTCCTCACATTCCTTTTTGCCCCTTCAAATCCATTTTCTACACCATAGACAAGTGAGCTTTCAAGATGAAAATGATTATGTAGTTTTCTTATTCAAAGCCCTTCAATGAGTTTCCATTACTAATAGAAATAATTCCACAATCTTTTGGCTGCCCCCAAAGTCACAGCATCCTCTGTCTGCCTCTTCAACCCCATTTCAAGAGACGTGCCCCTCCTTTATCAGGCTCTCGGGACATGTCAACTTTCCTGGAAAAAGGCCTTCTCAAATGCCTCCCCTTAGCCGAAATGATCTCACACTGTCCTCACCTCATCTACCCCATTAAGTCTTGGCTTTAATTGCTTTACCATATAGGCCTCCTCTGACCCCGTAATCTAAATTAAGCCTCCCCTGTCAATGTCTCTTGCTGCATCATGTTATTTTTTTCCCCATAGCTTTTATTCCAAATTGTATTTACATAAAAGCTTACTTCTTTACTGTTTCTGTCTTAGATCATGAACTCTCTGAGGGCAAGACCTTTATCTGCATGATGTATACTTATATGTAGTGCAGATCCTTGTATGGAGTAAATGTTTGATAAACACTGGTTGAATGCCAAATGAATTAATTCACCAGACTCTGCCAATAGCAGGCATGTTTGAGCAATCAAATCTTATAAGTGTTCACAGACATGGAGTGAAACATTAACAGGATTTCATTATGGTGAAGGACCTCAGTAATCAATAGTCAAACTGAGGCTGGGCACAGTGGTTAACACCCATAATCCCAGCACTTTGGGAGGCCAAGGTGGAAGGATCTTTTGAGGCCAGTAGTTCCAGATCAGCATGGGCAACAAAGTGAGACTCCATCTCTACAAAAAATCTTTAAAAAATTAGCCAGGTGTGGTAGTGCACACCTGTAGTCCCAGCTACTCGGGTGGCTGAGGCAGGAGGATTGCTTGAGCTCAGAAGTTTGAGGATAGAGTGAGCTATGATCATGCCACTGCACTGCAGCCTGGGCAACAGAGCCAGACTTTATCTCAAAAAAAAAAAAAAATCAGTAGCCAAACACAGAGCTGGAGAAGATCAGAGAGATAAAGTTGTCAAGGGGTCATAGCATCCCTTTACCCCAAATCCAAAAAATGTTCTAGAATAGATAACCCACTTGTCAAACAACTTGTATTCGTTCAACCATTTAACAAACATTTATTGAACATTTATTAGATGCCAGGCACTATGCTAGAAGGGAGGGGTTAGAGATAAAAGACATCTTGCCTTTGAAGAGCACACATACATAGATATATGTGGAGACAAGTGTCTCTGCAGAAGTAGCTGTAACATCCTTTGGGACCACAAAGTCGGGGTACCTGACGCAGCCTAGGAGCCTAGGTATGAGAAGGTTTCAAGGAAAAGGTGACGTGTGTATGAAATTGTGAAGATAAATAGGAGTTCTCCAAGCTGATGGGGTAGAGGGTGGGCACTTTGGTTGGAAAGAATAGCACATAGAAAGACATAGAAATCTGAAACAGAAAGGCCAGGGCAAAGTGGGAGCATTATGGGAGATGCAGACAACTCCTGATGATTCTTTAGGACTTAGCTCAGCCATCACGTCACTGGGGGAGTCTCTCGATGTGCTTTGTCAGGCTTCTCATGCTGTATCGTGACCGTGCATTTTCTTCTCTGACTCCCACGCTAGACGGCACGTGGAGGGCTGTAATGAATGTGTGCTACATGATATTTGAATTTGAGCAAGGACCAGATTATGGAAGGCACGAGTGTTTGAGTGATTTGCCTAAATTTTTATTTTTGATGATTATTATCGTCTTGGGAATTAGGGAAGGCTGATTGAGAGGGGCTAAAAATAAGGGAAGAAAGAGCTGGAGAAGGGTATTGAAATAGAGAAACTATTTTGAAGATCCACTTTATACTTAAAGTAAAATCTCTTCTGGTAACTGCCTTAAAAACTAAGTATCATTAAAAAAACTTGAGGTGGGAGGTGGACAAATATGACCTAACTTTATCATACATACCTTTTTTGTTTTGAGACAGAGTCTCACTCTGTTGCTATGGGTCGAGTGCAGTGACGTCATCATAGCCCACTACAACCTCAAACTCACATGCTCCAGTGATCCTCCTGCCTCAGCCTTCTGAGTAGCTGGGACTACAGGTGCAGGCCACCTAAGCCCAGCTGGCTAATTTTTCTATTTTTGGTAGAGACAAGGGCTCACTCTCGCTCAGGTGGGTCTTGAACTCCTGACCTCAAGGGATCTTCCTGCCTTGGCCTCCCAGAGTGCTAGAATTACAGGAGTGAGCCATGGCCCCTGGCCACATATATTTTATAATAAGGTATTTCTTTAACATGATTTTGTAGTAAAAAAAAAATATTATCCTCTCCTCTGATTCCCCTTTGATTTCTCACCCATCTTCGCTTTCTCTCCTCTTCATCCACAAATTTCTTGAAAAGAAGTAATCTCCTTTCCCAACTCAGCCATCTCTCAGAGGCAAAACATTCTTTCACTACTTTCCTGAAAATTCTCACATTGTCTGAATGGTTCGTTTAGTTGACAGCTCTTTGGCTTCTAAAGTCATGTTTTTTCTAAAATCTAAAACTTGTTTTTCTTGCCATCCACAGCCTCATCCCCACTCAACAGTTGATTTACGATGCTGAACTGCCTTTTAACTGTTAAAATTCTTTTCTCTTCTATGCCCAATCCACGTAGAACAATGTCATTGTCATTCACCTCCCAAGCTTCAAATATAACCAATGTATGTGAGTTTCAGATCAATATTCCCTAACCTACATTTCTCTCAGATGAATGTCTCATAGAGACCTCAAACTCAGTAGATCCAAACATGAATGCATCATCGCTCCTCTTTCCAGAAAGCCTATTCTTCTCCTATCTCCCTTATCTCAGTTAATGAAATCATCCTTTCAATTAGCTAAGGCATAACCCTCAGAGGAATTCTTGACTCTTCTTTCCCTGTCTCACACAGTGCCCCGAATCCAATTAATCACTAAGTCTGCTTAATTCCATCTATAAAATAACTTTTAAATTGTGGTGTAATGAACAAAATTGCCCAAAAGTGATGCTGGAAGCCCACCGCCCCCATTGTATGAACAATGAGCCACCTGGGACCAGAGATTCTTCCTCTCCTAGAAGGGCTGCACCCGAGCTCCACTTCCCATGGTCAAGAAGTTTCCTCCCTTGCACAGGTCAATGACAACATCTCATGGGCCCACTTTTTCTAGATTCTGAAGAGCTCACTTCCTAGTCAATCCCTAAACTTCTGGCACCTCAAATTCAGGCAGTCTTGTACCAGAAACCCCAGAAACTGTGTGTATTCCCCCAGTGGCATGGCTGTTTTCTCAAGCTTATCCTACACAGAGAGAGACCCACAGCTGAGGGGAGGGGGGCACCTTTCCATTGGAACATAGACCCCAAATGCATGTCTGGCAGAGCTTAGGCCCTATCATAACCCTCTGAGAAATAATGCTGAGATCTGGAGACCCTTACCTTTTCTTGACTTCTTGATTCAGCTTATAAATTATCCTCTTGCCCAGTAAAGCCTGTTCCTTACCCCTTGCTACGCCCTTGTAGAATAGATCTCACAGCATTGTACACGGCAGGAGGTGAGCCACAAGGGATTGACTTGGCATGCCTCAATTCAAGCCTCTCTTCTCTATCCTAAAGCAACATTTTTTCTTAAAATTTTCATTACCTCTCAATCGGGTTCCTGCAATAGCTTCCTAACTGAACTCTCGCCTGAACTCTTGCCTGTCTCCATCTTAACCCTCACACACAGTCTGAGGGCAAATTTAAAATAAAAATCTGATCACCTACTCCTCTTTTTACATCTTTCAATACCTTCCTAGGGCCTATAATGGTGTTTCTCTTTTAAAAGAAAAAAAGATTCTTTCAGACTCCCAGTGTTGGCTTAAATTATTGATTAGAATATTAACAAAATCTACAGACGCATACGACTAGGCATAACAACTTCTTTTCCTCATAGATAATATGCAAACCTAAATCTAAAAATAAATGGATAATTAAATATAAATAAAACTATAAAATCAATAAAATTCTAATTATTTTGACTTGAAAGATTAATAGTAGAAAGCTAAATCTAAATCTTCCTATATTTCTATGTTGTATCTTTAAGCTGTTTCTGTATCTTAAATTTAAAAATACTGAAGAAGATAATGCTGCTTACTTAAGAATGTTGTTCCTAATGGCATTAAGTTACATGGGTTTTGTTTACTGTTTTAGGATTTTGAGACTGCCTACTTCTCCTAATTCTGCCTGTGGAGCAACCACCAAATGTCAATTTGACAGCTGTCCCTTAATCCTTGTGAGGCTATCGTGTTCACTTGAAGATAAGGTTATCATTATGCCATATTTAAATCTGCACTAAATGATTGCCTAATCCAATTATTACTGGATTTGTGAACAGGAAAATAATATTTGAAGTTATTTTTTGTTTTTTATAGTTGTTGGAAAAAATAGTCATAGCCCCAACACAGAGCCAGTGAAATGACATCAGTAAACACTGGAAGTGACTCATTCAGATCATTTTGAAATGGCTTGACCATAAATAAAGTTTTCTATCATTGTTTCCATCTTGTCTGAAATTTGGAAGAAAGTCTATTTAAATTATAGCAAAAGCCTCCTTTATACAGTGCCTCATGATGTTATTTGGCCTTTACTTGGCATAAACAAAGCATTTGCTTAATAAATCTGTCTCTGTTCATTTGTTATAAGGAGAAACACTTGAAGGGGGGCATTACTCCTGTGTGCATGATTTCACATGAGAGTCTCAATGTATTTTCTACCTTAACAAAGTTGTATTTTAGGAAAATGTGTTTTATTTTAATCATCGATGAGAAAGAAAGGTTTTGTCATTATAACTGGTAAAATAATTCAACATGAATACAATGAATTCAGTGTAGGACAACTGTCATTTTGCCACTTGGATGTGTTGATCTAACCCTATACAATCAAACATAATTACTAGCCCATCAAAAGCTGAAAACTATCACTTTAGATCAGGATTGCAAACTGATGGCCAGTATTTTGTTTGGAATGCACAGAAGTATTTCTTTTAAAACCAGATTTGAAAATACTTTTTAAAAACAAGGCATATAATCTCTAATATACCATGGGCCCTATTACTCTTGACAGTTTTATAGCTGGTGTGATAATTCATTTACAAAACAGAATCTACTGAGTATTCAACTCCCATATTGGATCCAAGGTGACTATAATGTAACCATGGCACCAAATATGGTAGTAATTAAATGATCTAGAACTTATGTGTATTCATTTTAGGGTTTTTGTTTGCTTTTGTTTAGATTCTCATCAAACTGGGGAAAGATTTTTCTGAGAGAACTTTTACATCCCAAGAGTGTGCCCTCACTTACTCCGCCTCATCGGGCAATATTTATCTCCAGTTTGAGAGAAATATTGGATACCCTAAATTCTTTAAGGGGTCTCCATTCCATTTAAGTGTCATCTTAATTTTTCAGCAGATCTTCCTTCCTCCCCATCACATAATCTATCTGCCAACCTTATGTATTGCTTCTCTTTCCTTAAACATTCTATGAGTGATAATGTCTTGATGACTGCACACATTTTCTTCCTTCTGCCTAGAACGTCCATTCTACCTTATTAGTCTGCAAAGCTCCCACTCATCCTTCAAGACTCTTTATGATCCAGTTGAAGTGTCATCTCCTCAGAGAAGGCTTTCCAAGCTCACAGTGGCAGAGTTGCTTCCTGCTCTATGCTCCTCATAGTTTTATTTTAAAAAACACTTCATTGTAGCTCTGATCCCTTGGTAGTGTATAGCTCTTTTTGAGTCACTTACTAAGTCCTCTACCCCATTTCTTTTCATAAGGGATTGGGGAGCTGCATCATCACCATTCTTCTGATGACCAGAGATATTACAGACTTTTCTAGGGCAAATAGAGCTGATAAGAGTAAATGAAGGAAATGAAAGATAAATGTTAAACAACAAAGAAGGTTGTGGTAAAGCGATACAAGTCTCTTCCAAACATGAGGAAAGAGTATATAATTTGGAGCTTTAAGCTTTGAGTTTAATTTCCCATTTCTGAAAAATCATCTGTCATTTCTTTATTCTGCTGTCATCCCATTCTCTTTCTCCTCTCCTTCTGGGAATCTGTTTTAAATATATATTAAACATCCTTTAGTATCTTGTCTGTATTTTACCTTTTCTTTTCTGCACTTTGTATTTTGGTTTCTTTGTGTTGCGATCCTTACAATATCTCCTGGCCTACCTTCCAGTTCACCAATTCTCTTTATAACTGGGTCTAACATGGTTAAATTACAGCAATTTAGTTCTTAATTTCAGTGATTGTAATTTAAGCTTGAGAAGTTCTATTTGGTTCTTCTTCAACTCTGATGTGTAATTTATTATAGTTTCTTATTTCTTATAGATATTTCATAGCATGCATTTTTATTTATTTAAACATGGTAAGCAAATGTGTTATTTTATTCCCCCCCCCCCTCCGTGCCTGATAATTTAATCATATTAAGCTTTTGTGAGTATAGAAGATACTCTTGTTGCCCCACCCCTACTCCCTCACACCGTACCACTCAACTGCATGCTGGCCTATCTTTTAAGTGTCAACATCTGCATATTTTTATTTGAGGGCTTTATCTGGAGGCCTAACCTTGCAGGCTTGAAGTGCTGGACAACTCACATACCCTGTGAACAGCTCTGCCTCTGCTGTCTTGCCTCTAAGGTGAATAACTCTGAAACGTGTGTCTTTATTGGATCCCAGAGTTCCCAGAAGGATTGAGTTCTAATCTCCCAGCAGTAACTCTGTTACTGCACAGTCTTTATAGCACAGTTATAGCACAGTCTTTATTGGCTATCTTTCCTTCCATGTATCACTTTGCTACTCTTCTATAGGTTGCTTCCACTTAAATCCTTAGCCCAGTGAGTCCCACATTAAGATGGGGAGTCTGTTTCTGTTGTCCATTTTTTCTACTTGTCTTGTTTATACTATCATGTTTCCTTGTTCTTTGGTTGTATTTCTGCAATGAACATCATATTGTTAAAGATATTTATATAAATAACTAGAGGCCTAGGATAATAATTTTTCTCTAAATAGGACTTTTGTTGGCCTCTTCCAGGGGCATGGGGCAGTCCTAATGTCGGACATTATTAATCAAATTTTAAGCTTTGAGGTGCCTTGGACCTCCTAGTTGCTATGAACATGGGCTGAAAGTCCAGCAAGGTTTGCCTTTATTTCTGGTTTACTCTTGAGTCTGTAGCTCTTTTGAGATCCAACCTTAAGGTGGAGAGGTTGTCAGATTCCTCAGATTGAGCAGGTTCTAGGATTTAATTTTTTTTTCCCTGCATCTTTTAAGGTCTCTAGAACCATAACTTGGTTTTGCAGTTGTTTATTCCAAATAGGTAACCATGTTTGCCCATGTTCAGGGCAAAATCATCTCTGAGTGTTGAACTTACTCCTTTGAATCTTCAGCTCCTTCTAGATTATGGCTGAGTCATTCTTGGGATGTTATTAACTCTTCAGTGCTTTTAAAAATATGCTTTTTATATTTAATGTCTCCATTTTGTTGTCTTCATAGACAGGATTGATTAAAATTACCTAGATCACCATAATTAGAAGAAATTTCTAGGTAGTAGCCCTACTACAAAACTTCTCTGAGCCTTAAATTCAATCATTCCTAGCACCTGGAACAGTGTGAGGCATATGGTTGGTAATTAAAAAATGTTTCTGAAAGAATCTGGAGAACAAGGATGGCAGCATTTAACCTAAAGAGCTGTATTAAGGGGAAAAATGGGATAACACATACAAAAACACAAGTTCAAGGTGTTGCTGGATAGATCCAGAGTGGTTTAGTGACCTGTTCAAGGTCCCAAAGCCAAGTGTGGGAAGAGGCAGAAGTAGAAACCAAGATTCAGGATTTCTGATTCCCACTCCAGGTTTCTATGAACAATGATGCTCCAATGAATAACCATGTTGCAGCCTTAGAAAGACAAATCCTCCTAGAAGTGATGGAACTCATTGCTAATGGCCTCCTGTCAGGACAAAACTGTTCCAGTGCAACATGACTGCTCCCCTGCTTTCTAGGGTCTTTCTGGATGCACGTAAATTCATTGTCTCAACTCACAGTCTGGTGATGCTGCATTCCATGCACAATTCAGTGAAGCCACAAACCAAATGCATGTAACATGCATAGGACTGCTACAAAAGCAAAAGAAGAAAAATAGCCTGAGAGAAAGGCAGTTTTTCTATGGCCACTGTCTCTGCCTGTAAATTGAGTCTAGATTTGTGTTGAATCTGGCTGGGACTCGATAGTGGAATGTGGTAACAGGCTTGCTGTTGTGGCTTGAACCTTTAATCTATTCATCCTTGAGCTTCATTCATTGAGATTTGCTTAGTAAATATCCATGCAGTTAGTTCAGTTCATCTCAAAAAGAATTTGCTGAAAACATGTGATGTGCACTGTGCTAGGGGTTTGGGGATCAGGAATATTAGTAACACACACACAACCTTCCTTCAAAAAGACTGTAGTCTAGTGAGTATAGTGAGATACAGTAACACAATTATTATACCCCAAAGCACTTCACTAGTGATGTCTCCCAGTAATTATTTTTTGGGATCAGGGTGTGGGGACATTTTTTTTCAGGTGTGTTCTCCAAAAACTTTGGTCACAAATTACATGTTAGATCCTCAATCCAATTAAAATTAACATGAGAGTAGCCACTGTGATCTCTGCATTAGGCTTAAATTGAACTCAAAAGGAGGTAACCACGGGTTCACTTAATATTTCTAACAGTGCATGTGCTTCCTTCAGCTGTGCGTCCCTCAGTTATGAGTCTATTCTGTTTCCCTGAATCCGAATATCTCCAGCTGCCAGAAGGCAAGAGTGTTCTTCCTCGAAAATTCAGCCTCAAGAGAAGCTGGAGACTATGCAAATCTTGTGAGAAATCTGTTTCTCACCAAATTATTCATTCACTTTACAAACTCAAAAGCTGGGATAAGTTTCAGGAAAAAAATGAAAAAAAGAAATGTGATCAGATAAGCTTCCATGCTTCTTAGCTTTTGGGCACTATTTCACTCTGAACTGATCCAGCTTTCACCATCTAATATTTCCACACATCTCCAAAGGGTATAAAGAATAGACAGTTTCTTGATTTATTGGCCAGGTAATGGTGGGGAACGTGTGTGTGTGTGTGTGTGTGTGTGTGTGTGTGTGTGTGTGTGGAGAGAGAGGTTATGGGGAAGAGTGGGAATAAAACCTACCTTGAGCAAAAATAATGCATATACAAAGTGGATCTGGCATTTGACACTGAGTAGGATGAATTTTCTGCATAGTATCTGATATAAATGGGGAGGAGGAGGGAGGGAATGGTGCTGTGTCAGCATATGGATTGCAAATGCAATAAAAACGGTATCTGAAACTAAGGGGAAATGGGAAACAGCTTAAAACACTCTGATAGAAAAAGAGAAAGCGGGCACAGTTATTTAAACGGACAAAAATAAATGTGAATACCAATACTCTGGTAGAAAAAGAGAAAGTAGATGTCATTATTTAAATGTCCAAAAATAAATGTAAATCAGAGAAGGAAGGAAGAGAGAGAGGGATGGAGGGAAGAAAAGGAAACAGAGGAGAGATGGAGAGAGAGAGAACAGAAAGAGAGAACAGAAACTGATTCTTGAAGGCCTTGGTCCATTCCTTAAAATGCTGTGAAAATACCAAGTGTTGTCCTTTGAGAACTGTCCCCTCTGCCTGCCTTTCTTTGTAAAGCTTTTTCTACTATGTCCTCCCTCACCCTTTGTTTATTCCAGTATCCAGTCCCTTATGGGATTCTGAGTGTCCCTGTCCAGAAGGAAAGTTTTCTGATAAAACTCACTCTGACTGACATGTTAAAATGAATTTCTGTTTTATAGAGAACATGGTGAAATAAATTGCTAATAGTAGAAATGTGGGATCCGTAGTAGGAGGACCTTCTTGGGAAACTTCAGACACATCTTCCAGGTCACCAATGTGACACTAAGAACCTAGTCTGAGAATGACAGGCAAAAAAGAAGATTTCTAAGAGGTGGAGAGAAATACTAAGAAGCTATGAGAAGTAGGTACAAGTTAGCAGAATGCATTCATGGAGATACATCTCCATAAAGTCAAGAGGGGAGTCTCCAACTATTGTAATGATCAGCGTGGGCAAGAGAGGAAACAATTATTGATTATCCATTAGGTACCAAGTATGTTACCATCTGTTTTTAAATGAGTTGTCTCAATTCTAACAATAGTCATATATGAAGTAGCTTCTACTACACCCATTTTAAAAGTGAGTAAGTGAAGGCCTGGAAAGATTTAGAAATTTATTGAATCTGATTGCTACCACTAGTAGCAAAAATAGTTATCAATTATTGAGAGCTTACTATGTGCCATGAACTGGATTAAGCACATTGAAAACGTTATCTAATTTAACCCTTATCACGACCTTTTGAAACAGGTATCAATTCTCTCACCTTACAGGAGAAGGAAAGATCAATCACACACCCAGGAAGTGGCAGAGATTGGATTGAATCCAGGTCTGCCAGATTCCAGCCCCCAGGCTTGCGTTTCATCACGGGCCCCTACTGTGTAGTCCACACTGGGTGCCTGTGCTGTGGTCTTGCTTTCCTTGCTGACACTAATTCTTAGAACCCCGGGCTCTAATTCTTTATAGGGTACTCTTCTGTCTTCCTTTAACTCTCTGTCCCATGCTCTACACCTTGACCTTGACCTTCTCCCAGCCAGCCCTCCCCCCCCAAAAAAGAAGAAAAGACACAGTTTACTGTATACCCTGTTCTGTAGACACCGAATGAATCTGCAAAACAGCTTTTCAAAGTAGACATTAGTGTTTCTATTTTACAGGTGAGGAAACTGAAGCTTAGAGGGTTCATCTAACTTGCCCAAGGTCACATGCTCGAAAGTAATGGATTTGGAATTTAAAATTAAATCTGGCTCACTCTGGGGCCTGTGTCTTTCCACGTCCCTGCAGGGGCCCCTCGAACACGTTCTGGGAGTAATCCTGCGCTCACAGTCGGGCAGGGGATTAGAATTCTGAACAAAGTGCTTTCTAATCATTTTTCTGTCAGAGGGCCCCCACTTTACTTAGTACCAAACTCCAATTTTTCCAGTGTGAAAGGAGGCCTTTGCAAAATGGAAAAAGTACTTTCATTCCAGAGAGAGCCCTAGGAATAAAAAAAAAAAAAAAAAAAAAAGGAATCCACAAAGAAAAGCAGTGGGGGAGATAGCTAATACCACTAGTTTCGTTCTCCTAAGGGAAAAAGAGACATTTTAGAAAAGATCTATTGTATGAACTTGAAAACAAGAAGTAGGGTCAGAAGTGCTGTGGTGGCAGGTCCGTGGAGGAAGTAGCCACCGGAATAATAGCCTTGATTGCGAGCCAGTGTTAATTAGGCTTGTGGGGCCCGCAATGAGCAAAGAAAATTGAGCTCTCACCATCAGTTCCCACGTGAAGGGTTTTTGTAATATGAAAAAGTTATTTAATTTTCCTTTCACGTTGTCCTTTTGAATCCTGGCATTAATAAAATTGTTTTCAGTGGAAATATCAGGAGCAAGAAATATAAAATACTAACAGCAAGAATTTTTTTTTTTTTTTAAATGCCCATAAGAAGAAGCTAAGAAATTGACACTCGGTTGCCAGGCACAGTTCACAGCTCTGCTGTTTACCATGGATCAGAGATAATTTTCCTTACTAAGAATTTACAGGTTTTCAGATGCATTATGCTGAGGCTAGCCAGGATCCAGGAAAGGCAAGTGTCTGCTCCTTGCTTGATTCAATCAATGAGAGAAAACATGAAGGCGAGGAGGAGGTGTTTGTATCAAAGAGGCGGAAGGGAAACGAGAGCGAGAGAGGATCATTTCCCCTTGGTTTATTCTCACCACACCTTGAACTACCAGTTCTTAATATTCATTAACATTATTTGTTTAATGTCTGTCTCCCTTGATAAACTGAAAAGCTCCATGAGGTTAGCTATATCCATCAATCTCTGCGTAAGTGTACAGTTAAGAATTTGACTCTGGAGCTAGGATTACTGTGTTCAAATCCCAGCTTCACTACCCGTTAGCTTTGTAACCCTGGGAAAGTTCAGTCTCCCGAGTGACATAGCAAGGATGATTGTAATACCTACTTGACAGGGCTATTAGAAAAGCTGCATGATTTACTATTTGTTAGAATGGTGTCTGATGCCTATGTAAAATAGATCAACTTCTGCCACTATTATTCTTCACAGCTGTATCCTCAGTACTTAGTATGGTGCTCATGCAAAGTATTTGGGGAGAAAAGGAATGAATGGATAAATAAGTGAAACAAACATTTTATTTCCTTTTCATCTTGGAAGGAAAAAAGGTTTTTCCTTAAGTGAATAAGCCCAAATTTGCCAAACTATCTTCATTTTGTCCCAAATGCTAGAATAAAATAAAAATCAGAAAAATGCCCAAAAGTGGTATACTGATATTTTTTGTTTATGTATCCACATTCCTAATAATAACATATGTAACCTCTGTTTCATGACTATTTACAAAGCAATCATGTCTGTGAAAAGGCAATTCACATTCACCCTTGAATATATTCTGGTTCTGGTGAATATACTTTAGCTTTACCTCCAAATAGAATCAAAGGTGACCCACTGGGAGTTCTGCAGAACAAAGAGCTTCCCTGTTTAGAACTTCCTTTGAAGCCAATTCATTATTCTTGTTGTGAATTTTAATGTCTCCATTCTTTCTCTCTTAAAATTGCATTCCAAAATACCTATTATGGAGGGTATATCTGATCATTATATATTTATATATGAATAATTCTTCTCTGTTGGTGGTTGGTACAGATGGCTGCGACCATGTTTACTCAGGGAAGTGGCACCATCATTTAATGATTCATTTAATTTAAGATGGACCTCAAAAGTTTGGAACACTCTAATATTTCTCTGCCCTATCAGAATGGGTTCTAGCAGTCCCAGATGGCCTTAATAATCTTTGTTGGTTTTTGTATTCAATGGGCATCTTTTTTAAAAAATTTCTATTCTCCCCCACTGAGATATCCTGAAGAGATGAAACAACGTTTTCTAGATGTGCTGCCTGATGTTCACAATCTCTCTGGATTCTAAACAATGTAAGCACATGGTCACCGGTGGCATCAATGTCACCTCCATTATGTGTATCCTGGAGCTATGACTTCTTGTCCTCTTCGAAGGGTGCTGTCCGATAGTCTACAAAAAGAAGTAACTCGAAAGGGTAAGGCTTAATAATAATGACATGAAAAATCAGGAATTGTATGCAAAATAAAAATCCAGGTGCAACCTCAAATCACTCATGTAAGAGAGTAAAGTTCATTTCAATATCTCAATCAGTATCAACTTAATATCTGGCTTCTTTTATTAATTATCTTAAGTGAATGATGTCAAACTTCAAAGGTGTCCTTTGTTAATTTTTTTTAATTAAACTTTTAATTTTGAGATAATTGTAGATGATTGTAGACTCACATGCAGTGGTAAGAAATAGTACAGAGACCCTGTGTACCCTTTACCCAGTTTCCCCCCAATGAGTATCTTTTAAAACTATGGTACAATGTCATAACCAGGATATTGATATCAGTACAGTCAAGACACAGATTCGCCACAAGGGTCTCGTCCTTCCTTTTTATAGCCGCTCCCACTTTATCTCTAATCCCCGACAATCACTAATCTGTTTTCCATATCTGTAATTTTGTCATTTCAAGAACATGGTATGAACAGAATTATACAGGAAAAAGAATGCTGTTCTAATGATGGGGTAGAAGTTAAGAATTCAGGCTATTGCCTGGTGCTGCCCCTAACTGGCACTGTGACAGCCGGGAAGTCAACTAACATTGTCTGTAAAGTGAGAGAGTTAGATCTGATGGTCTCAAAGTTTTCTTCCAATTCAAAAGTACATTTCTGTGATTTAAATACAGTAGCATCTGAATTGCCATAGGAGGGCAGAGCTGAGGCTTTGGGAATAAAAAGGGTCCCTCTCTAGTCTCTCAGGGATGTTTCCTGCAATATTCACATCTTTTCTAGTAGAGAGTCATTATTGGATCCTCTGCTGCCATGTAGAATCTCTCTTTATTTGCAGTTATAGAAACCAGTAGAATATCCAGGGATTTTTCTCCCTGCTTCTTCCTAAGTGGGGTTATAGAAGCTTCTCTGAAACTCACCTAAAGAGGAAAAGCATAACATTCTTATTTGAAACTCCATTTCCTCTTGTTCTCAGTGAATCCCACAAGAAGGACACTGGAATGAGCCACCATGCAGGGACAGCTCCTTGCAATGAGGTGTCCACAGGTCAAGCTTCAGGGCAGGAGCTTATGAGAGGCTGGACAGTTTGACTATTCTTGCTCCAGATAAAAGTTGTGGTGTCAGGGCCAGCTTCATAGCATCTCGCCTGTGCAGCTGGACAGGGTCTCATGTCCAGAAGTGTTTTAATAGTCTGCTGTCACCATCCTGAAATTCTTAATAATTTTATCTTTGAACTTATATTTTTCAGGTAAAGTCCAATGGAATAATAGAGTAGGTGTATGAGCAGAGGAGATACAGGCAATATGTGTTTTTGCTGCCATTCCTTGTCATCACATCCACATGTAGTCTTCCTGATGCTCCATGAGGATAGAGTTCTGGTGGATCCATAATGTGTGGAAGGTCAGTGAGACTCAAAGCCAGAGTAAGGTAACTGTAGTGCATTTACAACTGAGTGAACAGGGGCACTGATAGCCCTAGGAGGTTATACTTTCCATTCTAACCACAACTTGGTTTGCATGCAGACAGAAGGCAATGATGTTCCAAGAAATTTGAATGATCAAGGAACCTTACCATATTCTTTCTTACTTATGTTACTTCCCTGGAACTCATTCTGAGAATGATGACATAAAAGAGAAGGTTCCTATAATTCCTTTCAGTTCTTCTTTACTTATTAGTAAGTGAAAGGTGGAATGTGCATGTACCAAGAAGTGAAATAAAGGCAATTGAGTTAGTTTTGTATAGTGTTTCCACTAATCTGATGAGAAAAAAATAGATATATTTCATAGTATGAACTATGAAATAAGAATTTTATAATTTTGGTAATTCTGCATTATCAGTTAAATGCTCTGATATTTGCATTTAAAATGCGCATTGTACAATAAAGATAAATGATAAAATTTATGATAATTAAAAATTATAATTTTTCTTTACTTAGAACATTACACATGTAAAAAAGAAAAAACTCCATGACAAGTGCTGAAAGAGACCATGGAAGAAAGGAAAAAGCTTTATATTTTAGTACTTTTAATGACAGTTTTCCACTGTTTTGTACAAAGGGCCCCACATTTTCATTTTGCACTGAGACCCACAATTTATGTAGCTAGCCCTGGGTCGTATGATGGTGGTGAGATGCTGAGCACATGCAAATGGAGAAGAGCCTCCTTAGATGCAGTGGTTGACTTTTTGGTTTAAAGAAAGCAAAACCAACTTGGCTAACTTAATCAAAAACATTTTATTTTGTTTTAGTTTTTGGGAGGGGTTGGAAAGTTGCAGGATACTCACAGAATGGAAGGAAAAGCTGAGAAAACAGATTCAGAAAAGGTGGAAATGGGAAACATTCTAGGAATCCAGGTGCAGAAACCAAAGGACAGTTGTATGGGCATCATAGCTGGAGTGAATCAGACAGAACCCAACAGTATGTCTTTTGTACATATATAAGCAGATGTCAATATGTTCATTATTACACACAATGGGATTTATCTGATAGAAATGTGGCTAAGTTTAAGGAGAGAAAAAGGTTAAAGGTTATACTTTCCCTCTCTTTTTCTTTTCCTTTTTTTAAAATTTCAGAATATGGCATATGTTTTGGTTATATGGATTGCTTTTGTACTGCTTGAGTCAAAGTGTACCCCTCACCCAGATAGTGTACATTGCACCTGTTAAGTATGATTTCACACATCCCTTCTCCACCTCACTTGCACCATTTCCATTGAGTTTTACCTGTATCTGTGCACATGAGTGCTGGTCAGTTAGTTCCAATTTAATGATGAGTACACGTGATATTTGTTTTTCCATTCTTGTGACACGTCACTTAGGAGAATGATCTCCAATTCCATCCAGGTTGTTACAAAAGGTACTAGATCACCATTTTCTAATGTCTGAGTAGTATTCCATGGTACACATATACCACATTTTATTAATCCATTCAAGAATTGATGGGCACATGGGTTGATTCTACATCTCTGTGATTGTGAATTGTGCTGCAATAAACATCCTAGTGCAAGTGTCTTTTTGATAAAATGACTTTTTTTTCCTTTGGGTAAATATCCAGTAGTGGGATCAAATGGTGGGTTTGTTTTTAGTTCTTTGAGGAATTTCCATACTATTTTCCATAGAGATTGTACTAGTTTGCAGTCCCACCAGCAGTATATAAGTGTTCCTTTCTCTTTACATCCATCCAGAATCTATTATTTTGGGACTTTTTGATAAAAGCCATTCTCACTGGGGTTAGGTGATATCTCATTGTGGTTTTGATTTGCATTTCTCTGATGATTAGTGACGTTGAGCATTTTTTCATATGCTTATTGACCATTAGTCTATCTTCTTTTGAAAAGCTTCTGTTCATGTTTTTTGTCCACTTTTCAGTGGGGTTCTTAGATTCTTTTCTTGCTGATTTGCTTGAGTTCTTTGTAGATTTTTGTTATTAGCCCTTTATGAGATGTATAGCATGTGAATATTTTCTCCCATTCTGTAGGTTATTTGCTCTGTTGATTGTTTCCTTGGCTGTGCAGGAGCTTTTAAATTAATCAAGTTTCATTTACTTATTTTTGTTGTTGCTATGACTGCCCTTGAGGTCTTCATAAATTTTTTGCATAGGTCAATATCTAGAAGAGTTTTTCCATCATTTTCTGCTAGAATTCTTATAGTTTCATGTCTTAGATTTAAGGTTGTTATCCGTCTTGAATTAAGTTTTGTGAGTGTGAGAGAGATGGATCCTATTTCAATCTTCTACATGTGGCTATCCTATTTCCTCAGCACCCTTTATTGAATAGGAATTCCTTTTCCCAGTGTATATTGCTGTCTACTTTGTCAAATATCAGATGGCTATATGTGGATGGTTTTATATTTGGATTCTCTGTTCTGTTCTCTATTTTTATACCAGTGCTATGCTGTTTTGGTTACTACAACCTTGTAGTGTATCTTGATGCCTCCCAATTCGTTAAATTGATGCCTCCCAATTCGTTCCTTTTTCTTAAGGTTGCTTTGGCTATTTGGGACATTTCTGGTTCCAAATGAAGCATAGAATTGGTTTTTCTAGATCTGTGAAATATGATATTGGTATTTTGATGGGGATTGCATTGAATCTGTAAATCACTTTGGGTAGTAAGAACATTTTAACAATGTTGATTTTGCCAATCCATGAGCATGATGTTTTTCCATTTATTTGTGTCATCTGTGATTTCTTTCCTCAGTGTTTCATAGTTCCCTTTATAGAGATATTACAACTCCTAGGTTAAATATATTCCTAAGTATTTTCTTTTCTTTGTAGTTATTGTGGAAGGTATTGAGTCTTTGATTTGATTCTCAGCTTGACTGTTGGCATGTACATTGATTTTGTAACCTGAGACTTTGCTGAATTTATTTATTGATTCCAATAGTCTCTTGGCAGAATCTTTGGGGTTTTCTAGATATAAGATCCTATCATCAGCAGAGAGTGACAATTTGACCTTCTCTTTCCCTATTTGGATAACCTTAATTTCCTTTTGTTGCCTGATTGCTCTGGCTAGGCCTTCCAGCACTATGAGGAATAGAAGTGGTGACAGTTGGCCTCCTTGTCTTATTCCGGTTCTGAGTGGGAATGCTTTCAACTTTTCCCCATTCAGTATGATGTTAGCATGTATGGCTTTTGTTATATATGGCTTTTATAATTTTGAATTATAAATATTCCTTATGAATATAGAATACCAAAATTCTTAACAAAATTCTAGCAAACCGAATTCAGCAGCACATCAACAAAATAATCCACCATGAACAAGTGGGCTTCATCCCAGTGATGCAAGGATGGTTCAATATAAGTAAATCCATAACTGTGATTCACCACATAAACAAAAGCAAAAACAAAGATCATATGATCATCTCAATAGATGCAGAAAATGCATTTGACAAAATTCAGCACACTTTTATGATAAAAACTCTTACCAAAATAAGCATCAATGGAACATATCCCTCTCTTTTTTTCTCTTCTCATTTCCTCTCTTTCATTCTTGTTCTGTCCATATCATATAGCATTGGTTGGAGGGCTCCTGGGTTATTAGACTCATCATCATTTGGAAGACTGAGGAGTCAAAGAAGCCCAAGGTGAAGGTAGGAGGTAGTAGGATCCTAAGTCTTTAGCCCCGACTTTAGCCTGAAAGATTAAAGTATTCTTGCATTTCCCACACATACCAATTCAGTTGACCAGGGTAGAAGACCCGAGAGAGCAGAAACTGAAGCAAAAGCCCAGCCAGTGACAAGAGTTTGCATTTTCTGAGGTCTCTCTAGGGCCCCTATCTATCAGAAGCCCAGCTGGGAGCTGGAGCTAAGATTCAGGGACTTCAGGTGTTGGGTATGAAACTTTAGAAGAGACTACAAGGGTTTTAAATTTCCCATTTACAGCCTTGCTCTGAATTTCTTTATGTATCATCTTTAGAAATAATATTGCTAATGTTTATTCCTCCAAAATATTTTGCAAAATGTTGATCTGCTGGTCTTCTGTTTCCTGTTAAGATGATACATGAAGATAATATCAAGAAATGGGCGCTTTAGGCCTCAGCATCTCCTTCAAAGTAAATGACATGTTCCTTAGACTGTTGGAGGCATTCACATTGCCTTCAGAAGAATGAGGATTGTAGAAGAAATGCAAAGATAAAAAAGAGTTAAAGAGTCAAATTGAGGTTTTCTGACTTCCAAAACAGGCTACTGGGGTCCACAGCAGAAAAGAAGTTTTAAAAGGCAAAACTTTTGAGTTAGAAGACACTAATTGAGAGGAAAGTCTTTGAGAAACACAAGGACAGCCCTCAAACATACCTGTGGACCTCAAGATTTTTCCAAAATATACTAGAAAGGGAAGCAAAAAGATCCAGATTATTCTGCTACTAGGGCCTTGCATTGAGGGTCAATGAGACCTGGAAGGGAATAAAAAATGGAATGGGATTTGAGCTTAGAGAAGGTGCCCACCTAAAGGAGTCACAGGTAGAGGAATAGAGTCAGCAAAAAAGCTCACTGATTCCCAGTGCAGTGGGGCCTCTGGAAGCCAGATCAGTCCTACAGACTGGGAAGTTCCAGTCTAAAGATCCTACAGATCCATCAACATTCTGGGAAGCACTACCCATCATCTGAATTAGGAAGCCACATTAGCCATTTTCTTGTCCCTGATGCCCAATGGACCCTTCTAGTGATGGCTTTTCAGCCCACCTGTCATTGGTGGGTTGTCCACCAGAAGTGTGGCTTTGCTAAGCCCCATCTGAACTGTCCCAAATGGGCATTCTTCCATTTTTCACTTTTGGGACATTCACGAGCCCTCTTAATGAAATGATGAGAATCTATGATGCTGATAGGCATGTGGGGAGTGTGGAAGTAAACAGGAGTGGGTTGCATGGTGGAGAAACCCACCCATGTTATGTAAGGAATGCTTCATTGTATTACTTTGCTTGGAACTGAAGCTCTTTTTGTTTATAATCCGGATGCTCTTTCTACGTTTTATCTTCCTAGTTATGCTACAATGTAGGAGATGTCATTTTGAACTTTCTTGGTAGAAAAGTAGCCTTCTGATTTTCTCTCTTTGGAGAAGAAACATTGGCTCCAAGTATTAGTGTTAAACATTTATTTCTAGTTGCAATAATCAAAAGGATATTGCCAAACTGCATTACCAATTCTGGTCATCTTGATAGCACATTCAATTCAATTTAACACGTTCACCAAGCATATGTTAAGTGCCAACCCTTACCCTAGCATTAGGCTAGTTACTGGTTACAAAGTTGAACAAGATATGATTATAGGTGTTTATGGTCTGGATGCAGCATAGTCCTGTATAATTCCTTAAAGATGATGCAGGTCAGCTAATATACACCTTTGCCAGTGTGGGGCAGCTGGTAGACATGGAGACACACCGATAAATGAGTTTGGCTTTTTTTCTTTCTTGGCTGCAAACTATCACTGACTCATTCAATAGTCACTAATACAACCTATGAAGAGGTTAAAGAAGATATTTGGTGGTTCTGCCCACTCCAGCCTTTCTTTTTTCCACTTCTCACCTTCGTTGCTCAAACCTCTCAGTGCCAAAACCCTTTTCCACTTCCCTGAATGCCTGAGTGTCCCACCTCCCTGGCTCCAGGAAGGCTCCTGTGAGCTCCCAAAGCTGAATTCTTATTGTCATGGTTGTTGCCATTTAGCTCTCAGAGACAGCTGCTTGAGGGTGGCTGAGTGGGTAGCTGGAGGCTGTCCAGCTCCATTTGGCTTGTGCTAATAATTTAGAAGGTTTTGTTTTTTTCATTTGTTTCCCATTCTGGATTGAAAAAAATGTGAATTTGCTGAGTGGGATGGAAAGGTAGCAGGTGGGAGAGGCTGAAAGAATGCGACCGAGTGCCTCATTCCTGCCACCTGTTAGGCTGAGAAATTCAGTTCCTTTCTCTGTTGTGCTTTATCCCACCATCTGCCAAGCTGTATTAGTCAGGTAACTGGTTACATGTAACAGGCACTAACTCTCCCTCACTTAAGTAAAATGGACATTTGTTTTAAGCATACAGGGTTTTTCTCAGAACCCAAGGACAGGAATACAGGAGGATCTCAGGAAGGATACAGAATGGACACACCTGGAAAGCCATGGGGTAATTTCCTTTTTCATCCCTTATCTTATCGTGATTCACTGCCGCTCTCCCTGTCCCCACCCCTCCAGATCTTTCAACAGGTGAAATGCGGCCACCCCACAGCACCAAATTCAGATGTTACAGTTCTATTTGCTGCAGAGACTAATACTTCTGAGTCCCAGCTCCTCATCTGCATGTAATTGGTAAGCTTTGGTCTAGTGTCCATCCCTGGTCCAATCAACTGCCATGAGGGAGCGGGGACTCATAGTATAAACTTGATGGGAAGATCCACTTCTGTGGACTAAAAGACAATTCCAGAGAAGGGGAGATAATTGGGAATTGAGCAATCTTACTAGGTACCCTTATCCTCAGTGATGTGCTATAGCATACCCTTTTTTTTTTTCTAGATTCTTCCAGCTCATTATCTGCATGCTTTTTGGCATAAGGAAGATGTGATTACTGTAATTCTTCAAGGCTGCCCACCTACATGTAGGCCAGATTCATATGGTGGCAGGCACAGAGATGCCAGTGGTTGTAGATCTCCATATATTACATCTTGGTCACTAAATTCCTTGAATAGTGGGTTTGTTATTAAAGATGTTGAGGCCTATTAACATCTGAGTGTCTCTGCCCAGTAAATTGTTGAGTATCCAATGACAAAAGTAAGAAATAATAGCTCTTTGGATTTCTGTAGTCCTCAGTTGTCTTCCCACACACAAAGAAAGAGGGATGGTGATATTTGGAAGGTTAGAGTGCTTGGGTTCAGGTCCTGACTCTGCTAATCACCATTCAATAATGCAATCATAACCTGTTTGTTCTCAGTTTCCTCATCTCCAGGTAGTGATAATAATGTCCACCTTATCAATTATCAATTAGCTCAAGGATTTATTAACATGCCTACTGTGTGCCAAGCATTGTGCTAGGCCTGCAATACAGTGGCCTTGCCTTTGTACATTTTCTAATGGAATGTATAATGTATTTTATAATGTATAATGGGATGTTTTTCCTACAGGAAAAAATTAATTATCATAAAATATATATTTTATAATTACCACAAAGTATTTTAGAATTAAAAAGAACCATAAAGAATAATAGAGGGAAGACTTGTATATTCATGATCAGCTTAAAAAATAAAATATTCCCATGACAGTTGAAGCCTCTATTAACCCCTTCCTGAACATATATTCCTTCTCCCCTGAAATAACCACTTTCCCTAATTTGGCATTTATTTTTACCATGCATTTCTTTATATATGTATTTATGTTTTGAGTTAACTGGTGTCCTCCCCAAAATGTTCAAGTCCTAACTCCAGTACCTGTGAATGTGATCTTGTTTGGAAATAGGGTGTTTGCAAATGATCAAATTAAGAAGAGGTCATTAGAGGGGGCCCTCATCCAACATGACTGTGTCATCATAAATCGGGAAAATTGGGACATAGACATGTGCACAGGGAGAATGCCATGTGGATATGAAGGTGGACATTGGTCGATGCATCTACAAACCAATCAACACCAAAGATTGCCAACAAACCACCCAGAGATAGGAGAGAGGCATGGAACAGCTCCTTTCAGGTTGATACCATGATCTCAGATTTCTAGCCTCTAGAACAGTGAGATAATACATTTATGTTGTTTAAGATAACAAGTCTATGGTGTCTTGTTATAGCAGCTCTAGAAAAATAATATAACTTATTATATCTGTATGTGTTCCTAACAAGTTATAATTTTGCTTACATATTTTTAAACTTTATATAAATTATACCAAAATGTAAGCAGTTTTCTATGGATTGAATTTTTCTCTTAGAATTTTGCTTGTGACATTCATCCATTGGTACATGTAGCTTCAATGCCTTCATTTTAATTGTTGTATAGTAGTCCATTTTATGAATATGTTTATGAAATTAGATAACACAATTTAATTATCCATTTTCCTATCATGGGCATTACAATCAATGCTATTATGCACATTCTCATCAATGTCGCATTGCACACATTTGAAATAATTTCTCCGAGGTTGTTATCTAGAAATTGGATTTCTGTGTTATTACTTGTGCAAACTTTCACTACCACGAGCAGTGTTAAATAGTTCATGTTGCTGTGCAACTTCACCAACAAATGATATCGTCTGACTGTTAAATGGTTTCCAATCTGGTCAGTAGGCACGGAACAGATATTTAAAATTGTGAAGAGTTCTATGAGCAAGTAAATGAAAGGGGAATACATATGTTGGAATACATAAGGGAGGTCCAAGCTAGCCTAGGAGGTGTGGTAGGGAAGGCTTCCTGGAGGAAGTAACACCCAAGCTGAGACTTAAGGTATAAATGGGCATTAGCCAGGTGAAGGGGTGGGAATGGTGGTGCAGGCAAAGGAAGCAGCTTGATGGAAAGTGTAGAAGTGGGAATACATGTGGCAGAGTTGAGCTGGGGCAGAGTTCATCCACTAATGCTAATGTAGCCCTTCAGTGATTTAGGTGGGCCCTCCTCCTCCAGAGGCAGGAATGAACAAAACACCTTTATGAGCTCAGTAGTGACTCCTGTGCCTCCAGGTCTAGGATATATCTTTTGAAGGTTGAATGGGATAAATTTCCTAATTGAGATAAATGGGATAAATTGCCTAATTGAGATGTTCTAGTTGAAGTTGCTGTTAGGACTACAGCTCTAGCTACAGGAAAGAAAACTCATTTGGAGGACCCAGGACCACCCTTGCCCATGAGACTGGACCCTATTTCTCCCCTGGCAAGTAGAGGGGCTTGGAAGGCGATGAGCATCCCTGCCTGCCTGGCTTACATATACGGTTGCTTCTCAAGACTACAGGAATCTCACTGGGAATATGGCATATGGGATGGGGGCAGGGAGGATTTGGTAGTGGGAAGGGGAGGAGTTTTCCTACAGAGGATAGAGATTTCCACAGAGAGGCTTCAAAAAGAAGGCCTTGGGGGAGGAGCTTGATACACGATGGCCAAGAACCCTGGGAAATAGTGGGGGAAATACCAACGAGGAATACCTTCCTTTTGAGGTTCAGGGAAGTCCAATTTAATAGAACCTCCTGTACTTTTCTAGATTTGTAACTCCTTTCTGAAATTGCCTGAACTCCTCTGTTATCAATCTGTCTGATATACAGTCTGGGTGAGTTTAGGGAGACTGAGAGGTCAGGCCGTAGGCAGAGGGGGCTGTCCCAGTTCATCTTGTCATGGGTATCAGGCCCATTCGCTGTGCTACAACTTGGACTTATGATGTCAGTGGTGCAAATTCTTCAGTAGAGAGATCTATGAAAGGGCTGGAACTAGAGGAACATATCTGAAATATTCCTCAAATAATACAAGTTAGTCTTACATTGGTTCTTAGCTTTTGCTGCAAATTGAAAAATCACAATGCCTGTGCATGGCCCAGACCAGAGTCACTGGGGAGGGAAGATGGTGGCATCAATATTTCTTAAACACTTCCCAGGTGATGCCAATGTTCAGACAAGATTGAGAACCACTGGGTTAGAGGATATTGCCTTCCAAAAGGCATCAGAGGAGCCCATGTCACACCTGGCTCACATTTGGTTTCAATAACAAAATAAAGTATATTTGAATAAAAATTCATCTCAGGGATACTACACCATTGTTAAAATGATTTATTAGTGGAAACAACAACAAAAATCAGGTGTCACTGGGGCGGGAAAGAAAGAAATGCAGTTAGAAATGAAATGCTTTCATTTTCTTTCTTTTGCTTGTGAAGACTTTGCAAAATATTACAAACTTTGCCAAAACAAGGTTGGATTCTCACCATATTTTATCTCTTGTAGCAATTCTAATGCCTAGCATCCAATGCCCTCCTGCACCACCCTCTGGTTCATAGATCCCAAAGAGGTTGTGTATTCCATCTCAGAAATTCATTCTTCCTTGAACTTACAGCATGTTTTGACTCTGAGGGCATTTAGAAGGAATTGCTTAGAAAAGCCCTGCTGGGAGCCTGTCATAATGATGCAGTTTTAAAGAACACCCTAGACCACTTAGAGGGAATCACTAACCACTCTCCCGGTTTTCATTTTCTTTCCTGATCTCCAAGCTTTCTGCAATCTTTTTGGTTTGGTTTCCAAGGCAGAATTTACAATATGTTGCTGACTGAAGAACAATTGAATTTTAAACAACAGTCTTGGTGGGTTTCAATTTCTCACCAGGAGAACCAAGTGATATTTTCCCACAGTTTTCCCCAATCTGTTCCACCTCCTCCCTTAGAGTGAAATGGGGAGGAGAGGCAGGTAGGCACATATGCCCTTGTCAAAGCAAGTCTCAAGAGCAGATGTTTTTCCTCTTTTTCTGAATGAGGAAGCAGAAACTCCAGCTGTGTTTCTGTATGTGCATGTACATGTGTGTGTGTGTGTGTGTGTGCATGTGTGGATATGTGCATGAGTCCTTTGGGGTTTGGGAATGGGGAAGAAAATGAATCTTCTTCTATGGCTTCAAATAATGGCCAAATGGGAGTTCGGGCTTATATTATAGACCCTGCTTGCTTGAGTTGTGTGGCACACTGCATTGGCATCTCAATCTCTGATCTTCCTGCTCAGCTAATCTTTTAACCCGGTAAGCAGTTGTTTCATGAGGATATGTTTGGGATTTAGAGGATAAGATTGGATGCCCTGGAAATTTGCTTTCAAAGCCTCATTTTTAACCAGAGGATGCCAAATTGCCTTCTATTATGAGATCATACCCCCTTTTATGTGTGCCTGGAAGAGCTCAAGTTGAGCAGATTTTCTTTAACAAAAAGCTCTATATTTCTCCCCTATCTATTTTCAAATGATTTATTCAGTATTTGTTTCCCATCGAAATCCGGGCATCACTTCCCACGTCTTCACATACCTGAGGCTGGTTTGCTTTCCAATTAAATGCCCCTGGTCGGCTGTCCTGCTCTCTGCAGTACAATTGTTCATTTCTCCTCTCTCCGTATCAGGCAGAAAGAGGACTCCACAGGTGTCGCCATATTTAGCATATTTTTCCATCAGGTCTGAATGAAGACTGTGACTCTGCAACGTCTGGTATGAGTCCATGGGCCAAATCGATAATGAGCCTGTCGAGACAAATAGGCCAGCAATTGTTCTAGCCAGGCCAAAGGAGGCGAGAGCAAAATGCCAATTGCAGACCCAGTGGTGAACCAAGCTGCTGGGAGCAGAAAGTACCGGATTAATGAAATCACAGGCGCTCAGCTTGCACCCGGAACTAAAGCAGCTTTGGGAAAGGCATACGGCAAAAAATAAGCCAAAGTTAATCGCAAAGTCAGGCGTCCAATAAAGCAGCATCTGTTTGAAAAGGAAAGCACATCAGCCACTGCACCGGGACTCCTCTCCCGCTCCGTCAAGTAGGGGGATGCGCCGAGTGGGATTAACAGGGCAGCAACCCACAGCGCCAAGGCCGCCCAGGTGGCCCGGAGCTCCGGCCCTCGTGTGCCCGGGGACGTGAGAGCGGCTGGCGCACCTGCCCAAGGCAGCCAGCTGTGGCTTCAGCAGCCGCAGCAGCAGTGGGGCAGCTCCTGAGCTCGGCGACCCTCCCCGCCCCCGTCCCATTTTCCTTCCCACTCATAGAACAGCACAACAGCCACCCCCACACTCTGTTGTTTCCTACCAATTCTCCCTGCACTGCCAGTTATCAGCAATGGTCTGTGCATTCGAGTGCATGACCTCATTTAAAGAGCTTTGGCAGAATGTCAGCGTCCTGTTTTTCCCCTCGTTGCTTAACGATGGCGTCCCTTCTTGCCACTTGATTCTGAGTCTGTCATAATTGCTGTGAAGAGCTTCTATGTCCGGGACTTTGGAACACGCCCACTCTCCTCCCCGAGAGACAAGAAGAGGCAAGAAGGTTAAGGCCTGTCATAGGATTGCTGGCTTGCCTGGAATTTATTTTCACTGTTGTTCCAGATGATGACTGTGGTTTAAACTTGGGCTGCTCTCAGCGGGGGCTGCTTGAAATCCAGTTGCATTTTCTCAGGGGTATTCCATGGAACACTAGTGGGATGTAATGGATGTCACTTACGAACATGGATTCCCAGGTCACCTAAATTTGAGAAACACTAGGTTTTATAAAGTTTTCTTATTCTATAAGACATCTTTATTGTAAGTGACTCAATATTTTTAAGATGCTGGTGTGCCTTTTGTATGTAAATAGATAGTAGAGTTTATAAATTCTCTTCCCCCTCTTTTGACCTTAGAACCCTTTTTCTGAAAGAGTTTTGGTTATGGGTGGAGAATTGTATCTCTCCAAATTAATATATTGAATCCCTAACTCCCAGGACCTCAGAATGTGGCCTTCTTTGGAAATAGGGTTATTGCAGATGCAGTTAGTTAAAATGAGGTCATACTGGAGTAGGCTGGACCCCTCCTCTGAATGACAAGTATCCTTGTAGAAGGGAAGCATTTGAACACAGAGACAGATACACACAGAAGGCAAAAGCCTTGTGAAGATTGGATTATGTTGCCACAAGCCAAGGAACTACCAAAAGCCAGGGGGGAGGCCTGGAACAGACCCTTCAGAGGGAGCATGATGCTAATGACACCTTGATCTCACACTTCTAGCATCCAGAATTGTGACACAATAAATATCTGTTGTTTAAGCCACTCAGTTTATGGTACTTTGTTATAGCAAC